>NC_056741.1:1719074846-1719254846 GCF_019279795.1 Protopterus annectens | reverse complement strand
ATTTCATCTGGATGTGGGCTTATTTTTTAAAGTGGAGAAATTACTATTGTTTAGTTCATTTACATCAAATGGAAAGGACTTTGTCTGTTTAGGAATTATCCAGACAAAATTTAGTATACGTTTCGATGGCCTTGCTCACAGATTTTGTAAACTCTGTGCTTGGATAATAATGCATTACAGATAGTCTTCAGTAACTGTAGGCAGTGTTGCTCATTTGCTATTCCATGCATTGTTACAGATTCAGCTTAATTTTTTATCTTATCCTGCTGAATGAAGATTTGCAAGAAATTACTTTTTTTTTATATATTCTGCATATTTTGTGGTGAAACATCTTTGTTTACCTGCTTTGAATAAAGCAAGAATGATGCAATATTTTATTTTCTACATGAATATACTGTATCGCAGTGTTCAGTTTAACAGCTTGTGTATTGCTTAGGCAAATAAGTACTTAATGTGGAAATTGACCTGATTGTTATTATAGCAATAACCCACGCCTGGGTGTGGGTAATGCTAAATTTACCCACGGTTGGCGTGGTTTGGTCCCGAGGCGGCCCGAGGACCAAACAAAGCCAACCATGGGTAAATTTAGCATTACCCACACCCAGAAGTGGGTTATTGCTATTATACCATGACATTATTTAAGAAAAGAAACTATTACTTTTCTTAAATAATGGCATAGTATAATGCCTGTTTACTGCCCTTCCGCAGATGTCTGGCATCCGCGGCAGTTCTGATGTACTTGGCGCCTGCGCAGTACATCAGAGCTGTGAGCAAAAGCAACGGAGAAAGCAAGATCTCTGTTGCTTTTTAGTCTCGCTATGTTAAATGAGTTTAACATAGCGAGACAATTAAAAACAGCGGGCATCTCCGTTGCTTATTTTAAAACTGTCTCGCTATGTTAAACTCATTTAACATAGCGAGACATAAAAGCAACGGAGTTCTTGCTTTCTCCGTTGCTTTTTTAACTGTCTCGCTATGTTAAATGGATTTAACATAGCGATACAACTTTAAAAGAACAAACGGAGATCCCGGTTGCTTATTTTAAACCTGCCTCGCTATGTTAAACCCATTTAACATAGCGAGACAGTGTTTAAAAGCGAGTTATACTAATGGAAAAAAGTCCGGGCGACCGGACCTTTTTCCATTAGTATAACTCGATTTACAACGGGCACGCTGGCCAATCAGCATGCACGTTTTGGGGGGATCATGGTATAATCAGAATTAGATTGTTTAGTTAATTGGAGAGATGCTGGTTATCTCCTAATGTTGAATAGGATAGAACAGGTATCAGAATAATGAATAATGAATTTACTGCAATTACTTAATACTCTCAGAAGTAATAATGTGTATTAGTTAACCAGGAGGGCCCAACGGACAAAGAGTCTCCATTCAGGGGAAAGAAAAAAAGCAATGCCTGTTTAATCAATTTGCTGTGGATCACACAGTAGAAAATGAAGACTAAGGGAATCAAACCCTGTACCACAGGAACTAAAACACAGTGTTTATTCGCTGCAACATATGCCATTCATTTGTTTAATGGAAGCTAAGTATACCATACCAGACAATTGTAGTGGAATGACTACAATACTTTTCATTTGGTACCTGTAAATAACAAACGTAAGTCTGACATCAAAACCCTACTTTTTCTATCCAAAATTAAATAAATTGTGCAGATAATTATGAATGGACCTTCAGTTTACAGAATTCACCAATGACTGCTGTTATACATTTCAAATATAGTCTACAGAGTGATTTTTTATGCTGGCATCTGTCCAGTGACAGAAAATGTCACTTTTCTTTAGAAATTTATACAAATTTTACAGCTGAGATAATTCAACCAAAACCAATATATTCTTTAAGAGTTCATCATTCCCTTTCATGAAGAAAATCATATATACTTCATTTTCATTATAGGTGGGTATAGCAACATGGCGCACATTACCTATAAAACTATGCAGTTGGAATCTATGTATTACAGACACCATCTTAGACCACTGTTAAAGTTCTTAATTAAACTTTCAAGAAACTAGACAGTAAATAGTCAGTTAGTAAATGCACATATAAATGGGAGCACATTCAATATGGGACTGTGAAGAAATTCATGCCACAATAATGTCCTTGAAGGGGTTTAAATGACACACACACACACACACACACACACACACACACACACACACACACACACACACACACACACACACACACACACACACACACACACAGACACACACACACACAGAAATGCACACTCACTGGCATGCTAAGGCAATATGCTTTTGCATCCAAATTACCTCTCCTAATTCTTGCAATAACCACTTTGTGCCTGAGTTTACTTGTGTTTAATAAAGACAGAGTTAAGAGGTTTCTTGCCAGAAACATTTACAGTTTGTATACAGTGCTGACATACTCCAGTAAAATTTGTAATAGCAAAAAATAGTTGGATCATTGCTGAGGTCAGTGTCTGCAGGCAACACAGTCCAAAGGTTTACCTAGGGTTTTATGTCTGCAGTCAACACAGTCCACAGGTTTACTTAGGGTTTTGTGTCTGCAGACAACACAGTCCACAGGTTTACCTAGGGTTTTGTGTCTGCAGTCAACACAGTGCACAGATTTACCTAGGGTTTTGTGTCTGCAGTCAACACAGTCCACAGGTTTACCTAGGGTTTTGTGTCTGCAGTCAACACAGTCCACAGGTTTACTTAGGGTTTTGTGTCTGCAGTCAACACAGTGCACAGGTTTACCTAGGGTTTTGTGTCTGCAGTCAACCTGAAAGCTTTGTATATGACATTATGTGTTTTTTGCTATTAAATTTTATCTGCTTTCCTAAATTGTCAGTCCAGTTTTTTTTTGAAGTTCTGCTGCTGGTTGTTGTTGACATTTACATGAGCTCCAGTCATTTTTTTTACTACATATTCCATGCTTCCCAAAAATCATGTTTTAAAATCTGAAATGCAAAATACCAGTGCCGGACATCTCTGAAGAGATGAAGAACATACAGAGCTAGGTGAAGTAGGCCATAGTGTATACTGGGCTTCCAACTCTTGTTGTCTCTGAAGTATTGAAGGAATACATTGGTGTTAGGGCCCCAGTCGTGTCATGAAATGAAATTAATGTTTTAGGTCACTTGAGCATGTTAAGTAACTAGAGAAATGGTTGACGGTTATACAGAACTAGTGATTGTAAATAAGGCATAATCTTTTAACTTCTATTGTATCCTTAAGTTTTGGAAAATCATTTTATCCAAGACTCATTCAACATGAACTGTGATATCAGACAGACGCAGCTTTAAACTGCTGCTACTGGTTTCCAAACTTAAAATAAAATGTTTTAAGAAGGAAGGAAGGTTAGAGATATCAAGGGGTGGCTTTGGTTAACCCTACATTTTGTATCACATCCAAATGCTCTGCATTGCCCAGATGTCTGTGAATGGTATAACTATGCTCATGCCTGTGAATAATTCTTGTCTGACTGCCACTCCAACCTGCTACTTGCTTATTGAGATATTTCAGTAGTCAGTGACTTAGAATGCCCAAAATGGATGAAGTGAGTAAAACAAAAAAAAAAAATTAAATAAACTGATAGATGAATTTTTAACCAGCACTCAGATGTGGTCAGATTTTCCCTTCAGTGAAGGGAAGTTCATCTGGCAACAGAGACATAGAGTTTGAAAATGACACATGATGCTGATTACATGGATTTGAATGCTGAAACCTGAAATTTAGGTACCAGCCAGAGGGATTTAACTACATGGCCAATGGCATGATCTCCTTTCTTGATGCAAGAAATTGTGGTTGTTTGCTGCAGGAGCATTATGCACTGGAGAACAAAGAACTACATTTGAAAACACAGTACACTGCCTCAATCTCCATGGAGATGACATGCTATAATATTGCACCAAAGGTGTGGAATAGCAGTGGATTGAAGGCAATTTTACAACGTGGCACTGAAGGTTGGAAATGGCTGTGCCACAAAGGCAGCATGTTGTAATATGGAAGTGAAGGTGAGAAAGTGCCAGTGGGATAAAGGTAGTATGTTGTAAGATGATAGAGATGGTATGAAACTTCCATTAGCATAGAGACATCATGTTGTAAGATGAGAGCAATTGAGTGAAATTGTCAGTGGCATGGAAGCAGCATGTTCTGTAAAGGCATCGTATATGTGGAATTACCAGTGGTAAATAGGCATTATGTTGTGAGATGGTATTAAAGGTGTAAATGTACCTGTGGAAAGAAAGTAGCAAGTTGTGAAATGGTAGAGAGTATATTAACTTTCCAGTGACACAGAGGCAGCATACTGTAAGATGGTAGTGAAGGTGTGAAAGTGCCAGTGTCATGTTGGCATTATGTTGTGTGATGGTGGTGAAGGTGTGAAATAGGCAGTGGCATGAAGATATTATGTTGCAAGAGAAGGTGTCAACATGTCACTACCATGGAGGCATCCTGGTGTAGGATGTCAGCAATGGAGTGAAATTATCAGCGGACTGGAGCCATTATGTACTAGACAGTAGACAAACATGCAATGTGCCAGTGGATTGGTAGCATCATGTTGTAAGATGGTAGCAATAGAAAGAAGCTGTAAGTGGCTTGGTAGCAGCATGCTCTCTAATGGCACCGTATATGTGGAAGTACTAGTGACATTTATTTATTTATTTATTGTCTTTTGTTTACTGGGAAATTCTAACTGGGAAAAAGTCTCATTTTCGGCAGAGACCCAGGAGGAAAAACTCCACATAAAATACATATCAGCACTGAACAACAGTAAAAACTATGCATTTTAAGCATTAATTTGCAGTTAGTACTGGAACTAATAGCAAAGACATTTATCATGCTTTAGAAGTTATATCATTTTACATTAGTCACAGACATGTCGACATGCAATAACTGGGGATGCAAGAGCAATGATAATGCACTTAGGTTCAGTGTATGTGCATTGAGATTTATGATGTAAAATGTCACTAGAGCGGTAACACAAGATAAAGAAGTAGGAAATGGAAAAGGAGAAATAATCTAGAAAAACATAAGTAGAAAAAGTTTTGAAAGTGGAGAAGATGAGATAACAGTGGAAAGGTAAGATGATGAGATGGGTAAGGAGGGGGTATTAGTAGGAGAGGAAGGATGAGTGGTAATGTTAGTTGGAGGAGCGCTAGTGAGGATGAGAGAGAAAGAGACAGGGATAAGAAAGGTGTAAGAGTCAGGGTGATTGATAGATTGGGGATAGAATAGAAACAGAAAGGTGGGTTTAGTCAGGATGGGAACATGAGCATAGCCGTGAGGAAGTTAGGTGTTGTTTTAGGTTGTCTTTAAAATGTGTGGTAATGTTGCCTTGTTTTAGGGTGAGAGGGATGGAGTTCAGGGCTTAATAACTTAGGTTGTGTAAAGTGAGTTGCCTGCACTGTTATGAGACTTGATCCTGGTCAGCAGATATTTGTTCTGTGAACGGAGATTCCTAGGAGGGAGGTAGTGTTTTAGCATGTTTTAAAGTGGTCATGTATTATTTTGTGGAAACTTAGCAGTTGGGACAGTTTGGACAAGTGCAGGTGCTTCAGTGCTAGGCAGTGGTGTTAAGGGTTTGGTAAGGTGGATGCAGACTTAGCTATTTTATTATAGAAAACTCCATGTTTATTTTTAAGGTGGAACAAGTGAAGGTTCATCAGGATTGGTGCTGCAGAGAGAAGTGAACAGTTTGTCAGAGCTGCTCCAAGTCTGGCAACTTAGCCTAAGACCTGGAGAGAATCTAAACTAAATCAGGGGCATCCACTGTGATCTGCAAAAAATAAGTGTAGCTAAACCTTGCACTGCGCTTTTTGAACTATTTTCTGTTTAATTTTTGTTTTATTTTGTTGTTGTTGCTGCTTGACTGTTTTTTCTGCACTTTAAAAATTTGGTTGTACTGTATCTCATAGTATAGGATAGATTCAGGTATGGTGAATCTAGACTGTTTGACATTTATTGAGCATTAAAACCAGCCATTCTACATTAGGAAGGCCCTCTTGCACCATTGTGGCAGAAGTGCGCAGCCCAGGACCCATATGAGTTGGGAATTGTTGGAAAAGAGCTCAGTTTTGGGCTCTCCCATTGGATAGTTTGAGTTTAAACTGTTTAATTCCATTTGCATTTAAGCACTGCATTTATGCATAGCTGCGCATCATGCAACATGCTTTAGTACCGCTGTGTATAGATGCAAATTCTTAGAAACAAGAATGTTCCCTTGATACATGATAAAGAACCCTCCTCAACTCCACTTCCTCTGTCACGCAGTTGTGCTTTGCTAACCAGAGAGCAACTCAGCTGTGCATTCTCAGGTGCTGATGCAATCTTCCACCCTTAGGCCTCCACAGAATAACCATCCCATCCCCACTAGTTACCACAATATATACCTGGCATAATGGACAGACAGTTTCCCACCATTTATCAAGCCAACCTGATTGACATGGGCATCCTGTTACAATATAGAAATGACCTCATATATACTGACAACCACTTGTTCCTATAGCAAAAAATACAGTATTTGTGAGATGTAACTATACCATGAAATTAGACTCAATCCTTTCACATATCAATAAACAAGACATGCAACAGGTTGTCAGGAAACAAAACTCCTCTCTCACACAAGTTAAGGTCAAGACACATAAACCCACATAAGTAGAGGTACTCACTAAGAGCCTACCAAAAGACAAGAGATCTCCAAAGCACAAACAACATACACATACTGGTACATGAGCAGAATCTACCACTACACATTTCAACACAAATATTAATGTCTTGACAATTAAGCCCCTAAAGCAAAACAACTCAAAGTCAAATGTTCTGGTCTTAGGTGACTCATTAATGGGACACACAGATGTTCCCCTCACCAGGTTGAACAAGGAGAAGGTTACTGTCAGCTTCATGTCAGGCTCCAGGATCTGTCAAATTATGCATGCACTCAAGTTGCTCAGCAACAGTTACCATTATGACTCTGTCATAGTACATGCTGGTGTGAATGACTTGAGATGTACCTCTCTTGACTATATAAAGAAAGATGTGACTGAACTCTCAGATTATGTGTCCCATGTAGGCATGTTCCTAGCCCATTGCAGCATTATGCCTTCACCTAGGATGATGACATGATACAGACAAAAATGATTGATTTCAATAATTGGCTTAGCTTCTGGTAGATATAGTTGACAGCCCATTTTGCTTTGCCAGAGATGGTCTTCACCTGTCTCCTCAAGGCTTTCGGATACTGGCAAAGATGGTTGCCTCCCCCATAGTGCCTTTGTTAGGCAATGTCCAAACAAAGCTTATGACATAAAACAAATACACTAAAGACTAACTCAAGGTCATGCTGCCTATAGCTAGAAGCTTAAACAGTCAATTGCACTCCCTGGAAGCACTTCTCACCTTGGAATATTCTAACATTTGTGCAGTCACTGAGACCTGGTTCAAGGCTGCTGACAGCACCCTGGCTATACAAGGCTACAATACCTTTTACACATTCAGACCCCAGAACAAGCACGAAAAACCAAAGTTGTGGGTGTATCCATCTTCATTAAATCCAAATACACCTCGAGACTGGTGAAACAGTATGACTCTCTTGAGCTACTACAGGTTCAATTAACTATAGGTAAAACACCTTTCCACATCATTGCTAGCTACAGGTCCCTCAGTATGAACCAGGAGAAGCACACTGCCTACCTGGACTTGCTAGATTTTCTCAGTATACAGCCAAACACCTTGGTCATGGGAGATTTCAACTATCCTTCCATTGACTAGGCACCTTACATGGGTACTAACACAATTGCTACGAGGTTCCCTGACTTTGTCAATTCAAATACCCTGGAACAGTTGGTCCACAACCCCACTAGGGGCACAGATGTCCTGGATCTAGTGCTCAACAACATGGGAGGTCATTGCACTACCCCCTGTGTGTTGCCCTCCCTGGTAAGGTCAGACCATAAATCTGTCTTGGTTGAAGTAAGGATCAAACCTGATGCCCCCACAGAAGTTAAAAAAAAATTAAACAGTTCTCCAGAGCAAACTATTGCTTATTAAGCAATGGTATAAAAAGTTTCAAAACCCCTGCTAAAATAGCCAGCAATGACTCCGATACAGAGGAATACACAAATGGCAAATGCATTGACTCGATTGTACTAAACAGGAACAAAACTAGGTTGTCCCTTAAAAACAAGCCACCTTAGTGGACTGCAAGTATAAATAAGTTATACAACAAAAGAAAGAAAAGGATATCTAAGAACAGGAGAGAGCTTACTCAACAGAGGAAGAATATACTCCACAACTTGAACAAGCAAATCAGATATCTTGTTAAGTCCTCCAAGTCTAGCTATGAGGCTAAATTAGCATCCTTAGCTAAAGACAATTACAAGGCATTCTTTAACTATGTCGGAAACCTAAAAGGAATGTCCAGCTGTGTGACAAGCTTATAGTAGATGGTACCGCTCACATTGAAACAGAGGTATCACCAACCTGCTAGCTGATCGATTTGACAATAGCTCCACCCCTCTTTCCCCACTAGACAGACCCCAAAGCATTCCTGATACCAGTCTTCTACCAAGTGTCTCCAAAGAATAGGTCATATAAGCACACTCCAAGGCTAAAAACACAGCCTCAGTGGGACCAGATGACATCTCAGGCTGCTTGCTAAACAATCTAAAACATAACTAGCAGAACAACTCAGCACTCTCTTTGACCTCAGCGTGAGAACCAGCTTTGTCCTGGCATAAACAAGAACAGCAACAGTGATCCCCTTACACAAAGTAGGGGTCCATCAGCTGACCTTGGGAACTGTTGGCCCATTACACTGACTAGCCTTATCTGCAAGGTCATGGAATGAATCATCATGAACCTTATCCACAAGGGCATAGGTGACCCTCAAACTGTTGGCCCAACTCAGTTCGGTTTCATTAAGGGTAGATTTTGCTTATTAAACCTGGTGGACTTCTTTGAGAATGTGACCAAAGCCTTGGATATGAGCAAAACAGTACATACTGCCTATCTTGATTTAGCAAGGCTTTTGACACAATCCCCCATTCAGTTATCACAGAGAAACTATAGATGGGTAGCCAGCTGGCTCACAGACAAAACACACACTGTTAAAGTTGGGGAGTCCACCTCTACCAGTATACCAGTTACCAGTGGGAGACCACAGAGGTTTCTAATCAAGAGAATCCAGGACATCCAAAACAGGACATACATGGAAGGATTAAAAGCCCTGTCACTGTACTCTGTATCATACACGCTGCGGAATGGTGACCTACAGATCAGTCTTGGTCCCTACCATAATGGAAATGGTACACATCAGCAAATCAAATGGGACAAGAATAACTCACTCTTGGAAACTCAACCTAGCTTTTGACATTAATAGACCCTGCTGGAGAGACAGATATATATCCCAGAGATTATCACTCCTCTGGAATAAGCTCCCACTCCATGTAAAACAAAATTCCTCAATGACCCTAATAAAGTGCAATCTTGACAACTAGATGGTGACCATAAATTCACCTTTAGGGTGACTCCTATGTCCCTCATGGACAGGGGCAGTTGGTACTGATCACAGAATTGCTCTGTAAAGAATGACCACTGAACTATGGTCAATAAAGGTACTTGGGTTTTTTACATGGCTAGCTTGTAAAGGACTATGGCCATTAGCCTAGTAACCTCCTACAAACCTATAAACCTAAGATGCTGCTAAAGAATTCCTAGAGTAGTCAGTGAGAAAAGGTTTGTTTCTGTAGAGGAAGCCCGACTTTTGGTGAGTTTTCTTGATGGCTTGGGTGATGTTTTGATCATATTTATCATCAATTATGACTCCAAAAAGCTTTGTGTTGGAAACTGTTTCAGTTGAGGTGTTATTTGCTGATGTGATGTTGAAGGATTTTTCAGTGCTGAGTAAAAAGCATTTAAGTGTTTTGGGATAAAAAGAGAATTCATTTTTTTTATTAGTATTAAAAAGTACATGGTAATCATCTAGGCAGGCCTCACCTGAGAAAAAGAGTACAGGGTCATCTTGTGGAGTAGCAATAGACTTGGTGTAGAGCATATAAATGTGGCATCATCTGCGTATTGCACTATGGAGGCTTCTTTTGTAGCTTTGTGAACATTATTAGTGAATATGTTGAATAGTATAAAGTGCCTAGAATAGATCTCGATACACCAACAGATACAGACAGAAAGAGAGAGAGAGATAATTTCCATTTTACAGCCTGGAGTCTGTTGGTGAGATAGCTCTGGAATCAGCTAATAGATGAATGGCAGTCCTTTGAAGAAGAGTTCATGGAGCAGGCTTTGGTGTGAACCTGTGTCAAATGAGGTTAACATGTCTAAAAAGAGGGAAGACACTAGGTTCCCAGTGTTTATATTACAGTTTATGATTTCAGTAAAACTGAGCAGAGCAGTAGTGGTGCTGTGATGAGGTCAGAAACTTTGAGTGTTGGAGAAGAGATTGTTATTGTGAAGATGGGAAAGGAGTTGGGAATGAATACATTTTTATAGTATTTTGGACAGTGGAGGTAGAATGGCTATAGACTGATAATTGGAGAGGTCGGCTGATGTTCTCTATGTATGGAGAGGTATGATGTAGGATTTTTTTTTTTCAGATGGTAAGGACATAGCTTTCTGCAATTGATTGGTTTATGAGAATAGGTACAGGGTATGCAATAGCATCTGCGGTGGTTCTGAGATATCTTGCTGGCAGAATAAGAGCAGCTGTTGTAGAATTATTTAGTTTTAAGAGGTGCTTTTTGATAGAAGAGGTAGATACTGGTTGATGTGAGAAAGGATTTTGATGGTAATTTGTGCTTTTTGTGATAGTGAGACTGGTGGCTGGTTTATTGTTAAATAGGGAGAGGGCAGAGTTTATAAAATGTTTATTAAATTGGATAGCTATAGAGACTGAGTTGTTGTTGGTAGTTGGTGAAGGTAAAGGAGTTTGGCCTGAGTATAATAGCCTTCTGTGTTCAAGAAATGTTTAAGGTACTTTTTATAGTTGTCTTGGAGCTTGAAAAGGTAATTTTGTCCAATCTGATTTTTTGTTTAGACAGGTTCCTATGCTACCTAAGATTCTGCCATTTTGTGGTGTTTTGTCAGAAGACCCTGTTTTCTGAGCATTATCTCTGCTTCACATGACTTGCCTGGTTTCGCTTGTAAACCATGGGGTGGGCTGAATTCGATTTGTTTTGATCTGATGGGAGTTAATTTGTTTAGTATGTTAAGGAATATGTTGTTAAAGTGAGTTACACCATCATCTAGGTGTAAGTACTTTAGAATATTCTAGTTGTAATAGCTGGGATAGCTAATGAAGGTGTCATTATCTTAAGCAAAGACAGATGCATTTTTATTTGTAAATGAAAAACAGTCTGTGTGGCTTGCAGCAGATACAGATGATTTGCATCCTAGTTTGAATTAGTAATTGTTCATATTCCCACAATATTGCTTATTTTCCTGTCATTATATGGTCATTTGTATACTTGTGATATTGCCTTGGCTGTATGAGCTCAGTCTCTGTGAATTGGCCCTACCATTGTGTCACAGTTAACCACGCATCGCAGATTATGCATCATAGTATTTGTTGCTAAGTCCTGATTGGTGGCTTATTTGTTTATATACTTATATGAGTTAATGTCTAAAACTGGTACATCATTCAATGAAATAAGCTGGTAGGCGCATTACTAATCACCCAAGTAAAAGTTTCACAAGATAGATTGCAAAATGTTTATGGTAGTTTTGGCAAAAACAAGATGCTCTGGATGCTTATGCAGATGAGAGGAATATAATGTCTGTCATTTAATGCATGAGAATATTTTTGTTTATACATGTTTTAAACATCTTTTAACATTCAGATGTTATTGTGCTATATCAAAATTTGTTTATGCCAGAGGAAGCAAATTAATGCATTGCTTTTGGTATGGTGGAAAAACAGTTAGAATGCAGTTGCAGAAAAATATCAAAAAGGACAAAAGCATTTCTCCTGTATTGCATATTAATAAATGCCCACGTACAGGATGTGTCAGGTATTAAATATGGAATTATTTGACATTATTCGCCAGAATGGTAGTGACTTGGTCAACTGCTGCTTTAATGGGGCTGTACCTACATTTTAAAATATAGTATATCTGTACCACAAAGCCTGAAGACTTCTATTCATTGAAGCTCTTTATCATGAAGATATACTTTTACATGTGTTTAAAGAGATAAAGTACTACATTCCTTTTTAAGTAGGTTTAAATAAAATTTTGATTATGCAGGATTATAATTATTTGTTGAAATAAAAAAAAGCTGAGGATATAAGAAATGTTCTGTGCTTCCAGTGAAGACGATGTTGTTGAATATGTCAGGGTTATAGCAATAGATCTTTGTGTTCTATCAGCTTATTTTCTATTGATATTTAATAGCTTTTCTTAGTTTTTTTGTAATTTATTTACATCTATGCATGTGGAGTTTTCACTAAAGTGTTACATTACTTAAATGCATTATGATATGGGATAGCTACTTACCTGTGCTGTACCTTTCCTGTCATTACTTTTATGTTATCTTGATGAGTGGATGGGAAATAGAAAGTTCACCCCGGGGATCACTCCCGTGGCTCTACTTGATAGTGGCACTGGAAACTAACATCAGGCAGCACAAAGCCAGGGCGCTCCTATGGGCTAGGCTTATAAAGGCTCCAGGGCAATTAGCCTAGTACACACCTATGAACCTATGAAGGAGGAAAGTGTATGCACATTATTATAAACTATGTTCTTATGTGCATGATTAGACTGTCTCATGGCAAAGGTCATTAGACGACTAATGATAATGTTGGGTAGACAGCCAGCAGTGTTAATTTTGTTAGGGGTGGTGGTGAGGATCCGGTCTAATGTAGACTCCCTATTACTGCATTTGTCTATTCAAGTAGCAGTAATGATAGTTTGGGTAAAACCAAAGAGACAGATGTTGAGTGTGGGAGAGTCAGAGTTGATAAATATGTAGTCTGTGTTAATGTCACCCATGATGATAGTTTCCTTATTGATATCATGAGTGATCCAATACAGGATTTCTGTTAGTAATGGAAAGTTGTTTCCAAGAGACTTATAGATGGCAATGATGTGTATGCTCTTTTGTTTGGTGATTTGCAGGCGAGAGAAATATTTCAGCACTGGGAAAGATGGGTTGAGAGAGGGGGTAGGATGTTATTTCAAGGTGTTTTTGTATATCATATACATACCACCAGTTTTGTTATGCTAACTGTCATTTCTAATGATATTGTATCCTGGGAATAGACTTTGCTGGTCTTTAGTACCTGGTTTAGCCAGGTTTCTGTGCTTATTAGTACATTGGGGTATATCAGGTTATGTACGCATGCAATTGTGGTAGTTTACTGTAGATGCTTCTAATGTTTAAGTTCATCAAAAGTAGACTATTACCATGTCGAGTGGAAGAAGTGTATCATGGATAACTGAGGTAATAGAGTTGCAAGTGTGTAGAGAGGATTCAGGAATATGCGTAGCAGCACTGTATCAAAAAGACCAACAAAAAACTTGGCCTATTCTACAGAAATAAAAAAATGCCTAGCCTCTGACTCTAGGCAGAAACTAGCTCAGGCCTTCCTCCTTCCATGTCTACTTTATGCATCCCCCATCTTTTCACATTTACAATTTACCCTTTTGGCTAAACTCTGTCAATCATACTATAGTGTTGCAAGATGTGTTAGTAACCAGCCCTACAAATCTCATCCTTACCATGCACTAAAACAACCCCAGTGGCTTGACTCCCCCCAGCACCTGCTTCACTCCCAGCTGCTAATGACTCATACTCTGCTCTTAACACCCCTTTCCTGTCCTGCTCTGTCCTCACTAATATAACATTATACCCCTCCCAGAACTCTCCACAGCTCTGAACAGCTCCTTCTGACACCTATAAACCAAACAAAAACATTGTCAAACTTCTTTACAAATATAGTATTTCCCATGCATGGAACAAATCCCCCCTTAACAACCAAATAATTTCACATTGTTCAGGAACTGTAATACTGTACTCTAAATGTGTAACACTAACAAAAGGACCTTCAGGAATAAACCTACAGGCAATGCAGCTCAGACCCTTAATTTTTTGTGTAGTGTTGTAGGTCTTATATTCACTTCTATTTCCCAACATTTGTTTGATACAATTGTACTTTTTATATGCAGAACTAGGACCAAAACTCAAAACTTTAGCAACCTCCCCATTTCCTGAATTAACTTTCCAATTATCCTTGATGACATTCCTTATAGTACAATTGTCTAAACTTATGTCCAAACAAAATCTAGGATACCGGTTCTCTCCAATATTTACATCATGATTGACCTTTTGATTTTTACTGTTAAATCCCTTAAGCAAAATAGGGGGAAATTCAGTTTCCCATTTAAAAATTACCTCTTGTTTGGACCTATCCAAAATTTCAGTTGGATATCCCCTCTCCAAGAACAACCCAAAAATAAATTCTAATTTGGCTTGAAATTCATTGTCATCTATTGTCATGTGAGAAGCTCTTATAAATTGTCTGCGTGGGATGTTCTTTTTCATAACAATTGGGTGATTACTTTTAAAATGAACATAACTGTTGCAAAAACTGTGTTTCTGAAGAAGTCTTTGTGACGAATAGTGACTATTAAAGTTTAACTATGCTAAAAACCCAACTTGGACTCTGACTCTGTGCTTGGTGGTATTCTTTTCAAATGTATATGATTGGTTGTAGGTATGGAGTGAGTGGGCTTAGGGAAGTAGGAAGGTAACTGTAGTGGGTGTAGATCAGACTGGGTGATATACCTTTAAGAAGCTTTCCAGTGAGTCGAACATGCATATACGTACTTAGCACATGTATGCCATTTTGAGGGAGCAGCCAAAGTGAGACCATACAAGTATGTAGTCAGTCAGTTAGATAGTTTGTTTAAGTTTAATGTTCCTGCCATCCATACTGATGTATTTGTATACAATAAACTACTTAAATGAACACCCAAGCCTCAAAAATCTACTTAATGCACACAAGAAAAGTGACATGGTGTTAGAATGGGTTCCAGAGTTACAGCCATAAGGCAACTGGTTAAAGTTGGAGGAATATACAGGAGTGGATCATCTCTACTGCTCAAACGACTCACAACAACAGGTCAAAAACAAATTCCAGGTATTAAAAACTTGCTTAAATGATTTCTTTCACTATAAATATAAAATGAAGCACTCAAAATGCTCAGAATTAATTTCTTATTTAAAGAAATGTCTGAAACTGCGACATATTGATAAAAATATTCAAAATAATTATGAAAACATTTGAAACAATATCCGAATTGCATAAAATATACAAAGAAAGAGAAAACAACTGTATTTTTTTTTGCCATGTACTACTTTTTCGACCCATATCATACATACCCTCTGACCCATTCTCATGCTCCCTTTCACTTCTTTCCCTTCAAGAACAGTCTGCAATTATACACATTCCAACTTTACACCCAACCACATCTCGCAAAACTTACCCTAACATCCACTACCAATCCCCTTTTACTTACATTTGCTTCAATCAATGTTATTACTGGAAACCAGTACATTCTAAGAACTACTTTACTCTAATTTTAAACTATGGAATTTTGTTAAAGGGTCTATATCATATATTCGAAATTCCAAAATATCGAACACCATAAGCTCAAACTTGGAATATCGAAATATGATAACATCGAACACTCAGAATAGCAAATTTTTTCACAGGAAAAAAAAATTGCTATTCTGAGAAACATACATACAACACTACCACACCAAAATAAATAAACCACACACATGCACTTAACAAAAACCCTACTTCTAACCTACACTAAACCGTACATACATTCCTATCTGTCCACTAATCTTAATCCGCATCCTAACCCTAAAGTCCGTAACTATCGCACACTTACCCTACGAAACTATACACAAACAAACTAATTAATACACACACATACATTTAACAAAACCCAACCCTACACTAAACCATACATACATTCCTAACTATCCACTTACCTTAACCCGCACCCTAACCCTAAGGTCCGTAACTATTGCACCGCAGTGGAGGAAATAGCGAAGCCACAGAATGGCCCACCAAAATCTTGCCCTAGGTAAGAATTTGATGTTCCAGGTATTCGCTATTTTCATCCTTCAGTGTAGTGGGTTCAATATTATAACATTTGAAGTTTTACAACTTCGATGTTATAATATAGACCCTTGTTAAATCTTGCGACTACCAATGAATTTTGTACTTTGTAACCTTAAAACTATGGATTCTTGGTAACTCATGTGTTTTCCTATGAATACTTGTTTGCTATGTAGAAATCTCATACTTGTTGTTCTTAATCTGTGGAGCTTTTCTCCCTGGGCCTCCGCTGAAAATGGACATGAATCCAGTCGAACTGTCCCGGTCACCAAATGTAAAATAAATAAAAATAAAAAAAAAATTAACTAAAGCTATGCATGTGTTTGTATGTGTGTGCAGTATAACAGTGCAGTCATTTCACAAAGTAAAGTTATTTCAAAGAATATTTTGGAAAGTACAGTTGTTTCAAAGCATATTTCGCAAAGTGCAGTATTCAGAAGGGTTTATTGTGCATTTGAATATTATTGCAAGTACCTGGCATGTGTGACTGTTCATACGTAATTACAAAGGCACATTTTGCATTGTGTTTTACTATAATCTGTGGACATGGCAGAAGGATTGTTTGATATTAATGTTGCAGAAAATTGGAGAGTGTTTCAGCGGGAATATGATATTTTCCTACAGGCTGCTTTTTCTGAAAAAGACACATGTACAAAGGCATTTATTCTGCTTAATTTAGCTGATTCAGAGGCTATTGAAAGAGAATGCTCATTTGTGTATGCACCTGCTGTATTTGCAGGGGAGGGAGAAGACCATCATACAGCGGTACTGGCTGAAACAAAGGAAGAGTGCTTAATATGTAAATTTAGTTAAATGTGTAACCTCCAAACAAATATTACAATGAAAAGCCCCTTATTTTACACAAGGGATCAAAAGTCTGGTGATACTTTTGCAACTTATATAACTGACTTGAGATTTAAGGCTAAAATGTGGTGATTTGAGAGATGAGTTGATAAAGGTTAGGGCTGTGTGTGGTAATAATGACACAGTGAAAAAGATTTTGCTTCAAGACAGTGATTTAACATTGAATAAGGCCATTGAGATTGGTCAGGTATATAAGCTTATAGAAAAGCAAACAAGTATGCTTACACATGAGAATAGCTGTGGAAGGCACAGTGATAAAGCTCATGTTAATAGTATGTAGCATGTGGTTAAAAGAAACAGGTCCAAGCACATGGCAGCTACTTCAGGTCCTGTGACAGTACCTGGGGAACCTCAAGTATTTCCAGCAAATTTCAGAGCATGCTCAGTGAAGCATAAGGGTAAGTCAGCAAAGTCAAAACATGTGCTCTCACCCAGCTTCATAGTCAACTGTCATAACTGTGATGGCAATCACAAACCCAAAAGAGAAAATGCTTAGCTTTTTTTCAGCAGTGTCATTCTTGCAATAATAAGAAAAATTTCAAAAGGTTTTGTAAATCAAATAAGGCATATTATTTTATTAAAAGAGGGCATTCCATGAGGCAAGTTAATCAATTAGAAAGTTGTGGCCCTTCTTTTTATGTTGATGGTGTGTTTTTGCTTGAACAGTTAATGTAGTAGATTTGTGGCAAAGAATGAGATCATTTGTACTGTTTAGATTAATGGAAGTCCTGTAGAGCTCAAAGTAGATACTGGCTTAAAGTGCAATGTTATGTCAGCAGAAACATTTGCTACAGTAAAAGCTACAGAACAGCTTGATTTGACAAAGTGTGCAAAGCTTGCTGCTTATGGTGGCTATGACTTGTAATTTTTGTAGTCAAGAGACATGTGCAGTCATTATTAGGCCTCAGAGACAGTTTGAAAATGGGACAGCTTTCACTTAATAAAGAAGTTCACCATGTAAGCCTGAATGACAACAGCTCAAATTTCACCCAAACTATTTTTTCTGAGTCTACTGATATTTTTTGCAGACAAACTAGGTAAGCTACCATTTGTGTACTCTAAGAAGTTAGATCCAGAGGTCATCCCAGTTATCAGAAGAGCACAGAAAGTTCCAGTAGCTATGCAGAGCAGAGTCAAAGCTGAGCTAGACAGAATAGGGCAGCTAGGAGTAATTTGTCCAGTAGAAGAACCTACTGAATAGGTATTCTCCATGGGTCTATATTATAACATCAAAGCTTCAGGTAGTCGAATACCTAAAGCTCGACATGTAAATAGCAAAAGCTAAAAATTGCGAACATTCACTTCTGCAAATTTTTTAACAGGAAAAAAATGTACTTAGCCATTATGGGGAATTTGCTCTTTTCTCCAATGTAGAGTGATCTCAGAGTTTGTATATTAAGTTAGGGGGTTGATTCAGGTCTGAAAGTTTGTTTTTTTGTTTTGCAGCCAAGTGATTCCTTTCCCTGTGCTGAAGTGGCCATTTACAGTTTTGAGCTTTTGTTATTTACATGTCGAGCTTTAGGTATTCGATTACCTGATGCTTTGATGTTATAATATAGACCCTTTTTCATGGCGGTAGCTCATCAGAAAAGATCAGATGATATTAGAATATGTATTGATCCAAGAGATCTGAACAAAGCATTAAAAAGGCCTCATTATCCAATGCACACTGAGCTTGCTGCCCTCATGCCAAATGCCACTTTTTTTTCTGTCTTAGATACAAAAAGTTAATTTTGGCAAATTTTGCTTGATCGAAAATCTTCATTATTAACCACACTTGGTACGCCAATGGAAAGATACAGATTTCTGAGAATGCCATTTGGGATCAATTCTGCTAGTGAAGTCTTTCAGCATGAAATGAAGCATTTTTTTTTTGGTTATGCCTGTGTTACTATAGTAGAAGATATTATTGTCAAGAAAGTACTGAAAAGAGCATCTCAAGTGAATCTTAAGCTGAATCCTCAGAAGTGCAAATCCAGGCTACAAGAAGTTACTTATGTTGGTCACTTGTTTACCAGTTCAGGCTTATGACCAGTCCTTCCAAGCAGACAGCAATTCTTGAGATGCCAGCTCCAGATAATGTTCAAGCCCTACAATGTTTTCTTGGCATGGTCAACTATCTAGGCAAGTTCATTCTTGATTTAAGTCAACTTTCAGCTCTGCTGAGAGATGTAATTTGGTCATGGTCAGAACAGCACCAAAGAGTATTTGATGTCCTGAAACAGAAAATTTCTAACCCACAAACTCTCAGCTACTATGATGTTCACAAACCAGTTACTCATTCCTGTAATGCTTCTAAGTTTGGTCTAGGTGCAGTCATTCTTCAAGAGGGTAGATCAGTAGCCTATGCATTGAGAACTCTTACCCAGACCAAGATGCAATATGCCCAGATTTAGAAAGAGCTTTTGGCAATTATGTTTGCATGTTCAAAGTTCCATGATTATGTTTATGGTCGACCTATCCAGATTGAAACTGATCACCAATCTCTAGTTACTATTTTGAGAAAACCAATGCATACAGCTCCAGCTAGACTACAATATATGATGCTCAAATTGCAGAAATACAATTTCAATCTTGTTTACACAAAAGACAAATATGTCTTAATCTTGCTGATAATTTATCCAGATCGCCCACAAAAAAAAAAAAAAAAAGAAGAAATAACACAAAACAGCATAACAATGAGCAACTTGATTTTGAATTCATGGAAGTGAGAAATTTTTCTTCCACATGTCTTGATGAGCTCAGAACTCACGCAGCTTCAGATCCAATTATTCAGAAGCTAAACCTCTTTACCAGTTGAGGATGACCTTCCAAACAGTTTTGTTTACCAGTAGAAGTGCAACCATATTTTTCATACAGAGATGAGATTTTGACAGGCAATGGTATCATCATGAAAGGTCCTAAGGTGATTGTTCCAAAATCCTTGCAACAAGAATACATTCAGATTTTGCACTGTGGCTACCCAGGAACTGAATCTACCATACGAATGGTAAGAGGTCTAGTATTTTGGCCTTCTATTTCGAGAGATATTGAGAAAGTACTTTCATCTTGTGTTCAGTATGTAATAGTACAAAGCCACATCAACAAAAAGAACCACTTCAGTTCAGCCAGATTCCTGAACTACCTTGATCGACAGTAGCCACAGATATCTTTGAGAAGAATGGTCAACATTATTTGGTGTTAGTAGACTCAAATTGATTCAAAACTGACATACTTCCCAACTTAACTTCCAGCACTGTCATTACTGTTGAAGTGACATTTTTTTCTGTCCAAGGTGGTCCACACAGAGGTATTTCTGACAATGGTGCACAGTTTACAGGTCAGCAGTTCAAGAAATTTGCAGAAGAGTGGGACATTGTTCATATTATAAGTAGTCCAGAATACCCCCAGTCAATCAGCTTGGTTGAATGTGCAGTTCAAAGTGAAAAACAAGCTGTTAGAGAAATCCAGACATGACACTACCAATGTTTTTCTCAACTTGTTAAATCTCATAAACATTCCTTGTGATAAACATCTTCATCGGTTCATAGGTTCATAGGTAGGTAATAGGCTATTGGCCCAAGGGCCTACGTAAGCCTAGCCAACAAGCTTACCTGGCTTACGCCACCCAAGAAAGTTATTTTCCTGTGCCACTGTCGAGCAGAGACACAGAAGTGGTCCCCAGGGAGTATTTCCTATTTCCCATCCACTCATCAAATTTTTCTTGAAGAGCGCTAATGAAGAACTTTGCTTGACATAGATGGGTAGCCTTTTCCAGAGTATGGGAAGTCTCTGGGACAGGAATCTATCCCTCCAGCATGTCCTGTTTATTGTGGTGACAAGGTTTAGGTCCTTAGGCTATGTAGCTCAGAGGGATTGGGTTTCTTTAGGTGTAGCATGTCCAACAGCTCTGGGTTTGACATAACTTTATATGTTAGGCAGAGATCACCACGGAGTAGGTGATATGCTATGGAGTAAAGCTGGAGTTTTTTGAGACGGTCAGTGTAGGGCATTTGTTTGAGGCCAGTGATCCTCTTTGTGAGGTACTTCTGTGGCCTTTCCAGATGCTGCAGATGTCTTGTGAGGTACATTCCTTAAGGGGCGTTGTACTCTATAATGGGTCTAAGGAGTGTCAAGTGGAGGGTAACAATGACCTCTTTTTTCCTGTATTAGAACCCTTTTATGATGAGGTGTGCCACGTAGAAGGACTTCCTGACTACTGTGGTGATGTGACTATCAAAGGACAGACTACTGTTCACCTGGGTCCCAAGGTCTCTTATCACACATTCAGTGTTAAGTAGACTGCTGTCAATATAGTAGTTCATGGGTACAGAGTTTTTACCAAAGGGGATGACAATGCACTTTTTGGCATTGAGCTTGAGGCCATGGCTCTGACACTAGGCATCTGTCTCAGCGAGGCCCTTCTGTAGGATTTCCACATCATTTGGGGACTCGACTATGGTTCCTAGTTTGCAATCATCTGTGAACTTCGTTAGCCAGAGGCCTTCTGTGTTTGGTATCTACTTCTGTGAAGTACAGGCTAACAGGAGAGGTCCTAGGACTGAACCCTGTGGTACTCCACTTGTCACTGGTTTGAGGTCAGATTTGGAGTGTGCAACTTTTACAGTGTGGGGTTCTGTCAGTGAGCCAGTTGGCAACCCATCTTGTGACGTAGGGATTTATACCTAGTTTAGTGAGTTTAGCTATAATTCCAGAATGGGGGATGGTGTCAAACGCCTTGGCGAGGTCAAGATAGGCTGTGTGAACCACCTTACCCTCATCTACGGCTATGGTGACTGCCTCAAAGAAGTCGATCAGGTTCAGGAGGCATGATCCGCCTTTCAAAAACGTGAACTGGGTGGGATCCAGAGTTTGGAGGTTACCAATGTCTTTGTTTATGAGTTCCATGATGATACATTCTATGGCCTTGCAGACCAGGCTCATCAGGCTAATAGGACTATAGTCCCTGGGATCAGTGGTGGCTCCCCCTTTGTGGAGTGGGATAACTGTTGCTGTACGCCATTCAGTGGGCACAAAGCCTGATGTGAGGCTATGATTGAACATGGTGCTTACTTGGGGAGCCAGTTTGTTCTGATGTTCATGTAAAATGCAGCCTGGGATGTTGTCTGGTCCCATGGATGCTGTGTTTTTGGCTTTAGAGAGTGCAGCTTTTACCTGCATAGTTGTGATTACAGGGACTCTGCATTCTTCCTGTATAGATATGGCCCTTTAGGTGGTGATGGGGGGGGGGTAAAGTTAGCACTGACCCTGCCAAGATGTTGGCAATATCAGTTGGTTCTGTAATTTTCGTGCCATTATGCTGTATCTCAGAACAGATCTGGGTGTTGCCATTGAGATTCTTGACATACCTATATAATTTGTTGTGGTTGTCCTTAGACTCAGTGGCAATTTTGTTTTCATAGCTAGCTTTGAAGGATCTTATAAGGATCTCAGCTTCTTACTGAGGCTGACCAGGGAGCTCCTCCACTCTTGGGATTTTACTCTCTTTTGCAACAATTTCTTCCTTCTGTTGTACTTTGGGATATCACGATCTATGCACTTGTGTAAGTGCTTATAGAGTGCATTTGTGTAGGATTTAGCAGTCGTAAGTGTATTGTCCATCTGCATGGGTGTCATGAAGTTCACCACTTCTGTTTTAAGAAGCATGAAGTTGGCTTTGGAGAAAATTTTTACCGTGGTTTCCTTAATGGGGGGTGGGATGTGGATTTCAAGGGTGATTAGCTTATGGTCGGATCGGACCATCGAGGAGTTCACTTCAGGTGTGGAACACCAGTCACTTATGTTGGTAATGACTAGGTTTAGGATATTGTTGTCCCTGGTGGGGGTGTGGAAAAGTTGATCCAGGGCATTGGAGTTTATGAATTCCAGAAAGCATTGTGTGAAGGAGTTGGTACACGAGTAGTTTTCCCAGTTAATGGTGGATAGTTGAACTCGCCCATTATTAGGGTGTTTGGTTGAACCCTAATATTTTCTAGTACATCCAAGAAAAGAGGAGTGGGAATCTTGGGGCATGGAGGGGGATCTGTAGCAAGCTACAATTTGTATTGCAGTTTTGCCCAGAGTTAGTTGCACTTGAATAACCTCAGATGCATTATGTTGAGCAACCTTCCTGGAGGTGTGGATATCCTTAATGAATATGGACACACCTCCGACTTTGGTGTTCTGGTCCAGGTTACATGGCCAAAACGTGTGGTATGAGTTATAGCCTGGTACTGCAGGGGTGCTCTCTGGAGCCTTGAACCAGGTCTCAGTCACTGCACAGATATCGATGTTCTCCATTTTAAAAAGTGCCTCAAGTGAGTGCATTTTGAGATTTAGACTTCTAGCATTGAGTAGCATTACCATCAGTTTTTGCTTGCCTGTTCCTGTTACAGTGGTGAATTTGTCATTTGAACCTTGCCTAAAAAAAGTACTATAGGGTCAGCAAGACCCTTAGCCAGTATCCGGAATCTCAGGGGCGACAGGTGCAGGCCATCTCTGGCAAAGCATTGTGCCCTGTCGACCATGTCATCCCAAACAGACAGATACTGGATCCCCCTAGAATGAAACCAGAAGCTTAGCCAATTGTTGAAGTCAATCATTTTGTCCTTGTACTGCGTTATCATTCTGGGCGATGGCAGAATGTTACTCAGGGCTAGGGTCATACCTGCCTGGGCTAAAAGATCAGAGAGCTCTTCCATGTCTCTTTTCATGTAGTCCAGGGAGGTACGTCTCAGGTTGTTCACACCAACCATTCACCTGACAGAGACTTATGTTGAGACAAACAGAACCACACTACCAATCAGCAGTAATTTATTGGTTCCAAGTGCTAAGAACAACAAAGCAGTAAAAGCCCAACTGTTGATAAAGCATTTGTCCCAGAAGCCTTACTATGATAAAACCAACAAACCACTCATTTCATTGAAAAAAGGGGAGATAGTGAGGATGCAGATGTCAAAAGGTCTTGATTGCATTGGATTTATGAAAAGTTTGTGTCAAGCCAAGATCATACATTGTGAAGTCACAAGGAATGGAATTCAGACAAAAATGGAAGCATTTGGTACCTGTGTCCGAACCAGTGTTACAGCATCTTGTCTGTGACACAGACTCTAGTTCTTATAGTGACTTGTCCAATGTTCCTGTTCCAGAGGACATTCAGTCAGCAATCCCTGTTCCTGAGAAAATCTCTGAGATTCTCCAAGCAGAACATTCCCCAGTGACTGTCCCTGTTGCTAATCCCATTCCTAACTATTATGTCATGAGATTAGGTTGCATCTGCAATCCTATTTCCAGATACATGGCAACCTGGACATGATTGCTGTTTTTCTTTATTAGTGTCTGTATAATTTGCATGCCTATTGAAATGTCATTGTTTATATGAAACAGCTCAGTAAAGAGGGAGAATGTAGAACAGTGTGTGTGATATACTTTTAAGAAGCTTTCCAGTGAGTCAGCACATGCATATAAGTACTGAGCATGTGCAAGTAAGAGTGCCATTTTGTGTGAGCAGCCACAGTGAGAGCATGCATGTATGTAGTCAGTCAGTTAGTTAGAGAGTTCATTTAACTTTAATGCTCCTACCTTCCATCCTGATGTATTTGTATACAATAAACTACTTAAATAAATGCCCAAGCCTCAATGTCTTCTTAATGCACATAAAAAGAGCGACAGTGGGGTTGGGTGAGAACTGCGGATAGGGTATGGGAGTGAAGTGAGCCTGATCTAGGTGAAGGTGATTAATGTAGTGGATTCCTGCTCGTTAGGTCCAGTGTATGACCAAAACAATCAATAGAGTTAGCACTGCTAGTGTTTGCACACAGATAACTAAGAGTGTTTACCAGTGTAAATGCAAAAGTAAATCTTAGACTATGCAGTATTAAAAGTCATAGGTTAATAGGTGTTTACTAGGCTAATGACCACAAGGGCCATTTTAAGCCTAACCATGCATCCCAAATCTCTGATGAGTATTGATACCCTTGATAAGTGTAAGCATGGGCCGGGGAAATGAACCATGTACAGGTTACCCGTTTGCATCAGAGACATAGGTGCCAAACCAGGGATGAATTTCCAGTATCCCATCCAATTGTCCAAGTTGCACTTGAATTGGATTAGGAAGGAAATCTGCTTTGCATGAATGTTACATAAATAGGGTAATCTCTGGGATACATACCTAGCTCTACAGCAGATCCTATTTATATCACAGGCAAGGTTTAAGTCTTTAGAATGGATAATTCTGGAACTGTTTGTTTTGTGTATATGCAGGCTGTCCATCAGAGTGGGGTCCGACAATGCCCTGTATGCCAGGCAAAGATCTCCCCTCAAAAGCCTGTAGGAGGCAGAATACAGGGATAGGGAACTGAGGTGGTCTACATAGGGCATATTACATATGCCCTGTATTCTTTTAGCGAGGACCATCTGTGGATGTTCCAGTTGTTGGATATGCCTGGTTAGGTACATACTAAAGGGGGCATTGTACTCAATGATAGGTCTGATGAATGCCAAATATAGTGGAACAATGACTTCCTTGGACTTAGATACCATACCTATGTTTCTAAGTTGCGCAACATAGAATGATTTCCTCACCACTGTAGACACCTGATGATCAAAGGCTAGATTACTATCTATGTGTATCCCTAAGTCCCTGACTACTGCATCACCTCTAAGGGGTGTGTTGACAATATGATAGTTACCAGGGATGGATGACTTCCCAAAGGATACTATTATGCATTTCCTGGCATTTAGTTTTAGTCCATGACTCTGACACCAGTTGTTTGTCTGTGTCAGCCTTTCCTTGAGAGCATTTGTCTCAATGTGAGACGCAATGACAGGTCCTAATTTGCAATCATCTGCAAGTTTAGTCAGCCAGTGACCACTGACATTGGCCTTAGATTTTGAGAAGTAAATGTCAAAAAGGAGCGATGCAAGGACTGATCCCTGAGAGACTCCATTTGTGAATGGCCTCTTTGTAGAGGTGGCCTCCCCAGTTCTAATTTCCTGGGTCCTGTCTGTGAGCCAGTTGGCTATCCACTGGGTGACATACGGGTTTGTACCTAACCTCTTCAGTTTGTCATCCATGCCCGAGTGGGGTATTATGCCAAATGCCTTGTCCAGGTCAAAGTAGGCAGTGTGAACGATTTTGCCCTCATCCATTGCTTTGGTGACCTTCTCAAAGAAGTCCACCAGGTTGAGTAGGCATGATCTGCCCTTTACAAAACCAAACTGGGTTAGGTCCATTGTCTGGAGGTTTACTATATCTCTATTGATCATCTCCATGATAATTCTTTCCATGGCTTTACATACAGGACTGGTGAGACTTATGGGTCTGCAGTTTCCAGAGTCTGTAGATGGCCCACCTTTGTGCAGAGGGATAACTGTTGCCTTTCTCTATTCATGAGGCACAAAGCCTGTTTGGAGGCTACAGTTAAATAGTAATTCCAGAGGCCCTGATAGGTCATGTTTCATGCTACTTAGAAGGCATCCTGGGATATTGTCTGGGCCCATTGATGCAGTGTTCTTGGTCTTAGAGAGAGCATTAAGGAACTCTTCCCTAGTGATAGTAGGGGGAGTTATATTTGATGATATTTCCTGAGGGAAGGCTGAGTGGGAGAGAGGAGTAAAGCAGCCAGGAGGTTTGCTATATCTTCTGTCTCAGTATAGGTGGCTCCATTTACAATGATCTCTGCACACAATTGTGTATTACCTTTGAGGTTGTGGATATAGCTAAAGAATGCTTTGTGGTTGCCCTTGACCTGGAAGGCTAAATTTACCTCATATTTGGTTTTGGTAGATTTTATTTGTCCTCTAAGTTGTTTGTTTAGTTTGATGAGAGTGCTTTTATCCTGCTGCATGCTACACCTCCTAATTGTTGCCATGATTTTCTTCCTCCTGTTATACATCCAATTGATTTAGTGATTCCACCAAGGTGGGTTTTTTTTGCCATGATTTTCTTCCTCCTGTTATATGTCTGATTGATTTTGTGATTCCAACAGTGTGGTTTGTTTTTTGAGTTAGTTCTGTACTTCTTTTTGGTCAGTACAGCTGCCTCTATACAGCTATTAACATGCTTGTGCAGGGTTTCTGTGAACAGTTCTGCATAGGCAGAAGTGTTCTCAGGGTTTACAGGGGCTTGAAATTTTGCCAGGTTCTCACTTAATAGCAGGAGGTTAGCCTTAGAATAGTTCCTGAATATTCCCAGTTTAGCAGGGGGTCCAGGTTTTATTTTTACTTCAGAGGAGTCCATTTTGTGGTCTGTCCTTACCTAAATATGCATTTCATTTTATTTTACTTTCGTTTACCCAGGTTTGTCCAACTGTCTTTAATCATAAAAATCCTTTTCAGTATAAGCCCATGGTGAAAAGTTCAAACATATTACATACATTTTAAACAAGCATTCAATATATACATGAACAAATATGAAATAACATACATTAAGAATAATTCATACATTTGATAATTAGATTACATTCATCTGAAAGTACAGACAAATATTACAGTCTTACAAAGTTGAAATTATAACAACAGTAAACAGTACGGCCAGCTGCTTCATTCACATAGCCCCAATCCTTACTGCCCACCCCACCCACAGTATCTGATTTGATCTTGCGAGGTTAAAAGACAAAAAAAGGATAAAAGATGTGATGTTGCAGGATATTTCCAGCTGTACCAGGAGAATTAAGGCAGTGAGTGTGTGACATATGCCAGCATGGCTGGCTGACGTTTTGTAAATAATCTTATGTCATTTGACTGTCACATCCATTTGTACAAATGCTTGTATTAAAATGTATTTGTAAAAGTTGCTTATTTTAAAAAGATGCTGCAACAGAATCTTAACAGATTTTTGAATGTGCACTGTGCCAGAGTCTGGTGATTAGATGTGATTTAATTCTATAACCAGATGAAGGACGGAACTCTGGCAGTAGCAGTTTGTTTGTTTTTGTTTTTCTTTGAAATCTGATATCTAAATGATATATGTCAGTTATCACAGAAGTAGTTAGTACTTGCTCAATAGTTGTTAGTTTTACAGTTCAGTGTGTGGAGTATCTCATCTTGCCTTGTGGAAGTAAGCATCTCAGCAGTACATCTTGGCTTGTGATATTTAAGTGAGTTAACTAGGGACAGCTTCTCTTTAGTTAGTATTATTTCTTTTTCTGCATGTGAGATTCTATCCAACGATCATCATCTTCTTTCGGCTGCTCCCGTTAGGGGTCTCCACAGCAGATCAACTGTTTCCATTTCTTCCTGTCCTCTGCATTTTGCTCTGTCACACCAACCGCCTGCATGTCCTCTCTCACCACATCCATAAACCTTATCTTAGGCCTTCCACTTTTCCTGTTACATGGCAGCTTCATCCTTAGCATCTTTTTCCCAATATACTCTGCATCCTTCCTCAGCACATGTCCAAACCAACGTAATCTTGCCTCTCTGGCTTTGCCTCCAAACCTTCCAACCTGGGCTGACCCTCTAATATACTTATTCCTAATCCTGTCCATCCTCATCACACCCAGTGCAAATCTTAACATCTTCAACTTTGTCACGTCAAGCTCTGACTCCTGCCTTTTTGTGAATGCCACTGTCTCCAACCCGTATAACATAACTGGTCTCACTACCCTCTTGTAGACCTTCCCTTTCACTCTTACTGGTACCCGTCTGTCAGAAATCACTCCTGACACTCTTCTCCACCCACTCCATCCTGCTTTTACTCTCTTTTTCACCTCTCTTCCACACTCACCATTACTCTGAACTGTTGATCCCAAGTACTTAAACTCATTCACCTTCGCCACCTCTACTCCCTGCATCCTCACCATTCCTCTGGCCTCCCCCTCATTCACACACATATATTCTGTCTTAGTCCTGCTGACCTTCATTCCTCTTCTCTCTAGAGCATATCTTCACCTCTCCAGGGTCTCCTCCACCTGTTCCCTACTTTCACTACAGATCACAATGTCATCTGCCAACATCATAGTCCACGGGGACTCCTGTCTGATCTCGTCTGTCAACCTGTCCATCACCATTGCAAATAAGAAAGGGCTCAGAGCTGATCCTTGATGTAATACCACCTCCACCTTAAATGCATCCGACACTCCCACCGCAGACCTCACCGCTGTCACACTACCCTCATACATATCCTGTACCACTCTTACATACTTCTCTGACACTCTCGACTTCCTCATACAATACCACAACTCCTCTCTAGTCACCCTGTCATATGCTTACTCTAAATCCACAAAGACACAATGCAACTCTTTCTGACCTTCTCTGTACTTCTCCATCAACACTCTCAGAGAAAACATTGCATCTGTAGTGCTCTTTCCTGGCATGAAACCATACTGCTGATCACTAATCATCACCTCCCTTCTTAACCTAGCTTCCACTATATTTTCCCATAAATTCATGCTGCGACTGATCAGTTTAATCCCTCTGTAGTTACTACAGCTCTGCACATCACCCTTATTCTTAAAAATTGGTACCAAAACACTTGTTCTCCATTCCTCAGGCGTCCTCTCACTTTCCAAGATTTCATTAAACAATCTAGTTAAAAACTCTACTGCCATTTCACCTAAACACCTCCATGCTTCCACAGGTATGTCATCTGGACCAACAACCTTTCCGTTCTTCATCCTCTTCATAGCTATCCTTACTTCCTCCTTGCTAATTCACTGCACTTCATGATTCACTAACCGCACATCATCCAACCTTCTCCCGCTATCATTCTCTTCATTCTTCAACCCCTCAAAGTACTCATTCCATCTGCTCAACACACTCTCCTCACTTGTGAGTACATTTCCCTCATTATCCTTTATCACCCTTACCTGCTGCACATCTTTACTACCTCGGTCCCTCTGTCTAGCCAATCGGTACAGGTCCTTTTCTCCCTCCTTAGTGCCCAACCTTTGATACAACTCTTCATATGCCTTATCCTTAGCCACATCTCTTTTTGCCATGCACCTCATCTCCTTATACTCTTGTCTACTTTCTTCATCTCTTTGACAATCCCACTTCTTCTTCGACAACCTCTTTCTCTGTATACTCTCCTGTACATCTTCATTCCACCACCAGGTCTCCTTGTCCTCCTTCCTCTTTCCAGATGCCACACCAAGCACCCTTCTAGCCATCTCTCTTACTAGCTCTGCTGTAGTTACCCAGCTATTCGGTAACTCTTCACTGCCACCCAGTGCCTGTCTTAACTCTTCCCTGAACGTCACCTCACAATTACCCTTTTTCAATTTCCACCATTTGATCCTTGGTGCTGCCCTCACACTCATCCTCCTCTTCTTGATCACCAATGTCATCCTACAAACCACCATCCTATGCTGCCTAATTACACTTTCCCCTGCCACCACTTTACAGTCTCCAATCTCCTTCAGATTGGCCCTTCAACATAATCCACCTGTGTGCATCTTCCTCCACTCTTGTATGTCACCCTAAGCTCCTCTCTCTTGTTAAAATACGTAGTCATCACAGCCATGTCCATCCTTTTCACAAAATCCACTACCATCTGACCTTCTGCATTCCTTTGCTTAACACCATACCTACCCATCACTTCCTCATCCCTTCTGTTCCCTTCACCAACATGCCCATTGAAATCTGCTCCAATCACCAGTCTCTCACCCTTGGGTACAGTCATCACCACTCCATCCAACTCACTCCAATTTTTCTTTCTCATCCGTTGCACACCCAACTTGTGGGGCATATGCACTAACAACATTCATCATTACACCATCAATTTCCAGCTTCATAAACATCACTCTATCTGACACTCTTTTCACCTCCAAAACACTCTTAGCATACTGTTCCTTCAGGATAATGCCTACACCATTTCTCCTCCCATCCACACCATGATAAAACAATTTGAAACCACTTCCGATACACCTAGCCTTGTTCCCCTTCCATCTGGTCTCTTGCACACACAATATACTAACCGTCCTTCGGTTCATCATATCAGCTAGCTCCCTCCCTATACCAGTCATACTGCCAACATTCAAAGTTCCGACCCTTACTATCACAGTCCTAGCCTTTACCTGCTTTCGGGCAAGCCTTCCGCCTCTTCTCCTCCCTCGGCCAACAGTAGCCCAATTTCTGCCAGCACCCTGTTGGCCAACAGTACTGGTGGCGGTCGTTGTTGACCCGGGCCTCGACCAATCCGGTATGAATTTCTGTACTGTTTTCTGCATGTATGATGTGGCAAAATTTTACGCCGGATGCCCTTCCAGACGCAACCCTCCCCATTTATCCGGCACAAAGAAATGCACTGGCTTGTGCATTCTATCCAACTATATTATTTTATATTTCCTGTGACTGAAAATTCTGATATTTATTGTAACTAAATATTAAGTATTTTCCTGTTTTCTATTTTATTATCCATTACTAAATATTTGTATACCTTTTTATTGTGACTGGTCTTTTAGTGAATATTTTTAATATCTTGAGAGTACTTGTGCTTATTTCAGTGTCACTGTGGCCACTCTGAAAAGTCATACTGCTTTGGTCACACTACTTGGAACTGAGACACAGTGCTCCAAAGTGGGTCTTGTTTGGGATCTGGAGAGACAGAGAGTCCAGTCCCAGTGGAGCATGTTCTCTGTGTACTCTTGGGGAAACTGTGTTGGATGCAGAGAGCTGCATTTAGAATACTGTGTAAATTCATTCCTGTCCTGTTTTGAGTGACCGCCTCTCACCTGTGTCAGTGGTGTGACTTGGGGTTCCTTTATCACTGGCCCAGAATAAACAGAGGTGCATCATCACAAAAGACAATTCTGTTATTAATATATGTAGTTTTTCACATCAGCACTAGCCAGAGTTCAGAGTTTGTGGTTTATCTTAATTCACTCACAAGCACGTTATTCTTGCAAAGCAAGTCAGACGTACAACAGTAAGGCCAGTCATTTCATTCACACATACTAGGCATGGCCCCAACCCAATTACCTACCCACAATATCTGCTTTGAGCCTATAAGATTTAAAATAATGACAAGAGAAGACAATGATTACATTATTGTGTTTCTTTTGCATCACATATTCAACAGAATGCAGATGATCTTACTTCAGTTCACTCATATACACTTTAGTCATGCAAGGCTTAAGTTTCAACAACCAAACATCCACACACCATCCTAATCTATCTTGATTGACCCTGCAAAAAGATTAGGTTAAAAAAAATGTCATCCACAAGTAGCCCTCAAAATGCACTGGGTACTTAATATGTCATTGATCCCGCCTGCCAGGATATCTTATTAGAAAATAGACATCCACAGTCAAGTTCATAGGTTCATAGGTTCATAGGTTCATACTAGGCTATCTGCCCGAGGGCATTTACAAGCCTAGCCCATCGTTTTGTGGCTTACGCCACCCCTTTAGTATGGGGAACTATACCCATTATTTTGCTGTGCCTCTGTCGAGCAGTGACACTGAGGTAATCCCTGGGATATATCTGCGATCTCCCATCCATTGGTCAAGATTTCTCTTGAACAAGGCCAGCGAGGTGCTCTGCCTCACATGTACCGGGATTTTGTTCCACAGCATAGGGAGTCTTTGGGTGATGAATCTATCCCTCCAGCACGTCCTATTAATAGCCGTGTCGAGGTTTAAGTCTCCGCCTTGTGGCTCTGATGGATCTAGATTTTTGAGGTGAAGCATATTCATCAAATCTGGGTTTGACATGGCCTTGTATGTTAGGCAAAGGTCACCTCTGAGCAAGCGTGTTTACTGAATAGAGCTGGAGTTCTTTCAGTCGGGCAGCATAGGACAGATTTTTGAGACCCTTTATCCTTTTGGTGAGGAACTTTTGTGGCCTCTCCAGCTGCTGCAAGTGTCGGGTCAGATACATTCGAATGGGGCATTGTACTCAATCATTGGTCTGATGAGTGATGAGTAAAGGGAGACTATGACCTCCCTTGATCTAGATGAGAATCCCTTCATGATAAGGTGGGCAATGTAGAAGGTCTTCCTGACTACTTTAGCTACATGGGTGTCGAATGACAGACTACTATCAACCTGGGTCCCCAGGTCCCTGATAACTTCTTCTGTGCTCAGTGGATTGCCACCTATTTGGTAGCTAGGGGTAACCTTGTTTTTCCCGAAGGGTATGGCTATGCATTTTTTGGCATTTAACTTTAGGCCGTGGCTCTGGCACCAGTTATCCGTTTCTGTGAGACCCTTCTGAAGGATATCTGTGTCAGACGTGTTTTCTACTATGGCGCCCAGTTTGCAGTCATCTGCAAACTTTGTCAGCCATAACCCTCCTGTGTTTGCTTGTACTTCGGAAAAGTAGATGCCAAACAAGAGTGGGCCCAGGACTGAGCCCTGTGGGACACCACTTGTGACAGGCTTTGAGTCTGACATGGCGCCAGCAACTCTGACCCTGTGGGTTCTGTCACTCAGCCAGTTTGCAACCCATCTTGTGATGTATGGGTTAACATTTAAGCTGATGAGTTTTTCAATGATACCCGAGTGGGGTATTGTATCAAGGCCTTAGCCAGATCGAGGTAGGCTGTATGGACTGCCTTTCCCTCATCAATGGCTTTGGTGACTGTTTCAAAAGTCAACCAAGTTTAAAAGGCATGATCTGCCTTTGACAAAGCCAAACTGGGTTGGATCCAAAGTCTGCAAATTCCCTATGTCTTTATTTATGAGGTCCATTATGATCCTCTCCATGGCTTTGCAGATAAGGCTTGTCAAGCTAATGGGCCGGTAATTTCCAGGGTCGGTGGAGGCACCGCCTTTGTGAAGTGGGACCACAGTTGCAGTGCGCCACACACTGGGTATGTATCCAGAGGTAAGACTTTGATTAAACAGTTGTCCTAGCTGTGGGTTTAATTCCTCATTGAGTTCGTGGAGCACACAGCCGGGGACACCATCAGGTCCCATGGATGCTGTGTTTTTGCTTTGGAGAGAGCAGTTCTCACTTGGGCGCTGGAGATGTTTGGGGGCTGCAATCGCTTGGTATAGATATCTCTCCTTTGGGGAGGGGAGTTTGCACTGAACCTGTCAGCCAGTATGTTGGCAATGTCTGTAGGATCAGTAATCTTCACATCATTTTGAACTAGTTCTGAGCATATCTGGGAGTTTCCTCCTAGGTTTCTAACATAGCTAAAGAAGGCCTTATGATTGTCTTTGAGTCTTTAGCTATTTTTCTCTCGAAATTTGCTTTGGATGATTTTATGAGAGCTCTTAGTTTTTACTTATAGTGATCAAGGGTGTCTTACCTTTTAAGGATTTTGCTCTATCTTGTAGTAGCTTCCTCCTTTTGTTGTAGAGTTTGTTTATGGCTGGGGTCCACCAGACTGGACGCTTGCCTTTGGTACAAAGAGTCTTTGTTTTGCTTGGGATTGCTTTATCCATGCAGTCCTGCAGGTGCTGGTAGAAGGCATTTGTAAGTGATTCAGCGGCTTGAGTACTGTTTTCCGCCGGTTCGTGGGCCTTAAAGGAGACCACACTAGTCTTTAGAAGTGTGAAGTCAACTTTTGAGAAGTTCTTTACTGTGGTCTTTTTATTTCAGGTGGGGTGGGATGAGGACCTCCAGCGAGATTAGTTTGTGATCTGATCTCACCAGTGAGGGGTATACTTCGGTGTTGAACATTGTGCTCCCATGTTCGTGATGATGAGATCAAGTATGTTATCTCCTCTTGTGGGGATGGTGACTAGTTGTTCCATGGCATTTGAGTTTATGAATTCCAGGAACTTTTGGGCTAGGGTGTTTGGGCTTGAGTAGTGTTCCCAGTCTATATTAGGGTAATTGAAGTCACCTAGTATGATGGTGTTTGGTGATACATTTATCCCTCTAGTGTTTTCAGGAAGGCCATGTGAGGTTCCTGAGTTTGTGAGGGTGGCCTGTAACATGCTACAATTTGCAGAGCAGTCTTGCCTACTGTTAATTGCACCTGGATGGTCTCCGATGCATCATGCGTTGCCACCAGTCTTGAGGTGTGGGTGTCCTTGATGAATATGGATACCCCTCCTCCTTTCTTGGTATTGTCCGGATTTTGGGGCCGGAACGCATGATATGAGGTAAAACCTGATAGCGCTGGGGTGCTCTCAGGAGCCTTGAACCAGGTTTCTGTCACAGCACAGACATCGATGTTCTCCATACTGAGAAGGGCCTCGAGTGCGTGCATTTTGAGATTTAGACTTCTGGCATTGAGCAGCATTACCCTTAGTTTTTTCCTTTTTGTGTTCTAGGGTGGTAGGTTTAGAATTTGAGCCTTGCCTAAAAAGGCACTATGGGGTGGCAAGAGCCTTTGCCAATATTCGAATCCCAGGGTGACAGGTGCAAGCCGCCCTTGCTAAGCAGCGTGGCTTGTCCAGCATGTCATCCCAGGCAGACAGATACTGGATCCCCTTTGAATGACACCAGTGTTTAAGCCAATTGTTAAAGCTGATCATCTTATCTCTGTATTGTGGCATCATTCTTGGTGAAGGTAGGATACTGCTCAAGGTCAGGGTCATACCTGCCTGGGCTACATAATCAGAGAGCTCCTCAATGTCTCTTTTCATGTAGTCCAAGGAGGTACGCCTCAGGTCGCTTACACCAGCGTGGACAATGACTGAGTCATATTTGTACCTGCTGTTGAGAGACCTGAGTGCTTGCGTTATGTGGCGGATTCTAGCGCCCGACAGACAGCTTACTGTGACCTTCTCCTTACTCAGTCTGGTGAGCGGGACGAAAGTGTGTCTGACTATGGAGTCACCAATGACTAGTGTGTCTGGCATTGTGTTTGGCCTTAAGGGCTGTGACTGTTTGACACTCTGACTGTGAGGTCTATGTGTTGCAGGTGTTGTGTTCTGAGGTGGTGGTTGTTTGGGTGTCTGCTTTGGTGGCCTCTGCTGTTTTGGTAGATTTTTGATCAGAGCCTCCGAGTATGTCTTTGTGTGTTTATGTGTATGATTTGAGGTTGTAATGGTACTATGTGAGACTGGGTCTATAGTGTGTGTGGTAACCTTCTCCTCCTGACTGGTCTTGCCAGTCCTATGTTGAGAGAGCTCAGCCTCCAGTTTGGCCAGTTAGCCTCCAAAGCACACTGTCTCCTTAGTATCTGGTTAACCCAGTCAGGATATTATATAATATAATAATAATTAATATAATAAATATCCACAACAGTCTCCAAAGCACATTGCCACCTTAGTATCATGTTAAACCTGCCTTTTTATTATATTAAAAAATATATTCACAAACAGTCTGCAAAACACACTGCCTCCTTAGTATCAGGTTAATTCTACCAGGAAATTATATTAAAAAATATCCAGAAGCAGTCTCTAAAACACACTGCCTCCTTAATGTCTGGTTCACCTTGTCAGGATATTATATTTAAAAAAGTATCCATCAACAGCCCCCCAAACACACTGGCCTACGCTACCTGGAAAAAAAATACATTAAGTCAAGTGTATCTGGTTGACCCCGCCAGGGAAAAAAAAAATGAAAAAGTACATAAATCTCAAATGACTGACTGATAATAATCACAATCAAGTCAGTCAGTTCACAATTAAGTGCAACCATTTTTTCACTCACCTTATCCAAACAATAAATCTCTATCTCACTCCAGTGATGACTCATTTCTAACTACACAGTGCACTTAAAGTTCAGGAAGGGAACTTCAATGGCTTCCCTTTTTTATACACTTACGTCAGCAGCCGTGTCACATATGCAGATTACTTGACAGCGTGCTGATCCTAACACTATATTTTCCAGCAATATTCCTGCAGTTAAAAACGCAATGACTTCTGGACATCTTCTTTGGTGACCATCTACTTTCTAATCCAGACTGTTTTCAAAACAGTCCAGCCCAGCCACAAGACGGAAGTTTTTGTCTTTCTATTTTTAATTAGAACTCAGGCATGCATGCATACAGCTGCTGGTGCTATAGATAAGTATTTTTTTTTTTGTTTTTACTTTTTTTTTTTTCTGTACAAAACTAGGGGTGGTGTTGGGGCTACAACCCAGCAGTCCAGTACCACGAGCTGCCCCCTGTCAGCAAGGTGAACTGGAAGAGTAAGACAGCAACTATTTACAGAACAAAATAAGTAGATGAGCAAAGAAGCAAAGCAGCAAAGTCCAAAACTAGTATAAACAGAACGATAAGCAGTGTAGTAACTCACAGAAAGTAAAAATTGAGTACAAATGTTGTAAAACAGTTTAGCAATACAATCAAGCAATAAGGGTGTTAGCTTGCCAGTGCCAGTCCTGCTTAGATGTAGCCAACAAAATGATATTAGCATTTGATGCTCAGTAAGACAGTAATGCTATGCAGTACAAAACTAAATTGCAAGGAGTGTAAAAATCAGGCCACTAATACTGTAAATACACATGTTGGGGGGAGCAGCTAACAAAAACAATACACAGTATTAAAAACTCAAAATAGGCATAATTCACATGTGAAAGCAAGCAGTTCTAGAAGACATGTGGAGTTTATTCAAGTCACTACTTGTTTTTAAGGCTGGTGAGATAGAATTGCCAGTCCTGCACAGCTGAAAACTTATACTCAGTGGAACATATCTATTCTATCGTTATTAAAGCACAAACATTTCAAATATTCAAGGAGTGAATCAAATTCAGTGCTAATGAGATGAACATAAATTTCCAGAGAACACAGTTAAAAATCACAGAAAGCAGAGATTATTACTTATAGCATTAAGGCATTAAAACATATTAAAGGAGATAAAACGAAGTCCCACATTATCTGGCTAGTGCAAGTGACTGAGGTTGGACAGCTGGGGGATAACTTCTGAACAAATTAAAGGGATTAGCTGATAAGTTTAAATGCAAAGGTAAAAAGTGTTATAACATTCTAAAAAAAAAGAAAAAAATGATGGTGGAGGGGGCCCACATTAGATGCTACTGCCACTACTCAGAAACAATACGAAAGCTGTTAAATTAATAAGCAACCTGGGCCTTATAGGTGAGAGCTTATATCTGGCTCAAATTAAAAAAAAATATTTGTTTATTAGTTATCGGTGAAACATCAGGTCATGAAAATGGGAAAAAGTAAACAATACAAAACTGCCAATACAGGCAAAGAGACATTTACAAAAGCAGTAGTTGGAAAGAACCATTAAGAAAGTGCTGGCTTCCTGCAAGGGTAGGGTGCAGCTCATTAATTAGAAAGGGAAGGGGAGGGAAAAATACAGTAGAGGCTACTTTTGATTCTGCTTCTGAAAACCAGCCAAAAAGCAAACCACTAAGTAGTGGCCAAGCAGAAAAGAAACATTACACGTGGTACTATTTTGAATGGATAACAGAATGAAGAAAGAATTTCCCCCTATGCTGAGTAAAAAGACAAGTCTGTAAGCTTTTGCAGGGCTGGATGTTGTATTTCCTCTGCTGCAGTCTTGGGGTGGCTGTGCAGTCCACAACTATTGACTATATTGTTGGTGCAAGTGGCTGAGGGTGGGAAGTTGGGAACTAACTTTCCAAACAAGAATGTTCCCAGTATGTTGTAAGATGGGACAGAAGGTATGAAAATGCCAGTGGCATGGAGACAAAATCTAAGATGGTAGAGAAGGTGCAAAAGTGCCAGTGGCAAAGATGCTGCATGTTGTAAGATGGTACTGTATATGTATATATACCAGCAGTGTGTCAGCATTATGTTGTGAGATGGAAGTGAAAGATCAAAAAAGGCAGTAGCAGGGAGGCAGCATGTCGTAAGATGATTGAGAAGGTGGGAAATTGTCAGTGGCAGGGAGGCAGCATGTTGTAAGATGATACAAAAGGTGTGAAAATGCCAGTGACCTGGAGGCAGCATGTGTTAACATGATAGAAAAGGTGTGAAATTGTTAGTGGCATGTATGTGTTATGTTGTGAGAGGGTAGAAAAGGTATTTTATTGCCAGTGGCATGTAAGCATTATGTCGTGAGATAGTAGTGGCCATTTGAAAGTGCTACTCCCATGGAAGCACCATGTTGTAAGACAGAAGAGAAGCCAGTGACATGGATTTTAATGGTGTGTTAGTACGTGTTTACATTTCCTATTGTCCGTCATTGTCATTTAGTGTCAATTTCATGAAGACTTAAAAATGTTATTCAAAGTCTGAGTGCTGTTAGTAAAAATAGCAGTATAAAGTATACATGTATGCTGTTTTGGTAACACACAATATAACTGGTGAACAACTGTGTCCGGTTCCAAGGGATGAGACAGACAAAATACTAAAAACTGTATTTATTGAGACATCTGGTTTAGCGCTTTCATCTACCCTCCGTAGACTTCATCAGAACACCATATGACAGACTAACAGACTATAAATAATACCAGTTATCCAATCATGTGATACACTAAATTAATCTCATGAATATTAATTAGTTAATCCTAACTGAATGTTATAAAAAACAGTCATATAAAATTCCTAAAGAACATGAAATCACAATTATAGATACAGTTTATCCATACTATAATACTCTCAAAATGCATAATATTAATGTTAAAATAAAAAGTTAAAAATGTTAAAAACAAGGTTAAAAATACAAAATGTTAGATGTATCTAACTTAAACACCTATAACAATGTGAAGCTTGTGACATGATGAATGTACTGAACTTATAACAACACCTATACAAAATTGATGTTACTTCTGTGGTACCCTTTTCATAACATCAATAAAACAGTAGTTAGGTTTAAAAAGGGTAATTGTTAGACGCAGTATGTGGTTTACTTAGCCATTTGTACCAACTGTTCGAGTTTCTATGTAGGAAAAACCGAGAGGAGGTTAAGAAATCACATATATTATCACCTATATTGTATTAGAAAACAGGATACCAACGATGGCCTATACAGACATATAAGGGATAGTGAGACTTGTAATACCTTCAAGTTTGCAAGATTAGAGTGTGTAAAGATTAATCCAAGAGGAGGAGATATGAAAGGTATATTGGGGGAAAGAGAAGTGAAATGGCAGATATTATTATATGCAGCCACCCCCCCCCCCCCTGGATTAAATGATTGTATTCCCACCAAACCCCTTTTAAGGGCATGAAAAGGGTACCACAGAAGTAACATCAATTTTGTATAGGTGTTGTTATAAGTTCAGTACATTCATCATGTCACAAGTTTCCCATTGTTATAGGTGTTTAAGTTAGATACATCTAACATTTTGTATTTTAACCTTGTTTTTAACTTTTTTAACTTTTTATTTTAACATTAATATTATGTATTTTGAGAGTATTATAGTATGGATAAATTGTATCTATAATTGTGATTTCATGTTCTTTAGGAATTTTATATGACTGTTTTTTATAACATTCAGTTAAGATTAACTAATTAATATTCATGAGATTAATTTAGTGTATCACATGACTGGATAACTGGTATTATTTATAGTCTGTTAGTCTGTCATATGGTGTTCTGATGAAGTCTACGGAGGGTAGATGAAAGCGTTAAACCAGATGTCTCAATAAATACAGTTTTTACTATTTTCTCTGTCTCATCCCTTGGAACCGGACACTGTTGTTCACCAGTTATATCATTTTTACTGATTGGCAATTGTTGGGTTTGACTGGTGTTTTGACTTTTTGGTAACACAAAATATAACAATTTTGAAGCTACATTCACATAAATCAAGAACAAATTCAGATAAACACTCACCCCAGGATTCAATGAATGCTGTTTAGCTTTCGTGCAGAGCCTACACAGAATTTACATGTTTGCACTGTGGTGTTCAGTGAGCAGTAGTGCATAATGCATAGTAATGATGCATGGTGCACCATAGTTACTTTTTGTGGCTGGCAACAGTGTTGCTGGCCAGGAAAATATGTAAGTGAACATGGACACAATTCTGTTTAAAGCAGATCACTTATGGTCTGTGGATTTGTGAGGAATGCTACAATGACCACCAGGGCTTCACAGATTGCTGTGAATCTGTTAGTGCAACATATTTCCACAAAGACCAACATAATGCGGGGACATTTAACCATAAATAGAGAAAAAATTGCCATAGATGTCATGTAGACACGTGGTAGAATGAAATTCAAACATACCTGTCATCCTCTTTGAGTAAGATGTGTTGAAAAGCTATACATAATGGGGGGGGCAAAGGTCCAACAATAGGGACAGATTTTTAATATTGCACTTCCAAACTTAGAAAGTTGATAGAATAAATAGGTTGTACATTAGCAGGAACTTTGGCTGTGGTGGTGCAGTGGTTAACGTTGTCGCCTCACAGCAAGAGGTTCTCCAGTTCGATTCTCAGCTAGAGCTTCTTCTGTGCAGAGTCTGTATGTCCTCCATGTAGTTGAGTGAGTTTTAAAGACACGCATGCAGGTGCATGTATGCATGTGTGTGCCTTCTGTGATGGCTGGGCACCGGGCTGGCAAATCGACACTGTAAAAACACCACTGCCAATCAATCAGTCTGCAGACTGGTGATCTGCTGTGGTGAACCCTGACCAGGAAAAGCAAAAAGGCATTTTACATTAGCATAAACTTTCTGAACAGCATACCATTTGAAGGTAAAATGTCAGTCATGAGTTTCTGACTTCACTCCGCAATGACATGCCAATGATTTGCCAGAAAACAAACATGTTGTAAGGAAAAGATTACAAATATGAGACAAAAACTGGGAATTCTGCACCAATCAGGACAGTTGAGAGGTATGCATTCAAATGCACATAATATTGAGTTACATCAGTACAAAGATCACCCTAGTGATATGGCAGAAAGCCACAAATTTAATAAAGAAACCATCTGGACATCCTGAGAATATCTGGACAATTGAGAGGTAAGAATGTGAAGTATATGGTTCAAACACAGTACAGGGCAGTGTACCTACTATCCCCATTCCTGTCATTCTGTACTGAATCTGTGTTAATGATTTGTAACAGGACATGGACTGCCATGTAAAATGATCACTCAGGGGAAGTGTATGTCTTTAATAGGGACACACAGAAAAATTGTAGAAATGAATACGTGGAAAGAGGAGAGGTGAAACTCCCTCATGTACAGCAGAGGAGAGCATGTCGATGGAAGATGGTTGTAGCAGCAACACCAAGCACATATCTATATGGTACAGTACAGACTGTACAGTGAAAATGTGTTGTCTGTGACTTTCACACAAGGTGTCAGAACAATGGGGAGGATGTCTGTGTGAGATAAGCATCCTTATATGAATAATGCAGAGGACATATAGCAGGGATCTGACATACAATTGGTGCACTGTGGCAAAGGTAGTACATGTCAGTTACACATCACTGGAAGATGTTTAGGGAGGTACATGAAAAAGGGTGCATTATATACAGTTATTGTTGTGATGAAGGCTGGGAACCATGAAATAGTATGGCCTCTGATGTACTTGTCCTTCACATATCCAGTACTTGTGTTACATTCAAGGGAGTAATCTGCACCATGACCACATGCTGGGGGATGTACCACTTACCATCTAGATCAGGACATGGGTCAGATATCTGCTTGTCTGATTATAGGGTGTGATGTACACATTATACTTGAGTGGTGTGTTTTTCCCCGTTCAACAAATCCCTCCATGTTTCTTGTCAATGCAGGTGTTATCATGGCTGTGGCAGCAGTTTTTGGTATGGGTTGATACTGCCTGTACTATACTAATATCACAGTTGGAGTCAATGCTTGCCCACAGTCTGCAGTCTTTCAAGCAGCTGCTTAGAAATAGTATTTATATGTAATTTGTGATGTCTATCATTTAACTAATGGGCAAGAAAGGTCCTAGCAGACACCTCTGATGTACCAACTTAATTACTGGACCTGAGAAATAGGTCACTTCACACATTTCAGCAAAGTCATACACTGTTAAACCCATTTGGTGTTATAGCTGTTTATGGCCATATATGACAGTGTTGACTGAATACCTCAGTGTGGGTTTGTGTCAAATGCCTTGACCTGGTCAAGTTCCAAAGATGATAAAGTTATCATCATGCATGCCCTGGATGACCTATTTGAGGACACCTATCAGATGTAACAGAACTGATGTAGCATTGACAACTCACACAGGTCTGTTGCATATACCTGGAATATTACTAGTGTACATGTACAGGGGGTACATGATGACATGTTGGTCTACCTCACAGTTGAGGAGAGTCAGGATGCCTCTATACATGCATGCATTAGGCAATGTCTCCACAACTCAGATGGATGCACGTTGATGTACACCCTTGTATGGAAACATTGGCCATGTGGGGGGTGTCAGGATGGTGTATGTGCCGTGTCACACCATAGCTGATCTGTGATGTTGTCACAGACCAGTGATTCCATGTGATGGACCTGGCTAAAGGTAAGACAGTGCATACTGCCTATTATGATCTGGCCTAGGGTTTTGACACAACCCCCCATGCAAGTATCATTGGGAAAACCTCCAAGCTGGGGATTAAACCTTACATCAGTTGATGAGTAACCCAGTTAGCTTACTGACAGAACACATCAGTGAAAGTTGGTGAATCAACCATTACCAGTAGAGCATATGGCCTTTGGCTTACCATGTTTGCTGATTCCTGCATATTGAGTGCAATCATTGAGTCCACCAATGGTGATAGCATAGTACAAGAGGAAATAACACAAACAACTGAATGGTGACAAAGACACACAATCTACAAATAAATGCAGAAATGTGTGTTTGTAGTGTCCATCTGAAAAGTGGAAGTCCATGTTAATCACAGCATTGACAACAGTCGTATTATGCACAAACCTAGCAAGGCAAGACCTAGGAACACATGTAGATTTCCATCTGAATTCTGACCACCAATTGTCCACACTGGGATCAAAAGACTGTGTTTTGTACATCTTAACTCATGCCATCAAACTGAGACCTTAAGATTGTATGATAGTACTGTAGTCAAACGACATCATAACACTAATAAGAGTGTAATGTTCTCTTTGTTGTGCACTTCACCAGGCACATGCAGCAGCTGAGAGAAAACAGGGCATTCTCAGCAAGATAACACAGGGCCTACAGACCATCCCATGATGTATGTGGATAGATTAAAAGCCATGTCACTGTAATCTGTATTTTATAGGATGAGGGGACTTCTGCCTGTCCCCCAGGCCAGTCTCTGACCTGGCCCTGGTGGGAGTATTGCATATCCAACAATCTGATATAGCTGATGACAGTGTCTGTTGATGAGAATATAACAATGTCTCACATGCTGGTGTAAAATGCTTTTTCTAATGTCAAGCAACAGCTCACACACACACACACACACACACACACACACACACACACACACACACACACACACACACACACACACACACACACCTAGTTGAGTACACACACTACTGACTCCAGTAATTTACACAAGCACCACAGCTCAAGTCAGAATTGGAGCGTTTCAGACAATACCTTATTGCTGATGACATCAGCAGTATCTGTTGAAATGAGTATAACAGTGTCCCACATGCTGGTGTAAAATGCTAACTATAATGTCAAGCCACAGCTCACACACACAGACATACCCAATTGACTGCAGTGACAATATAATCTCTACCTATTTTCTTAGACAGAGTACAGTACTTTATGCAAGTGCCATGGCACAAGTGTGACTTTTAAAAGACTGCAGGTGACTTATAGTAGATGATATTTGCAGGCCTTGTGGGAGACAAGATATTTGGTGGGCTGCATGAAATGGATGTGTAGACATCTGCAAGTATCAACATTCTGTCAATCCTTGCCATTAGAGCAGTAACTGTATGATACACATTTATGCTCTTCTGTATAGACACACAGTTGACAATAACAAGAATAGAACCCCTACTTGTTTAAATACACAGACTACAGAACTCAGTAATTCAAGCAAGCACCACAGCACACATATAACTTTTATAAGACTGTAGGTCAACTTATAGTGGATGACATCAGCAGGCCATGTTGGAGAGAAGATGTTGGGAGGCCTGCATGAAATGGATATGTAGGCATGTGCAAGTGTCAAAATGCTCTCAATCCATGGAGCAGTAAATGAAGGATAAACACTTCTGCTCTTCTGTCTAAGAACCCCTACCTGGAATATTACTAGTGTACATGTACAGGGGGTACATGATGACATGTTGGTCTACCTCACAGTTGAGGAGAGTCAGGATGCCTCTATACATGCATGCAAGATAGACTACAGAATGCAGTACTTTACGTAAACAGCATGGCACAAGTCTGACTTTCACAAGACTGCAGGTCAACTTATAGTGGATGACATCAGCAGGTCATGTAGGAGAGAAGATGTTTTGAGGCCTGCATATGTTCATATCTTCATAGTTCCATAGGAGATTATGAGCCTAATGGCCCTACAGTGTTTAGAAGCCTAGCTGTGTAAAACAGAAGTACCCTTATTGAGCAGAGTTGGATGGTCACTGTTAGGGTAATTTTGTGAGCAGCACCAACTGGCCCAGTCCATGAGGGACATAGGTGCCACCCCAGAGGTGACTTTACAATCACCCAACCAGTAGTCAAGGTTGTGCTTGAACAGGGTCATTGATGAGCACTGATTCACAAGCACTGGGAACCTATTACAGAAAAGTGTGAGTCAGTGGGGATACATCTGTCTCCCCAGCATGTTCTGTTTATGTCACAGGCTAGGTTGAGAACCCTGGAACAAGTTATTCTTGTCCTGTTTGATTTTCAGATGTGCAGCATTTCAGTAAGTTAGGGTCTCTGACTACTCTGTAGAACAGGCATGGGACTTCTCTCAGCACCCTGCATGATACTGGGTACACTGACAGGTCTTTCAGTATTTCCATGTATGTCATGTTTGGAGGCCATTGAGTCTTCCAGGCACAACCTTGCATTTTCTCCAATTAATGCAGGTGTCTGGTGAAGTATAAACAAAAGGGAGCATTCTACTCAATTAGTGGTCTGATAAGGGTAGAATACAGCAGAGGCATGACCACGCTGGTCTTATAGGTTCATAGGTTCATAGGTAGGTACTAGGCTATCGGCCCAAGGGCCTACGCAAGCCTAGCCAACAAGGTTCCCTGGCTTACGCCACCCAAGAAAGTTATTTTCCTGTGCCACTGATGTATATTTCCTATTTCCCATCCACTCATCAAGATTTTTCTTGAAGAGTGCTAATGAAGAACTTTGCTTGACATAGATGGGTAGCCTGTTCCAGAGTATGGGAAGTCTCTGGGATAGGAATCTATCCCTCCAGCATGTCCTGTTTATTGTGGTGACAAGGTTTAGGTCCCTAGAGCGTGTAACTCAGAGGGATTGGGATTTCTTTAGGTGTAGCATGTCCAACAGCTCTGGGTTTGACATAACTTTATATGTTAGGCAGAGATCACCTCTGAGTAGGCGATATGCTATGGAGTAAAGCTGGATTTTTTTGAGGCGATCAGTGTAGGGCATTTGTTTGAGTCCAGTAATCCTCTTTGTGAGGTACTTCTGTGGCCTTTGCAGCTGCTGCAGATGTCTTGTGAGGTACATTCCAAAAGGGATGTTGTACTCTATAATGGGTCTAATGATTGATGAGTAGAGGGTAACGATGACCTCTTTTTTCCTGGATGAGAACCCTTTTATGATGAGGTGTGCCACATAGAAGGATTTCCTGACTACCATGGCGATGTGACTATCAAAGGAGAGACTACTGTCCACCTGGGTTTCAAGGTCTCTTATCATGCATTCAGTGTTAAGTAGATTGCTGCCTATGTGGTAGTTCATGGGTACTGTCCACCTGGGTTTCAAGGTCTCTTATCATGCATTCAGTGTTAAGTAGATTGCTGCCTATGTGGTAGTTCATGGGTACAGAGTTTTTACCAAAGGGGATGACACTGCACTTTTTGGCATTGAGCTTGAGGCCATGGCTCTAACACCAGGCATCTTTCTCAGAGAGGCCCTTCTGTAGGATGTTCACATCATTTGGGGACTTGACTATGGCTCCTAGTTTGCAGTCATCTGTGAACTTCGATAGCCAGAGGCCTTCTGTGTTAGCCTGTACTTCAGAGAAGTAGATACCAAACAGGAGCGGTCCCAGGACGGAACCCTGTGGTACTCCACTTGTCACTGGTTTGAGGTCAGATTTGGAGTCTGCAACTTTTACAGTGTGGGTTCTGTCAGTGAGCCAGTTGGCAACCCATCTTGTGACGCAGGGATTTATGCCTAGTTTATTGAATTTAGCTATAATTCCAGAATGGGAGATGGTGTCGAAAGCCTTGGTGAGGTCAAGATAGGCCTGTGAACCACTTTACCCTCACCTACAGCTTTGGTGACTGCCTCAAAGAAGTCGATCAGGTTCAGGAGGCATGATCTGCCTTTCACAAACCCGAACTGGGTGGGATCCAGAGTTTGGAGGTTACCAATGTCTTTGTGTATGAGTTCCATGATGATACGTTCCATGGCTTTGCAGACCAGGCTCATCAGGCTAATAGGTCTATAGTTCCCAGGATCAATGATGGCTCCCCCTTTGTGGAGTGGGATAACTGTTGCTGTGCGCCATTCAGTGGGCACAAAGCCTGATAAGAGGCTGTTATTGAATATGGTGCTTAAGTGGGGAGCCAGTTCATTCTGAAGTTCGTGTAAAACGCAGCCTGGGATGTTGTCCAGTCCCATGGATGCTGTGTTTTTGGCTTTAGAGAGTGCAGCTTTCACCTGCGTATTTGTGATTACAGGGACTCTGCATTCTTCCTGTATAGATATGGGCCCTTTAGGGGGGTGGGGGGGCAAAGTTAGCACTGAATCTGTCTGACAGGATGTTGGCAATATCAGTTGGTTCTGTAATTTTTATGCCTTTGTGCTGTAACTCAGAGCAGATCTGGGTGTTGCCATTGAGATTCTTGACATAGCTATAGAATGCTTTGTGGTTGTCCTTGGAATTAGTGGCAATTTTATTTTCGTAGCTAGCTTTGGAGGATCTTATAAGGGATCTCAGCTTCTTACTGAGGCTGACCAGGGAGCTCCTCCACTCATGGGATTTTTCTCTCTTTTGAAACAGTTTCTTCCTTCTGTTGTACAGTTTGTTTATGGCAGGCGACCACCTGGAGGATAGCGTCTTGGTTCTGTTTGGGATAGCACAATCCATGCACTCATGTAGGTGCTTATAGAGTGCATTTGTGTAGGATTCAGCAGTTGTAACTGTATTGTCCATCTGCATGGGTGTCATGAAGTTCACTACTTCTGTCTTAAGAAGCATGAAGTTGGCTTTGGAGAAATTTCTTACTGTGGTTTCCTTAAAGGGGGGTGGGGGTGGGATGTGGATATCAAGGGTGATTAGCTTATGGTCAGATCGGACCAACGAGGAGTTGACTTCAGGTGTGGAACACCGGTCACTCATGTTGGTAATGACTAGGTCTAGGATATTGTTGCCTCTGGTGGGGGTGTGGATAAGTTGATCTAGGGTATTGGAGTTTATGAATTCCAGAAAGCGTTGCGCTAAGGAGTTAGTACATGAGTAGTTTTCCCAGTTAATGGTGGGTAGTTGAAGTCGCCCATTATTAGGGTGTTTGGTTGAACCCTAATATTTTCCAGTACATCAAGAAAAGAGGAGTGGGAATCCTGGGGCATGGTGGGGGATCTGTAGCAAGCTACAATTTGGATTTCAGTTTTGCCAAGAGTTAGTTGCACTTGGATAACCTTGGATGCATTATGCTGAGCAACTAGCCTGGAGGTGTGGATATCCTTAATGAATATGGACACACCCCCACGCTTGGTGTTTTGGTCCAGGTTAGATGGCCAAAAAGTGTGGTATGAGTTATAGCCTGGTAGTGGAAGGGTGCTCTCTGGAGCCTTGAACCAGGTCTCAGTCACTGCACAGATATCGATGTTCTCCATTTTAGGGAGTGCCTCGAGTGAGTGCATTTTGAAATTTAGACTTTTAGCATTGAGTAGCATTACCCTCAGTTTTTGCTTGCCTGTTCCTGTTATGATGGTGAATTTGTTACTTGAACCCTGCTTAAAAAAGGCACTATAGTGGCAGCAGGAGCCTTAGCCAGTATCCGGATGTGATATCCATATGTATGATCTGTGCAATGCAGAATGTGTGTGTCACCACTATGGACACATAGTAATGAATGTCTAGATTGCTATCAGCATGTGTTCCCAAGTCTCACAACACTGTTTTTGAGGTTAGAGGGGTGCTATGTATATCATAATTAGCAGGGGTGCTTCATTGCCAAAGGGGACAATGAGCCATTTAAGGTTCAGTCAGTGAGTTTGGCACCAGTCATTTGTGTGTGGCAGCCCCTTCTGTAGTATGTTGCCATATTAGTGCATCCAATTACCAGTTATCTGCAAATATGGTAAACCTCAGGCCATCAACCATTGTCTGCAATTATGGGAAATAGAGGGCCCAGCACAGATACTTGTGGTATTCTAATGGTAACTGGTTACTGATAGAGGTGCAGTCCCCAACTTTGAGAGTGTGTGTTATATCAGTGAACCAGTTGCCTAATCATGTACTACTGTATGGCTTAAATCACAAATGGGAGATATTCACTGCGGCACATGAATGGGGAATAGTGTCAAAGGCCCTGGATAAGTCAACATAGGTGGTATGTCTTGTTATCTCTCATCCAGGTCTGTGGAGTCAGTATCCAGGAAGTCCACAATGTTTAATAAGCAAGATCTACCCTCGACAAAAACATAATGGGTAGGGTCAAGTGTACTGAAGGTCAGCTATGTCCCTGTGTATATGATCCATGCTGATCCCTTCCCTATCATTGCAGAGAAGTTTTTCTAGGCAAATGGGTCAATAGTTGTAGTTCTGCATCTTACTGGGTTGATGTGCATTGCATAGCACACAACATTTGATATTATATTTTGTACTGTGGTTCATATATGTGTGGAAAAAGTACTGAGACACCAGGGTTGCAATGCTTGGGGAGAGTGGCAACAGATTGATGTTTTGTAAATATGTGATATATTGTTAGCATGTAATTTCTTGTCATACAGAGTGAGTGAGTGTAAACAGCAGTAATACAGCATAATCTGTAGATTTCCATACCACAGCAAGCAGCAGGTTTGTGCGATGGTTAGCAAAGTGTATACACGTGAGATACACATGTTTCTGTGTAGGTAAGCAGTGTGCATATATTGCACATATGTGTGCCCCAATTATACAGATTACAGTTAACAGCAGGGCAATCGTCCCACTGGTACAGATGTTTTCATTTAATTTAAATATAATTGAAGTATTAACAATATTGTAGAGTTGGGAGTTGTGGTGTTTAAACCCACAACCTCTGACTAAAGTCTAATATTATACTCTTGGTTTGTGCTACAGACTAATGTATGCATACTTGCTTTTACAGTTGAGATATGCATGCTGAATTTGATGTAACTCTATAAAATTCCAAAAAAACTATCTTTAACTTTTAATGCTACAATATCATTCCTCTTCTGCTGCATCCATACTACATGCTTCCCTCAACTTTGCCAATCCAGCCTCATGGGTTCTGACATTGACCTTCCAGTCCCTGGCAGCTGTGGAAAAAACAGAGCAGAATACCATTATGAATACCAGTCTTGCCTACATTCAGCTTTTAAGTCTTACAAGTACTCTCTGTAGTTGACACCTACACAGGTGTGGGGTGTCTGTAGTCCTAAATTCCTTGATATAAGCATTGAGTGTTTCCCTTTTCCTCCACTGTAGGTCATTGAAATGATGCCTACATTGGTCACCAGTGAGTGGGATACCTGTGGCACTGGATACAGCCCAGGCTTAACTATCCCAATCTTCTGACTTATACTGGGAACCAGAACAGACCCCTCTGCAGAAGCCTGGCACTGTGTTTCTTAACTAGGAGTCCAATAAAAATCTTGGACTCCTGGACACCCTATCTCTGTGGCCTAAAAAATGACACATTTTCCACAAATGCCTGCCATGTCTACCATGGATCAAGAGCAATGGAGAGTGATAGTTTTCCTGCCAATTCCAGTTATCACATCTACTGGGAGTGTGCACACTGCTTGAAACTGTTGCACTCCACTTACCATCATGCAAATACAGTGCTCAGCATTTGTGTGATGGTAAACAGAGTGCAACAGTGCCAAGATGTGAGACATTGCATAACTGCAATTGCAATTTCAAGGTTATTGGATGTACGGGCAGTTGTGTATTTGTGACAGGCAAATGTGAAGGCCATGCCAGCCTAGACAGCAAATATATACTTATAGGAGTCTAGTACACAGTATACCCACAGTCATACATCTGATAATAAATGTGATAATACATAAATAACTGACACAGTACTAGTGTCTCAGCCCTCATACATATAATTCATATCAGCTCCATTATGTCAAGTGTTATAAGTGAGAGTGACTATAATGGAAATTGGAACAACAGTAAAAGTGTATGGAATATGCTATATTCAAATGCAGAACCATGTGTATGGCAGTCTTACACTTACACTTTTCACCACAAAAAGGTTGAGAAAACACTTGTCTATGTTGCAGTTCATTGCTATAAACTGCAATGTCAAAAGAGTAAAACAAAGGTTGCATACCCTGGGCTAGAACCTAGAATCATCTGTTTTCTAGCCCTACACTTACACGTGCTGCCACAGTAGTAATTACAGGATATTCCCGATTTTACTAATCATTCTTAAAGCCATGCTGTTAACTGCAACACATCACTTAGTGAGTTTGCACAATGCCCAGTAGTATTAATTGAATGCATCCAGTTTCTATTTTTGGCTATTGGGCTACTTGCCCAGTTTTCACACTGCAGTGCTTTGCACAAACCAAATAACCATAGCCAAACCTGACATTCATTTTTCTCGATCTCCCATGTTTGTGCAAAATGGCACATCTCACAAGCACTTGCCAATAGTATTAAAAAAAAAAAAAAAAAAAAGGGAAAGGTAGTTGAAATGAGAAAAATCCATCTATGATATATAGACTAGAAAATGTTAGTACACGTGAAATATTTCTACATAGGTCTGGATTTGAACTCTCACTTCAATGTACCTTCAGAACACAGGTTGGGTGCCTTATCCATCTTTGTCACACAAAGAGCTTTGCAGCAAAGAACTTGACTCAATATGCACACAACCAACTGCAATGGCATCTACACTTATATCAAACCATACAAGTGTTATTCGTACATGTATTAGTTTTGGATGTAGTGCACCTAGTGATCACACAACTTGTCATAATTATTGTTTGCAATTATGCAGTTCTCTTGCATTTCTGTGTTTGTTGGCCATTCATCATTTATTTGAGCAGTAGTCTGAGACATGTTGTATGTAAGCCATTCTATATCATTGGCCTTAAAATGTTTGACGCTATTAAATGGAAATAAATCATATGCAGTTGCCAACAAATGAAGGGCAGGTTAGATGTTAAGGAAAACAACCTGTGACTTTTGTGCTGCTTACTTACATTTCCAGCCTTAAATCTAACACTTTGTAAATCTAACCTGACACACCCAGTGGATGTAAGGCAGCCTGAAGGGCTGTTATGTTGTTCTTCTCCCAACCAGTAATCGTTCACAGTTGCAATCCATTAAAACCAAACACTGAGGGAGTGCCGACACAATGTTTACAGCTCCTACATTTGTTTCTACTGGAGGTAATTCTGAATGGCTACCTTATCTGTTTTATCTAGAATCAGTTATTCAGTACTTATGTGATGCTTATGTGTATTATCCTTCTGTTGTCTTTTAGAACATCTACAAGTATAACACCCAGTGTCAATCCTCAGAGACCCACTTCACTGATACTGAGAACCAGGTCATAGTCGATGCCTTTAAGCAACATGATGTTTTTCTGCTGGAAAGGGGACAGGGAGATATGGCATGTAGAATGCAAATCTGGCGACAAATAGTTGCTGATTTGAATACTGTGGATGGCCAGAGCAGGACATACAAGCAGGTGTGTCACAGGCCACTGATGTGATCACATCTGCACAGAGGCATGCAACTGCAGTGGGCCATGCCCAGATGGATACTGGGGATGGCCTGCTAGGGACCCACCACTAACACCCAATGAAGCGTTCCTGGCCAATATCAGGGATCCAGATAGCTTACAGGAGAGTGCATTACAGCATGTCCTGGATGTAGGAGAAACAGTGTGACAGATAGCAAGCACATCCCAGGAGGAGGTTCCAGGTAGTCTTTGGTATCTCAACATCTGAATATAATAGAAATTAATACTTTAACTCTGTGTCATATGTATGTTATTTGGGTGAATGATTAAAGATTTCTACAGTTATTAAGTTAGGTTTGAGTTGACAGCCACATTCTTGTTGAAAGTATATTTAATGAACATATAAAGGGGTAAAGGTATTACCATCTGTGTTACTTTTAATTATGGTGATGTTGTCCTTCCCTCTTGCTTAATTCCCTCAGGCCCATCGGGATTGAACAGGAGACTCTCATCTGCAGATGGTAAGTCAAACATTTTTATGTCAGTACTGCTGAGTAATTGAAATAAATATTTTAGTGTGTACTGTTGATGTGAGTCCTGTTGTGTGTATTGCTGTACTATCCATAATAGTGACAATTAGTTTGTTAGCATATATTGGACTACAGTAGTGTAGGTTATTAGTTTTTTCCTGTGTTTCTTGCTTTTTATCACAGGTAATAAAGTGTGGACCCTCTGCCACCTGATCTCAGAGTATCAGCTTACTCTGATGATGATGGTGGCCAAACACAGCTAGTAGGCCTATGCCTACCCATTCCTCACATATTGGACAGGTGGAGTGCGAGGCCATTGATCAGAGAAGTTTGGCTACCATGGCTTCAGTGACTATTGACTCTGGCTATAGCAAAGTGTGGGTGAGGTGCCATGCATGAGGGCTCAGAGTGGTCCTTCTGTCCCCTCCTCCACCTGGTGCAGCTGTCTCTTCTTGTGCCACTCAGTGTATGTTTAGGACCATCATGGAGGCACAAGCATGTTCCCATAGGTGCTCCAGACAAATGCTAAGGGTTGCAGAGATGGCACAGGCTGACATGCGTGACTAACTCCACCATGTTTCTGATTCAATGGATTGGATGAATCACACATTGGAATGGACAGTGTCTGTGAGGGAATGTCTGCTGGGAGGGGAATGGCATCCTTGTGGGTGTTGGTCGCATCATCTGCTGTTAGCCATTGTGGCCCTGCCTGATCACACTCCCATAGTGTCAGTACTTCCAATGCTCCATCAGTGAATTTGCTGTCCACACCCAGACATGGCAGGCCAAGGGGTCATGGTCCTGGGTGTTCCAGAGAAGGGAGCTTGTCCAGCAGACATCAGTCATGTTAAGGTAGCAGCAGTGCATCTGACCGTGGATGTGGACATACCAGTGCAACTCCTGACAGAGCCAGTTCTCATGGTCAGGGACAACAACAATGAACTGCTACCTTTATCATGCACTGCTCACACCTGTCCAACATACCAAGACTTAAAGCCAGCATAGAGCTTGGCTGTGCTCATGCATGACTATATTTTGCCAGTTCAGTATAAAATTCAGTAATATAAAAATGTCAGCATGTTGTGGAATTGCTGGCTGATTGACTTTAGCAATAAATTTTACCAATGCAGAAGTTATAATAGCAAGAGATAGTTCATAATTTTAGCAGCTAGGTTAGAACCCATTGTAGTATTCATTACGTCTAAACATTCAAAACAAGTGTAGGTGTTTCCTGGAAAAATTATATGCCCTCAAACCATTGTAATCTGTCATACATCACCAAAAGTTATGTTCACCTATGGGGCTTGCTATCTTTGTAGAAGAAGCATTGAACTCTTAGTAGACACACTGAAGCATATCAATGTAGATGCAAGAATCTAAACTAGTAAAACATTATGTCAATGTATAGAACATTTCAAACTTAATTATTTTGAAAAATGCTGCTGCAGCTTTATGATATTTCTATAACTCTCAGAGCTAGTTAAGGTCACTTCTACAGTAATTTAATTTACATAACTTCCAGTGTAACAGCTTTATGTTGCAGCATTTATAATGGTTGTCCAAAGAGCTGTGAGAGTAACTCCTTATTTCAGCTACTGAAATTATTTTTCAAAATGTTATGATGTATTCTTGTAGATAAGTACAAACTGAGATAGACATTTAATTATATATTAGTTTAATTATTCATTTATTTATGTGTTTCCTTGTCAGTGACCATTTAACATGAGGTTTTCCAGACCTCAGTAGCACTGTTAACTCATATCAGACTCATGTCTGTTCCTGCATGGAAGAATAACGGTATACAGAATGATGATGCCTGTTTTAAATTTATTATTTTGTAAATTACATAATCCTAACAGTTTGCGTCTGTTTTCAGGCTTTACCATACATTGCCCAGAAAGGCATATAGTACCTCTTTAAGGAATCTCATCCTTTAACCTTATTAAGTGATACCAATCGGCAAACAAAGGAGCATAATTTATTCCTGAAGTCAACTCAGGATGGACTAGAAAATATCTAAGCAAGGTGCATTACTTTCCTACTATCATCATAAATAATTCATCCTATATTAATTCTCAGATGAAATGCTTTGATTATGCTCACATGTATACTTAGACAGTGTTTTTTTCTTTCTTTATTTCAAATTTGAGAACAAAAAATGCATATTATGTTTCTCATATGCATCTATATCCTATATGAATTATCATTTTTAATTCATAATGCAACCATTCTTTATTATTAAAGTAACTGAAATTAATTCTTCCCTTAAATTATGAAATATTTTAGTTAAATTTCAAAATGAGTGACATTTTAGATATCTAGCAAATCAACTATTCTAGTAATTATATATGATTTATAGAAGATGAACCTAGTTTTGTAATTAATGATAATTACATTTGTTAGTCTGCAATATGAGTTTTGTCTTTTATTCTGAAATTCATTTGTTCCCTATTTTCTATAGAGCATCACTATTGTATTTGTTTAATAATGTCATCTTCAAGCCACAACGGCCATTGGCATTTTAATTATTTAAATATTTAATTTACATGACAAAACAGATATATGCTGAATAAAGTATTCCACTGCCTCTTCAATAATTTAATTTGCTTTGCCAATTTGTATCAATGGAAGTTTTTGAAGTCACAATAAAACATTCCTTTTTGAATCCACCAGATAAAAGATTGAAAAAAGCATTGTCAAACATGAACTTTTTTCTCCATATTCTGTTTCTTAATTTCACTGTTTCCTCTGTTTTAAATTAGTCACTCTTTACCTTTAGCTGGTCATAGACCCCCCACCTTTTAAATGTTATTCATCATATACCTTTAAATTCCCATTATACAGTGGGCAGGATTCACGAAGGCTTGCACGGAGTGTAAGAGACGTGCAACACTCCATGCAAGCCTCGCGATCCAGGAACAGCCCTAAACTCCGTGTAAGAGACCAGCTAAAACATCTCTTACACGGACTGGGCGTGGACATGCTAAATACCTCACTTGCAGCCAAAAGGTATGCAAATGAGGTATATTAGTGATCCATGAAGCAGAAACCAGTACGTGTAAGAGACGTTTTAGCTGCAGAAATGTACTCAGTTGACAACTGAGTACGTTTCTGCAAATTCCACAACGGAGCCATGTCAGCTCCAAAAAAAGGGTGCATATGACTCGGGCAGCATACCAAAGGCCAAATATGTGGCCATTGGCAATATAACCCGATGCCCAAATATTAAAAATATAATAAACCCAGCGCAGCCCCGCGCAAAGGGGCAGTGCTGTATAAAACATGAAAATGAAGGTTATAAACCCACAAATGTGAGTTTCATGCAATACATGGAATGACAATGCAGGGACCAGCAGACCAAAAACAAAATGGCCACCGTGTAGTGGTTGCTAAGGGGGGAAGCTGAGTCTAAGACATGTAACTAAGCATTAGTAGGCAATCTCATGTAAATGAGGGTTAGGATACTGAATCTCACAGTCACATAGCAAATGAGCACAGTCTGAGGTAGTGTAAGAGATACATAAGGGGGAGGAATAGAGTAGGAGATAGGTGACATCACAGGGGGGAATGGTAGAAAGAAATGCAGTTCATTGGAGGCCAGTGTAACATGACAGATGACAGACACAGATCATGGAAAGAGGTGTGCCACTAGATAAGTCATGGAAAGTCAAGAAATGGAAGATGTACACTGTTACTTACACCAAAGTTTCTTGCTGGGCGTGCATGCGCATGTGTGCATGCCATGAAGCGCGAGTAGGGCAGTGTGTGCACGTGTAAGGCAGACTGAGCATGTGGGAGCGTGTTGGGAGATGTTTAACACTGTTTGTGCGGGTGTGCGCGCATGTAGGGCAGGCTGAGTATGTTGGAGGCTGTTGGCAGACGTGTAACAGTGTTTGCGTGGGTGTAAGCGCGTTTTAACTCGAATAAGTAGATTCTGAACCATGTAAGCACGTGTGCGCGTGTGTAAGCCACTGTGAGCGTGTTTCTGATAGTATGCACGTTGCTCCCCCCATGAGGAAACAGAGATGAAAAAGGAAGCAACAGAATTAATAGGAAGCTAGCAGGGATAACTGCTGAAGCTAGCAGGTGAAAACAATTAGAAGCAGGCAATTACACAGGCAGAATAGTAGCTCAGCCCAGCACTTAAAACTCTGCAAACAGTAGTGCAGGATGTTTCCCTTAAGAGACACTGCAAGACAGGAGTAAGCTAATAGCAGTGAAAACTGAAAAAGCTGAACTCAGAGCAGAAATGTTAGGGGCTGCCATAGCTGTCATAATGAGACATAGGTGACTTGCTGAGGGTGGTGACAATGCAGATGGTGCCAGACAACCCACAGTGAGGCGACGGAGAAGAGTGTACAGGCCCAGGGTCACCTACCATGGGTTACATGAGCTGGAGATAGTAGAGTGCTATAGAGTGGGCAGAGAGCTCCTGCAGCAAATTGTTGAGCTGTGCAGGCCACGCCTCACACACAGAACCAACAGAGGGGAACCCATCCCAGTGGAAACCAATGTATGTGTTGGCCTAAGAATACTAGCAACAGGTACCTTCGAGAGACCAACTGGCGGTATGATGTGGATATCACAGGCATCAGCCTCCAGGGTACTGCACCAGTTCCTGGATGCCATGTCAGCACATGTCGGTAATCTTGTATATTTCCCCAATGCCCGTGAGGTATTGGCCAGCAATATGCGCCTCTTCCAGCAAATAGCGGAATACCCTGAGGTAGTGGGTGCAATAGACTGAATGCACATACGCATCAAAGCACCAGCCGGTGAGCAGGGTAGGGCCTACATTAACTGCAAGGGCTTCCCCTCCATCAACTGCCAGGTTGTGTGTGATGCCCAGGGCATAATAATGAATGTGTGTGCTGGCTGCCCTGGGAGTTACCACGATTCCCACATCTGGCATTTGACGCAGCTGTACCAGACATTTGCCAATGGTGACATCCCACATGGACACCTAGTGGGGGATGCAGGTTATGCACTGGAGCCGTGGCTGATGACACCCATCAGAAATGCACACAGACCTGAACAGGAACGCCATAATGAGGCACACGCACAAACACATAATGTAATAGACCGTGTGTTTGGGCTGCTCAAGTCACGGTTCCGGTGTCTGGACACATCTGGTGGAGCCTTGCAGTACACACCAACTACACGTACCCAAATTGTCATGGTATGTGCTATGCTACATAATATGATCTTGTGAAAACAGCTGCAGCAGGACCAGCATAGGGCCTGGCCAAACAGCCCCCCACCATTGCCAAGGCCATCACAGGCAGAGCGTGACTCAGAGGAGGAACAACCTGAGCCTGCCCCAGTAGGCAGAAGGAGGTGTGCCCAGTATGCCCTGGCCTTGGCAAAGAGGCAATGCATAGCATATACACTGGCTCAGTAGGAACCCTGGGAATGATACCCCCTCTGACTCACTCAAATAATAACATGGATGCCTAAAATGACATGACCTGCTCACAAACATGTACAGGGAAGTGTAATATGCGCATCCGACAGAGGCAGCCCTGCAGCACCACCTGAGGCATGAATGCCATGTGTTAAGTAATGTAACACCATGTACTATATACACACATGAGCACCCTGACTAACATCCACCCTCACCAAGCATGAAGCCACAAAATGACGATGGGATGATCAAGTGCAATAACTCGCTGAAGTAATGCAGTTAGTCAAAGGGGAGCCAATGTGTTTAAGGCTGGGAAGACATGCGGAGCATGACAAGATGCACCACCTGCTAGGGGTGGCGTGCACCTATCATGCCATGCCCCATGGATACTGGCAAAGGCTGTCAGTACCCAAAGCATGCCCTGAATAGGTAAGTCTCAAAACACAAACCCACCTTCATAGGTTCTACAAGGGATAGGAACCTAGATGTAATGCTACCCAATGACAGATGTATAAACAGCAAGATGTGTGCAGTGTAAATGCAGACAGTATGGAGAATGTAGATACCAGTCCTGTAATAGAGAACTGGGTCAAGGCTCACATCAGCACCCTAACACTACCAGGTCACGCCTCATACTGTGCTGTACAGCCGCAAAACATGGAACAAGCTACAAAAGGAGGGTGACTAGCAAGAAATGGCAAGGATAACCACACCGCCATGTTGGTACCACAACAAGAAGCAGCATGGATTAGCCATGGTCAAATATCAATGGCTAAAACTGCCTCCCAGTATATAGCCTGCTGCAGACTACTGTCCTAATACCAGGAACTGCACCTGGCCTATGTCGGAATACATGAATATATCAAGCCCCCCAAACCACATTATATTGCTTGACTGAAAATACCCAGACATACACTGGGAGCATTATACTAGCACAACACAGTAGGAGAAAATTACCCAGATTCCATAAACCAAAATGCCCAGGAACAATGTACCACTCCCACAAGAGGGGTAAGCATACTGGATGTGATAATCAGCAACATGTGTACTGGATGGCAAGATGAGAAGTGTACCCCTCACTGGTAAGACCAGACCATAGAGTAATCACACTGGATATACACATCCTGACCCCAGTCCCTGGCCAGAATATCACAGTGAAAAACATATGTAAAGCATAGGTTGCAGCCCTCAAAACCGATGTTGAATCCACAAAAGGCCATGTGCAAGTGCAGAATATGGGACACACCACAGAACATGTTATACAGGCATTTCATGAACACAGCCAGGAATTCTTGGAGTATGCAATCACAAATAACAACAACACACAATGCCAAACATGCAGGCATCTGGCATGCTGGACTCCAGCCATTACCAAACCATGCAAGAGAATGAGGAAGCTACCACATGATAGAGCAAACATAAAAAGGGAAGTAATCACTGACCAGTAGTATGGAAATAACATATGTCCACACATACAATCCACTAAGTCCAGCCACAACAAGTAGAATCTGTGAATCCAGAGGCAATGTGACACCAGTCCCAAGTACACAGACAACCACAACACCCCCAAATAAATACAAATATATGTGATAGATTCATCCATGTATCCAAACCAGAGGTTGAGCTCCACCAACTCAGTACTGTCAAAACTAGTCAGGAGGAGAAGGTAACCACATACACCACAAACCCAGTCCCACATAGACCGACCACAACTGTAAACCAAACACATAAACACAGACAAATATTCCCAGAGGCCTTAATTACAAACACACCACACCAACAGAAGCCTCCAAAGCAGATCACAAGCAACCACAACCTTCAAACATAGCACATGCAACGAATAGTACGCAAAGCTGGTGTGCCAAACAGTCACAAGCCAGAAGGAGAAACAACATGCCTGATACAGTCGTAATAGGTGTCTGTATAGGCAGACACACTGCTGTCCCACTCACCAGACTGAACAAGGGAAAGGGTAGAGTAAGCTGCCTGTAGGCTGCCACAAAATGCCACATAACACAAGTACGCAGGTCACCTCAAAGCAAGCAGAAATATGATGCACTCAATGTCCATGCTGGTATGAATTACCTGAGATGTACCTCCCTGGTCAACATCAAAAGAGACATGGATGGTCCCTCTGAGTATGTACCCCAGGGCGGTATGACACTGGCTGTGTGCTTCATCCAACCCTCACCAAGAATGATGCCACAGTACAAACACAGAATGCTCATGTTTAACAGCTGGCACAGTTACAGCTGTCAGTCCAAGAGGGTCTAATGTCTGTCTGCTTGAGATGTCAAGCATGACAAGCCATGCTGCTGTTTCAGGGATGGCTTGCAGCTGTTACCCGTGTGCGTCTGGATACTGGATAAGGCCTTTGCCATGTCCATAGAGCCGTATGTAGGCAAGGCCAAAAAGACTACCCACCACCCTAGAAAACATAAGTGGTAGGAAACATAAGGGTAATGCTGACCAATGCCAGATGTGTAAACTGCAATATGGGACACAGGTCAACATTAATCTGTCATGTGACACCCACAATGCCAATGTGGCTATGAAGATTGTCGATATTGGACACCGTATCATGAAAGGATTCACATCAACATCAACAGAGGTCACTGTGCCGCTGTACTGTTCCCTTATCAGACCCATAATCTAGTACCATGACTCATATGGGATATACCGTACGTGACACCTGCAGCGGTTCGGAAGACCTCATAGTTACCCCACCAACAGGATAAAGGGTGTGAAATATATGTCATATGCTGCCTGGCTGTAGACACCCCAGCTGACTGCAGTCACACACTGCCTACACAGAGGCATTGTATGTCTGTTGTACAAGGCCATGTCCAACACAGGAGTAATGGACATGCTCCACCACAGGAAATCAAAGCCATTGGAGCTGTGAGAGTCACAGATATCAGCCTCAACACATAATGAAATAAGATGTGCTGGAGGGACAGATACATAACCCAGAGTCTCCCCACACCCAGAAACAGGATCCCAATCCATGGTAGGCAGAGCCCCTCACTGACACCCCTCAACAGGAATATTGCCAAGTGGATGGATGACCGTACATATATACTGGGGATCCTCACTGTGTCACGACCAGACAGAGGCACAGTGAAAAACTTCATAAATGGCCATAATTGAACATAGCAAGGGGTGGCGAAAGACACACACACACTCTGGCTAGGCTTACTAATGGCCTAGGGTGTATAGCCTAGTATGAACCCATGAACCTATGAAGATACAAAATGTACAGGACACTAAGGATAATCACAAGGGTTACCCAACTGATAGTAGGAACCATGTTGGGCATCCACAGATATGCTCCGAATCACACAGATATTACAAACAACATACCAAACACACACCCATATTGCTAACATACAACCTGTCAGGTGCAGTGCAAACACCCCCCCCCCAAGTGCAAAATACCTATCCCAGCAGACTGATGGTCCCCTGACATTGCAGATGCTGTGGTAACAGCCATCATCTGCAAAGCAGAACACACAGCAGCAAAGGTATGTGATGGTGTCCTGTGCTGAGGCCAACATGGACTCCAAGAATAATGGAATGCCAAATCACACTACTGCCCAATGTCAGCCTTACCACAGGATATGTACCCAAAGAGCAGTGTACAACAACAGTGGTCCATCACAACAAAGGTATTGCCTGAATGGATACTCCAAACTACCACCCCAGGATCCTGACAAGCTTGTTCTGCACAGCTATGGAAAGGATCAGTATGTACCGCAGACAGAAGGCTATTGTGGACCTACTGATACTGGATCCTACACAGTGTGGCTGTCGTAACTGATGAACCTGCCCCTAAACATGTCTGACCCATTTGAAGCAGTCATTAAGGTCATTGATGAGGGCAATGTGGTCCACACAGCGTAGCTGGACCGTGCACATGCTTCTAGAAAATACCATACGAGTTCAGTATGGATATGTTCACCACCTTAAATATATACCCCTATGTCAGTAGAGGGGTTGTAAACCAGACCAAGGACAGAACTGACATGGTCAGACATGCCGCATCCATCTCAGACTACAAAGCGGATATGAGTGGCATCCCACAAGGCCTGGTCTTGCCCCCCCCACCCCCGTTCTGTATATATGTCCCATAGGTATAGGCCAACATGAAAGGACTGTGACTGAACATGTATGCAGAGGAGTACAAACAGCCCACCATATCCGACCCCCAGCTGACACAAGCAACCCACAAAAGGGACACCTACAAACAGACAACTGTAGCCATAGCCATGTCAGCAAGCTAATTGCAGAACTGTGTATAGACAACCACCATGGATATACAGTAAGTGCCCACAAATTACCACACAGGTGTTAACCCATGAGGTACCTAACATGTATTGTGAGACCTGGGTACAAAAGGTGATAGATATCCTGCACTGGACAAACATGTGGCTGTAGTGTTTGCAGAAACATGTACCATATACCCACCCAAACATGAAGGTTACCAGATGTAGATAAGGGGAACTCACTGTGGCTCTGCAGTCATCCTCCATCAGCGTCACAACTGACTACAATAGCCCCTGTGGGATATACCGCAGCAGACACCTCCATCAACTGTAAAGTCCACAACAGTACCCCACCAGGGGTAGCAAAGAGCATGAACAGATGCCATGTGTTGCCTGAGTAAACAAACTGCAGCCCCACACACCGCCATCCTTCCCAGCTACAGGAAAGCTGTGTCTGATGTATGAAGCCATGTCCAACTTGGAATGAATGAACATGTTGCACCTTGTACAATCTGAATGGCAGTGAGCTATGCACATGAGAGACCTGAACCCCAGCACTGACATACATAGGACAAGTTGTACAGAATGATCCATAACACAGAAGGCACCCCCACTCTTCAGTAAACAACTGGTACAGGTCAGCCAGAGAGTCACATATCGACACCGCTCAAGAGGAATCCTGATGAGTGTATGGGAGATGGTAGGCTAACCGTGGGTATCACTGTTATGTCAGAGGTAGACGGAGGCACAGTATACTAACCATGACATATGTCATGGCAAACTCCGGTTACAATTTGTGTCGAAGGACAAACACACCCTGGGACTAGCATCAGAAATGGCCTAGGGAACATTGCTAGTGTTTGCCAATGTCCAGCCATGTTGTGGAATACACTAGCAATGTTGGACGAGCCTGGTGTAGGTAGTCCATATCTGAACATATTGCAACATGGTCATATGTGCACAACTGGCCCCTACACAGTCTGTTGTGCTCACTATGAAGATGTCAAGTAGTCATAGGACTAAAGCCCAGGATACTTTCCACCACAGTGAAAGTACTGAACCAGTACACTATACGGTACTACAGTGTTAGGTCATTATGAAAGTATGTTGAGAACTGTCTGCAAAGTATCCCATGCAATCCCTGCAGGCACAGTATAATCCCTATTGTGGCAGACACAAAGCAGTTGGCCAGTTAGTACACAACATGACACCCAACACACAACCATAAACGTGAGATATTGTTGAAGTTCACACACACCCAAATATGTGGTGGACTTCAGAGTGCAACATATGGAAAGCTCACACTGGGCATGCTCGCACACTTTGATAAATGAGGCATATGTCAGACAACATGCCATGGAAAGGCTGAACTGGGCATGCTCACACACTTAGGGTATATCTCCATTTAGCAGTTGGCCACACATACCTGGTATTTGTACGTGTCAGTCCAGGAACCAACCACAACACATCAATCAGCCCAGTGCACACAGTAAATGACTACAGAGACATAAGTGATATAGTGAATCGCCGACATATGCAAACATCTTCCACAGATACACAAGTTGGTTATAGGAACAGGGAATGCTATGGCAATAAAGACCTGCAAACAGTAGAACAGCACAACAAATACTGTGCATCCGACAATTGAACATATGGGTGTAGAGGTCAATACTAGGCTTGTTGCCCTAGGGAATGACAGCTCAGCCAGAGTGTGCTTCGCATCTGCATCCCCAGGATAGTAGGCTACTGTGCCACTGTAAAGTAGGTCACAGAAGGCAACATGTGAGGCTAGTGAGCTGTGCCTCTGTCAAGCAGGGGCACCATGGAGGTCCCAGGGATTGAATGTGCTAAGCCACAGCCATGTTGTCGGTGTGTGCTGTGAGAGGATTGCTGAGGATCTCTGACAGTAGGTGTCCATCAATAACAGGCTGAGGGGAGCCCTATCTGCATTCTCTGGACGATTCCACTGTCAACACTGTGTTGTAATGAGTATGTGTGAATGAAGTGCCGTGCTGGAACTGTTCACAGATGTCCTCCCTCTGTGGGCTACAGCTCTGCAATGTATTAGGTCACTCTGCCTGTTGTACGGCGCTTATATGGCTGGTGTACAGCTGACAGGTGTCTTGTTGTGGAGCAGTCATCGGTATATGTGGGATAGCATGACCATTGCAAACCATACACTTTCTCATAGAATGCAACTGTCAAGGATTATGCTGAGTGGCCAGTATAGTCCTCCAGCATGGGTCCTCTGAAGTCGTCCACCCCAGTCTACACAAGTGTAGAGTCTGCTTGTGCTAAATACAGTTTGTGTGCAGTGACAACCTTGCCTGGGGGTGGAGATGGGATGTGTATGTCCAGGGAAAGGTGGGTATGGTCAGATATCAACAATGGTGGTCTACCTCTGGTGGGGAACAGTGACAACCCACGTTGCAGATGGACAGGTGCAATATGTATTCCCCCATGTGGCTGTGGTGTGTGGTTCTGCCATAGCACATGGACCCACAAATTGTAGTGGCTGTAGGGTAAAGTGGTAGAGGCCTGAGTAGTTCTCACACACAATATGCCTGTACCTGATGTTAACAACTGGAATGGTGTATGTGAACACCTGCATATCCTGGCATTGTTCCCAGGGAAGCTAAGTGTGTGTCCTGGATGTGGGTGTGGTGTAATGGACTGGTTGTGTTGTGTGTTACAGGTCCTGTGGTCCCAAAGCATGGTATAGAACATAACCTGCCAGTGCGATGTGCATATCTGACCCTGACGTAGGTGGCTGCAAATGCATATATATGCTATCCCCCACCTGACAGGTAGTACTACATGTACATACCTCTGTAGAAATAAAGATGTCAGCACCCTATAAATACTTCAGGTGCAGAACAGATGCCTAGTAATTTGGATAGTGCACTCTGCTAATGCGTCTCTCTCAAGTGTCATAATGTAGTTAGGTAGGTGTTCGAATCCTGTAAATGCTCAGTGTGGGTGGGTGTGGGAGAGGGAAATGTCCCTTTTGGCAACTGGGAAAACACACTACAGGATGCACATTCCCCTTTCTAAACACTGATGATGTCAGCACCCTATAAGTACAGCAGGAGAAGGGAAACCTCCTAGTAATGTGAATAGTGCACTCCGCTAATGTGTCTGTCTTGAGTGTCATAACATAGTTAGGTAGGGGTTTGAATTCTGTACATGCTCAGTGTGTGTGGAGGGTGTTAGTGTGTGCTCAAGACTGTTTGAAAGAATTATCCCTTTTGCCAACTAGGAGAATACACTACAGGATGCACATTCCCCTATCTAAGCATGGATGATGTCAGCACCCTATAAGTACAGCAGGAGAAAGGAAGCCTCCCAGTAATGTGAATAGTGCGCTCTGCTAATGTGTCTGTCTCGAGTGTCATAGCATAGTTAAATAGTGGTTTGAATCCTGCAAATAAGTGTGTGTGTTTGGATGAGGGGGGTTAGTGTGTGTGTAATCTTGTGTGAGGGAAATGTCCCTTTCGGCAACTTGGAGAACAGACTACAGGATGCACATTCCCTTTTCTAAACACAGATGATGTCAGCACCCTATAAGTAAAGCAGGAGAAGAAAAGCCTTTCAGTAATGCGAATAGCACACTCTGCTAATGCGTCCGTCTCAAGTGTCATAACATAGTTAGGTAGTGGTTTGAATCCTGCAAATGGCAAGTGTGTGTGTTTGGATGAGGGGGGTTAGTGTGTGTGCAATTTTGTGTGAGGGAAATGTCCCTTTTGGCAACTGGGAGAACACACTACAGGATGCACATTCCCCTTTCTAAACACAGATGATGTCAGCACCCTATAAGTAAATCAGGAGAAGAAAAGCTTCCCAGTAATGCGAATAGCGCGCTCTGCTAATGTGTCCATCTTGAGTATCATAACATAATTAGGTAGTGGTTTGAATCCTGCCAATGACAAGTGTGTGTATTTGGATAAGGGGGGTTAGAGTGTGTGCAATTTTGTGTGAGGGAAATGTCCCTTTTGGCAACTGGGAGAACACACTACAGGATGCACATTCCCCTTTCTAAACACAGATGATGTCAGCACCCTATAAGTACAGCAGGAGAAAGAAAACCTCCCAGTCATGTGAGTAGTGCGCTCTGCTAATGCATCTGTCTCGAGTGTAATAGCATAGTTAAGTAGTGGTTTGAATCCTGCAAATGGCAAGTGTGTGTGTTTGGATAAGGGGGGTTAGTGTGTGTGCAATTTTGTGTGAGGGAAATTTCCCTTTTGGCAACTGGGAGAACACACTACAGGATGCACATTCCCCTTTCTAAACACAGATGATGTCAGCACCCTATAAGTACAGCAGGAGAAGGGAAGCCTCCCAGTAATGCGAATAGCACACTCTGCTAATGCATCTCTCCCGAGTGTCGTTAGGTAGGAGTTTGAACCCTGCAAATAGCATGTGTGTGTGTTTGGATGTGGGAATCTGAGTGTGTGTGCAATTCTGTATGAAAACATGTGCTGTTTTGTAATCAACCGGTCACTCTACATGATGCACATTATCCTTTCCAAACAGTGATGATGACAGCACCTTATACATACAGCTTGAGAAAAAACATCTGCCAGTACTCAGAATACTGCAACCTGCTACAGCGTCACTTTCAAGTGCCATAACATATTTAGGTAGGGGTTTGAAAACTGCAAGTGTGTGTGTTTGGATGTGGGGAGTTTGTGTGTGTGCATTTCCGTATGAAAAACATGTTAGTTTTGGCAATCAGGAGATCACACTACCTGTTGCACATTACCCTTTCAAAATACTGATGTTGTCAGCACCCTATAAGTACAGCCAGAGAAGAGGAACTATCTAGTAATCCGAATAGTGCGCTTTGCTAATGCGTCTCTCTCACGTGTCGTGACTTAGTTAGGTAGGGGAATGAATCCTGCAAATGGCAAGTGTGTGTATGTGTGTGTGGGGGTAGTAGGGTGTATGTAAATGCAAGTTTGAGAGAACAGATCCTTTTGGCAAATACTACAATACACCAGATGCTGCATATTCCCCCAGTAAACACAGGGGATGTCACCACACTATCAGCACAGCCAAACAGGGCTAGTTGGCTAGTAATGCCAATAGTGCGCTCTGCTACTGGGTCTATTACCATTGTCAGAGTATGGATAGGTATGTTTTGGTAACCCACAACTGCCACGTGTGGGTCTTTGTACATAACAATGCATGCCATTGCCTAAACCAGCAATGGCATTGCACATATGATGTATGTGTGTGACACATACACATAAATACCTGTGACCTGCAGTAGTTACCATGTCTGACACATGCCTCGAGTGGATAAATGGTATTTGCAATGTATATCAATATGACTGTGTCTTACTGTGCAGGGTCCGCACGCGGTATGTGTCTATACAGTGTGGGTGTATATGGTAAAATACCTAGAGCAGGGGATACACATCTGGTCTGGGCCGTATAGTGTACATGTAGTCGATGTACAGGTGCTGCATGTTCCCACCTGTTGTGGTAGTGGTAACATGTCATTCCACTGCAATTCAGTGACCACATGCTGTGAACCCTTCAACTAGTGTGTTGTAGCTACAGTAATGCTCACGCACAATGTTTGGCTGGATGCAGTCCAGCCATATTTTTATTTTATTTATTTTACATTTGTTAACCGGGCTAGTCCAACTGGATACATGTCCATTTTCAGTGGAGGCCCGGGGAGAAAAGGTCCGCTATCTGCTACTTGACAAATATATAATACAAGAATGTACAATAATAAACAAGGAGTTTAAACATATAAACACAGTTCTTGAGACTGTCATATTGCCAGTGTTGTTATGGAGGATAGGTGGTCTTCCTGTGAATGGGAGGGTTGTGTGTGCCAGGCTATGAACCCAATGGCAGTCTGACACAATGTTAGCTGCACATGATTAGGCCCTGATGCGTTGTGTTGTGCCAACAACCTGGAGGTGTGTGTATCTGTGGTACCTTGGGATACCACCCCCCTGTCCATGTGTGTTACATGTGTAGGGGACGACAGGCATGGTATGGGGCATAACCTGTCAGTGATGGGTAACACCTGTGAGCCATGCATCAGGAATCTGGTACTGCACAGACATTGCAGTTCACCGTGTTGAGGACAGTGTCCGGTGCATGCATCTTCCGGTGTACACTGCTGTTGTTGTGTAGCAGCACTGTTAGTGTCCTAACCTGTGTGATACCCACGGAGGTGGCTATGTAAACCATGTCCTGCAGCATAAGGCAGCATGTGTGTACCAAGGAGCTTTGCCATTATACATCGGGCCATGGGTGTCATGTGCAAGATGACCCTTGCACATCATTGTGGCTTCCCTAGCATGTAAGCACACGTTGACAGCCAGCGTATACACTATGAATGACAGTGGAGACTGAGCATAATGTAGACATACAACACCCTTCCCACATATAGTGGTAGCATACCTGGTAAGGGTATGTTGGCAACCAAGATCAGGCTCATACTGGCCTGTGCCACATGCTGAGAGATCCATTCTATGTTCCCTATCATGTAGTCCAGGGAGGTATGTCTCAGGTCAGCCATACTGGCATGGTCAATGAGTGAGTCATATGTGTCCATGCCTCTGACTTGACCTGTATGCATGTGTTCTGTGGTGGACCATAGTGCCCCTGAGGCATATCACTGTAACCTTCACCAGATACAGCCTGTTGAGCGGGACCCCAGTGCAGCACCCAAGACAGGTACCTGACACATCTGTAGCAGGTGTGTTGTGTAGCCCTACAGGCTGTGAGTGTGTGGCACAGGGGATGTGTGTGCCATGTGTGGCATTTGCTCTGTTCTGATGGAACATATGCCTGTGTGCCAGCTGCGGAGGTATGTGATGCTCAGGCAGGATGCTAATCTGAGTCCCCATGTATGCCCCAGTGTGTTCAGCATGCTGTCAGTGCGTGTCAATGTCTGACTTGTATTGTAGTCACTGTAATATATTTTATTTATTTATTTATTTATCCTACATTTGTTGACCGGGATAGTCCGACTGGATGCATGTCCATTTCCAGGGGAGGCCCGGGGAGAAAAGCTACAAGGGTAAGCAGATACAGCATTACATAATACCAGCATTACATATTACAAACAGATTATTTACAGAAATTACATAAGTAAGCAAGTTAAACATTTTGGTAATTCATTTAATGAAATGTATTCTAAATAAGTTAGCATTGTATTTAATGTCATAACTGTTTAAACAAAAAACTTTTTATAACATCAGGAGATTTTTTAATTATGTCTTATTCTTATTGTTCATTTGATGAACATTTACATGTTTAGTGGAAGCATTGTTTAGGACTTCAAGTGAAGGAAGTTCATTTTAAAAAATGTCCTTTTAAAATTTTATACATAATTAATTGATGGTGACAACTCAATTAAAGCAAGCACATGACAGGGTTGCTTTACTTAAATATGAAGTTTTACAAACAACCAGTACACTTGAAAAAGCCCGTTACGAACGGGCGAAAGCGCTTGTGTTTATCGTATTGTTTTACTTGTGGTGGTGCTGTGGAATAAAAGAACTGTTTATTTCGACCTGCTTATATTTTTTTGGTTATCCTGAGCTATTAAAGTGCTTATTACAACACGGAAGCTGAAATTCAACAGTCGAATTCATTTGGGCATTCTTCGGAGAGTGTGGTGCCTTTCCACTTGTGTTTTCTAAGGTTCAGTACTGTTACAGTCTCTTGCTTCCTGGTTTGGTGCTATGGCGGATGACGCCACATCTCCGGTGTTTGTCGACACGCCTTTTTTGTTGGGGGAAGAACCGGATGACACGCCGGTCACTAGAAAGGAGCTGAACCAGGTTTTGGCTCTTTTATCGCAGCTCAACAACACAATCATGAATTCTAAGCATGCTGAGGGTTCCAATAGTTCCGGAATTCCATGCAACCAGCAACAGGCGAGGGAGAAGGAACGGAACGCAGAATATAGAAGAGGTCCGAAACCAGGGACTTCAACTAGAGATACGGTTATCGTGGATCATCTACCGGCTTCCCCTAACGGAAATAAACGAACTGAAAGAAACGGAGTTATGCACACAGATAACGGCTTCAATTTCAAGGACTGGGCAGAGCAATTGCCGTGTTTTAAAACAGGTACTTTCAATTTACATATGGAGCACTTGGACATTGAGTTTGAAAGTTTTAAGGACAAATTGTATGCTTTCAAAAACTCACAACTTGAGATAAATTATTTAAAAGAATGTATTAAAGTGGAGCGTGTTCCTAAGGGGTTGCGCTGTTTTAGATACCCCAACAGCGCTCATGCAGGTTCTAATCTGCATTCTAAACTTACTGACTTGTTTAACAAAACAGGAATTGAAGTTTTAAAATTAATGGTAGAAGATTATGTGATAAAGGAAGATGTTCTTTTGAATGAACTAAATGTATTACATGACAACATTGTTAATGATGACAGATTTTTGAGTTACAAAAGAAAGTACAATGAGACTTTTAGAGAAGTGGATGAACATTGTTTCAAGGTTTTAGATAGAAAGGCAAGAAAGCTTGAGAGGGACCTTATAGAATATAGGGAGGGGAGAGCATACCCAGTAGGAGGTACACGCAAGCAGAACAACCTGGGGAATACAGACAGTGCAGCTATTCATAGTGTTTCTAACATTTACAATGAAGGTGAGATGCCTAGAAGAAGTGAGAGGCTAGCACAAAAAAGTACTAACAACATGCAACAGGGTTTTTCACTTCCCCAGGGCAGACAACGGGTGAAATTGAATCAATACCAACAAAATGCATGGGGCAAGAGGCGTTGAGCGCCAACAAATATTCCAATAGGAATGGCATTGTGGTTTCATCAGTTGTAAGTGAGCAAGGTTTATGCACTATTCACACTTTTGATAACTTCAGTATTTACAACTACACGGACATTAACATTACTGAAGATTTTTTTGAATTATTCACAAAAGGGTTGCAATTTGTACCTAACAGGCCTAGTTTTCTCCCCAAGCTGTTAATTGAATTAAAGATGTTTGTAAGGAATTTAAATTTAAGCACAATTTTTAAAGATCAACCAATACAGGAGGTGTCACTTACTAGAAGCAGTACTTTCAACCCCCCTGTCCACCCTAAATTAAAAGTGTTTGAGGAAGTAATCGAAAAGATTTTAAGGGACAATTTAACTAAAAATGAAAATAAGTTCCCAAATAATTTTCCCAAGCACTTGCATGAAGTAGTGGACATGTTAAAGAAGAACAAAACTAGAGTGATGAAACCGGACAAGGGAGGGGGAATAGTTCTGATGAGACAGCTTGAATATGAAAGTTACATATATGGTTTACTACAGAACACCCACATCTATGAACCTAGCTCGCTGAATGAACTCAACATAGCAGTTAGTAAAGTTAAGTATTATATACATGACTTGCTTTTACAAGGTTTCTTGGACGAGAAAACACACAATTATCTACTTGTTCCTAAGCCTAAAACAGCTGTGTTATTTGGCATTCCCAAAGTGCACAAAGGGCTTACTCCATTAAAATTTCGCCCTATTGTAGCAGGAGCAGGTAGTGTTACAGAACCTCTCAGTAAATTTATTGATTTCCATTTGAAAACATATGTAACGCAATTAGATTTTGTGTGTAAGGATTCTTGGGAGTTCTTAGCTAATATTGACCAAGAAATTGACGATTCCAATCTACTGATGGTTACAATAGATATTGTGGAATTGTTCCCAAGCATTCCGCACGAGATAGGCTTGGACTGGTTTGGGCAAACTATTGCTAAGGAATCAGGGTCAAACCATGATTTGGTTAACACAATATTGGAATTTATGAGAATTGTGCTTTATAATAACTTTATATATTTCAATGAGGAATTCTACAAGCAGAAGAGCGGGGTGGCAATGGGTGCCCCCTGCGCCACTTCTTATGCAAACATAGTTTTACACAAGTGGGAGAAGGAACACATCCACTCCACTAGTTGGAGAGAATACATTGTATTTTACAGGAGGTTTTTGGACGACATTTGTATTTTGTGGTCAGGCACAGAACATCAACTTTTGAACTTCATGGATTATTTAGAAAACACTACCAAATTTCTAAAATTTACGCATAATGTTAGTCGTGAGAGTTTAAACTACCTGGACATTAAATTAACAAAAAGAGTAAACCAAAAAGGCTTTACCTCACAAATATTTAGAAAAGAAACATATTGTAACACATATCTGCATTTTGACAGTGGTCATCCTTGGCACATTAAAAAGGGTATCATTAAAGGACAGCTTGTGAGAGCGTCCAGAATGTGCAGTAGTAACAAGTTGTTTTTAGAGGAAATTGAATTTTTGAGAGAAGCATTTATAAGTAGGGGGTATCCTTTAATATTATTTCAAACTATAGTGGATGAAATCTCTTATAAAAGAGAACATGAATTTAAACCTATATTGGGAGCAGGTTTGACATCATTCCAAAAGCAGGAGGGTGCAAACATTAGTAGAAATGCCAGCTTTGTATATACATATTCGCAAGATGCAATATTTATTGAGAGCACATTTAAGAACTTATGGCCCATGATTTCTTCGCAAGATGAATTCAACAAAATTTTTCCAGAATATATTTCCTTTATTAGAAAAAGAAATATAAACTTGAAAGGAATATTTGAGCAGAACATGAATGTAATAGAGAAACAGCAAGGGGTAGTACACAAACGAAAAGGTACTTTTCCATGTGGCAGATGTAAGCAGTGTCCATACCTTATCAACAAGGATCAGGTTAGTATTGTTGCTCGCAAAACTATTCTCCATGCTAAATCCAATTACAATTGTAATTCATCGGGTGTGATATACTTAGGTTTGTGTCAGAATTGCCCATCATTTTATGTGGGCAAAACTGAAAGGCAACTTAAACGGAGAATATATGAGCACATAAATGACATTAAAACGAAAAAAGAAACTAATGCTTTTTATAAGCATTCCTTGATCTGTAAGAATATGTCATTAAAATTTTTTGTTCTTGATAAAGTAAGACAAGATCCAAGGGGAGGTGACTGGGAAACGGCTCTTGGTATTAAGGAACTCATTTGGCAGTTGAATTTAAATGCGACAAAGCACCCAGGTTTAAATGAGGGGACAAGCATTGGTGACATCCTCCGAGCTAAAAGAAATATGTTGAAATGAAGCATGAGTACGTAGGAACAATAGTTTTCAACAACACACAGTCACAACACACTTGTATTTTGGGTGATAGCAGATGACCAAGGCGTAGGGAATAACATTAATACAATATAAAGGGTATGGGACTTGGTAACACCGAGTCCAGTATAGGAAGTTAAAGCAAGGTCCTTTTAACTTTTATTTTTAGTAATGATGAATTACTTTGGTAATTCATTTAATGAAATGTATTCTAAATAAGTTAGCATTGTATTTAATGTCATAACTGTTTAAACAAAAAACTTTTTATAACATCAGGAGATTTTTTAATTATGTCTTATTCTTATTGTTCATTTGATGAACATTTACATGTTTAGTGGAAGCATTGTTTAGGACTTCAAGTGAAGGAAGTTCATTTTAAAAAATGTCCTTTTAAAATTTTATACATAATTAATTGATGGTGACAACTCAATTAAAGCAAGCACATGACAGGGTTGCTTTACTTAAATATGAAGTTTTACAAACAACCAGTACACTTGAAAAAGCCCGTTACGAACGGGCGAAAGCGCTTGTGTTTATCGTATTGTTTTACTTGTGGTGGTGCTGTGGAATAAAAGAACTGTTTATTTCGACTTGCTTATATTTTTTTGGTTATCCTGAGCTATTAAAGTGCTTATTACAACACGGAAGCTGAAATTCAACAGTCGAATTCATTTGGGCATTCTTCGGAGAGTGGGGTGCCTTTCCACTTGTGTTTTCTAAGGTTCAGTACTGTTACAGTTTCTTGCTTCCAAGCAAGTTAAACATGTTCCACAGGTTAATGTTAGTCCTGAGCACAAGTCAGGATTAAATTAAATTACACAGTAAACTGGTTAACATATTTTACACATTCGAGTTAGCCAGGCTTGATACATTGACATAGCCAGTTAAGTGACAAATGTTGTTTGAGTCTAGTGTTAAATTGACCTAAGGTGGAAAGTAAGGTAATATCAGCTGGAAGTGAGTTCCAGGATCTACTTACAGAGTTTGCAAAGAGAAAATTACCGGCTGTGTTATTAAATTTGCTAGTCTGAATTAGTAGTTTGTTAGAGGATTGAAGCGGTCTAGGATTGTTTTAAGGGGTGATAATATTTGAAGTGCAGGAGTATTGTCCGGATTATAGAGGATTTTATAGGCCATAATCAGTTGGTTATACTGTATTAGGCTGGGTATTTCAAGCCAACCAAGCTGATTTAGATTGATGCAATGATGTGTCCTAAAAAGCAGCCCAGTGGCAAACCTGGCAATGTGGTTGTAGCAAATTGAGTGCTTGTTAAGGACAGTCTTGTTCATATTCGAGAGTAGAGGCGATGCATACAGAAGGGTTGAAAGAAGGTGTGAGCGAGCTATGGCACCTTTAGCTGGAGGGGTTAGGAAGGCTTTTATTCTGTAAAGTGACCCTAGTTTTTATTGATGGCTTTGATAATTTGGTTAACATGTAGGTCACATTTGAGATTAATGTCTATGATGACACCTAATAGTTTAGTAGATGGGTCAGGGGAGATTATTGTGCCATCAGTTGATGTTATGGTAAAGGTGAAAGCGGTAGACCTACGTGTTGGTGAAATAACAGCAGTTTAGTTTATTTGGGATTTAGGATCAGATGATGTTCAGAAAGCCAGTTTTCTATTGTATTAAAGGTGGTCTGGGTAGCTGACCATAACTCTACTGGAGATGTAGCTGAGCAGATCAGAGTAGAGTCTTCAGCATATTGGATACAGCTGACGTTTGGGATGACAGTATACAGGTCGTTAATGAAGATGGAGAACAGCAAGGGCCCTAGTATAGAGCCTTGTGGTACTCTGAGGGTGTTAGGTAGAAGGTTAGAGGGTTTGTTCTGCCAGAGGCTAGCCTGCTGTCGACCATGCAGGTAGGATTGAAACCATTGGAAGGCTCCATTATCTAGACAGAATGTTTGTAGGGTGTGGATTACACGTTGGTGATCAACCATATCGTATGCCTTGGAAAGATCCAAAAAGAGGGCTGAGGATATATAATTAGTGCTGCAAGTATGGTTTATGGTGTTAGTAAAGGATAGGAGGCCTGAAGTAGTGCTGTGATGAGGACGGAAGCCATGCTGACTGTCTGCCATAAGGCGATTTTGGATTAGGTGGTGCATGAATTGTCTATGAATAAAGTTTCCATAATCTTTGCAAGTGGAGACAGTATAGCTATTGGCCTATAATTGGAGAATTCAGTAGAGCTGCCTCCTTTGTGAAGTGGGCTTACATAGGATATTTTCCAGATGGTGGGAAATTTAGATTCTACCATGGTTCATTTAATTAGTTTTGAGATGGGGTAAGCAATAGCATCATCTGATTTTGATAGGTACTCGGCAGGGAGTTGATCAGCAGAAAGTGTAGTGGGTTTCACTGTTTCAATCAAGGTACGGAGAAGTGAAGTGGCGACTGGTTGGCAGCTGAATGCAAGTAGGTTTCTAGGGGTGCTACTTTCAGGACCAGGGGGAATAGGAGGTAGATGGCTAGCTAGGGCTTGAAATGTCTCAGCAAAGAATTGGTCAAAACTATCAGAAACATCTTCAGGGGTTTTGTCAATAGTAGCAGCAGGGATTGGGGTTGAAGTTTGTCCAGGATGTAGTACATGCCACCTGACAGGGTATGGCATTACTGGGTTCAGAGAGCCCAGTCCCCAGATTGGCTGTGTGGTGGCATCCCACACATGTGTTGTACATTCCTGGCCAAGGGTGATGGCTGACTGCATACATGTGGCAGCTGTGACATTGCCACATGACTCACATAAACCACAACTGGACCATAGAGGTGATTCACAGGTTACCTTTGCACATGCTACCCTAGTAGTGTGATTGCCATGGTGAGTACCAACACATAGGGCCAATGGGGAACAACATACTGAAGGTGTGTATGTGTGGGTGTACTGCTACTGTTTCATAGCACTGGCATATATGACTGCACACGTGGGTAAATGCCAGGTAAGACATGTGCAATGTGTCACAGGCAACGTACATGCGTACAGGACAGACAGTGACGTTCTGTCATGTGTAAAGTTGACATACGTGCACGCTATGCAGATGTCACTAGGAGTCTACAGAAGCACTGTAACTCTGCATTGCAGGTGTAAGCAGTGTTCCAGGGAACCCCAAGCAAACATGCATGCAAACAAAGCTACAGTAAACAGGACTGGAAGTAGTGCATTGTACAACAAAGAAGGGGTAACAATAACAGTAAGTAACAATGCAAATATGTAGGCACTATCAACATGTACCCAGGAATACACAGCGCAGATGCCCATGGTAGAACTGATATTATGTCATAGTTATTTGTGATTTGGATTACATTGGTACTGCACACATATCTACATGCCCAAACATCCACATTGCCTAGTCGTTGTGGGCAACTTGACACCATTACTGTACATGTCCACCATTGCATATCACTACTTGCATTAGCTTTCCCCCTGTGCTACCCATGTATGTGGCTATCTGTTGACAACCTTACCATCGGCATGCAATTATGTGCAGCTGTTACACTTTGGAATGTACTATGGGTGCAGATAACAATTCAGGACATTCATACAGTTACTGCAGCAGGCATGCTGGGATATACACACAGTCATAGCAGCACACTGTACTGTTACCAACATGATACTACTAATACACTTCTATGTAGTCACCCTGTGCATCAGCAACATGTTTACCTGTTCCCGCAATTATGTTGGAGATTGCAGGAGGTGGCACAGTGTCATCATATGCACAGGGTGTGGATTAGGTATGCCTGAGTCAGCCACTGATACCACCAATTGACATGTGTGTGTATGTGTGTTGGTGAGGGGCAGCAGTACAGGGTGGGGCAGTGTTGGTGCAGTGTGTGTGCGTGTATGTGGTCGCCCTAGGTGTTAACATTTCGCATGTGTGTATGCATGCACACAGTTCCACCTCATGGCTACTATATACAGGGGTTTGTGAACAGCCACAGACTGCACCTGGCAGGTCATACAGATCAGTGTCTGTGGGCACGGACACGGTACCTGTGCCTGGCAGGGGTGCTACGGACCGTATCCAGTACTAAGCCAGACTGGGTACTGTCATCAGAAGCGGGAGTGTGTTGACTGGACACAGGTCCCTGTTGGGACTGTCCAGAGCCACGTGCACGTGGTCTCCTGGGGTGTTCCGATGACAGCACAGACCCAGCATTGCTGGGGCTGCTGCTGGAACTATGGGGGCGTGCGCGAGCCTGTTGTCATCCGCGCCGACTGCCAGCTGCTGCTGTTGCTGGCATACGGCCACGTTGACACCGCAAACGCCCACCATTGCCCTGGCTCATGGACATTTGGTTGTGGAACTGCTGTAATATGTCCCCACAATGTCTGTCTATGACATCGGTGAAATTACGGATAGCATCCGCAATGTCACGCATACTGTCTGTCATGGCTGTGTGACATGCTCTCAGCTCCCTCAGACCCTGTCTGGTGTACCTTTCCATAAGCGACTGTGCCTGCATGACAATCTGAAACATAGCTGAGGTTGACAGACCTCTTTGGGCACTTCGGCCAGAGGCAGTATGCCCATGGATGCTCCCACGAGAACCCATGGGCAACTGTCTGTGTGGTACCATCGGAGGACCCTGCCCATGGCTGCTGTGTGGGGAGGCATGTGCCACAGGTACCACATTACCCTGGTCTATGCCCACTGTATCCTGTCCATCACCTAGCGACAATGGTGACAAAGGATGTACTGGCAGGATGACTGTGCGCAATGATGGGGTTGACAGCTGTGTACTGTCAATTGGCTGACCAATGGCAGACCCTGACACACCTTCCTATACCATTACACAAATATCATCATTACCAGTACCCATGGCACAAGATTCAGTTTCCCTGCTGCAGGTCACCAGAGCAGCACCAGAACCTGTGGGAGGAAGACAGGAAGCACAGTTTACAGTCTCCAGACATTGTTACCAGTGATGCACTTCTGCACTCATGCACACATGCACACATGGACACATGCACACATGGACACAGGCACACATGCACACATGGACACAGGCACACAGGCACACATGCAGACATGCACACGTGGACACATGCACACAGGCACACATGCACACAGGCACACATGCACACATGCACACATGCAGACATGCACATGTGGACACATGCACACATGCACACATGGACACATGCACACATGGACACATGCACACGTGGTCACATGCACACATGGACACATGCACACATGCACACATGCACACGTGGTCATGTGTGCACATGCACACATGCACACTTGGACACAGGCACACATGCACACATGCATACGTGGACACAGGCACACATGCACACATGCACACATGCACACATGGGCACAGGCACACCTGCACACATGCACACATTCACACCCCGCAGTGTATACACACAGAGCACTACTGAGTTACACTACTCTTGCTAGCATTATCAGGACTATTATAGGTTATGTTAAACACACTCACCAGTATAGATGGCCTGCCTTGCTGTAACCCCAGAGGGACCTGCAGAAATGATGAGATTAATGTCAGTGGGCACAACTGTGCCATTGATATTGCATATGATACAGTGTACAGAACAGTCAAGTGTACATATGGCATATTACCTGCATGCTCCATGTCGTGCTGCTGTGTGGAACCAGCCTCCATCATAATGCAGGTGTACTGCTGTTGCTGTTCTGGGGCTGGAGCCACAACACTTAGGAGTAGCCCCTCCAGTCTGGTGAGGGGGGGATGTGTCGCCACCCCACCTCCTGTGGCAACCTGTTGCTTGTGGATATCTGATGCACGCTGACGGATACTTTGGATTAAATCACTGCAGTGATGTCGTACCTGCTCATATGTCCTGTTATGCATGCCAATATCTTTTACCCTACGGACAAGGTCTTGCCACAGTGCAGCCCTCTCCTGCTGATTCTGACTGGTGCGGGAAAACAGGCTGTCATACTCCCGCACCAGGCTCTGGTGGATCTCCTCGTCTTCTGCTACAGAGTAGGCGGGATTACACTGATGCGCCATCTCCCTGGAAGAGAACACAAACAGGATATCAGCAGACTATGTCATCAATATATGGCACACATACTATACATGATACTCATGTGTAGTGATATACTACTACTCCCATATGTTGCATGTGTGTGTGTCATGGTGGATACACAGGTACATGGCCAGATATCATTGCTCAGCCAACACCTGTGCAACAATACCTGCCACATTCCACACAACATAGTAGCATGCCCCATCAGTCAGCACACACTGACAGGTCCAATGCACAACCTCACTCTGGGGGTTCATCCCAAGGTACTGTATGTGGGATGCCATCCACTACTGTGATGTGGACAGAAATTACTCAGCCTGGATATACATATCCCACCACCACCAGCACAGTAGACTACTTTGATATGTATGTGATTAGACAGTTATTCACTTGCTGGGACTGAGATGGTATCCATGCAGCACACTGGGCCAGTGGAAGCCACAACCCACACTGCTGACCCCTTTGCAAATGCTTACCATGGACATGCCACAGATTGCATGGAACTTGCGCACACATTTCTAACCCAGGCCCTATGCACAAAGGTTAGGCATCCTGTCCGGTGGACCCCAGACAGAGGCAGATTGTATAACAATAGCAGGAGGCTACTGCAGGACAGAGCACATTCACATTAAGGGAAGGCATCTGTGGTCAGCACTGGTACTACGCTATGGTCCGTTATAACAACGACCACGGCCTACTCTGGGAGGGAAATGGCCACAAACACTATGGATGACCACAAGGCCTTCTTCAGTTATGTTACACATATGGACCACATGCCTCAGATATGTTCTGTGTTAATACACACCTACTTAACATTCACCAAACACAAGGATATTGGCAACAGTCTTGCAGACAGGTTTGGTGCACGTATCCCCCCTCCTTCTCCCCCACCAGTTGAAATATTTATCACAGCTGTATGTAACCTCCCTATCATCTCACATGTCCAGGTGAGGGCTGCCCTCAGCAGAGCAGAACACACAGCATCACTGTGACCTCATGGTATCCCTGGATGTGTGCTACCTGCACTCCGAGAGGACAAACAACCGCATATAACACTGATAATTTATCTTGGCCGTACTACAGGATATGTACTTGGACAGTGGCATACAGCGACAGTGGTCCCACACCACTAAGGAGGCACCTCAACTGACCCTGGGAACTACCACATCATATGCATAACCGGCCTGGTCTGCTAAGCTATGGAATTATGCAGTATGGGATGCATATGCAGTGATATCGGGTACCTGCAGACACTTGTTCCCAGCCAGTGTGCCTTTGTGATGGGCTGATCCTACCTTTTGAACCTGGCTAATCTTTCAAAGCAGTCACTACAGCCATTGCTGGGGGCAACGCACAGACAACTGCTGCCAGGATCATGGCCTAAGACTGATTGACATGTAATGTATGGTCATCCCCTTTTGGTAGAACTACATACACACAACATATCACATGGACATACCTATAGATACAGACCTATGACACATTTGGAGGGTTCACAGTATGCACACTATTAACCTGCTACTTTGCATTACCTGTGTTTGTCACAGCTGGTTGCGTTACCACTGCTTCTGCTTGCTGCTGCTACTGTCACCGCTGACAGCTTAGAGTCACAGAGACAGTGTATAATTTTTTTTTTTTTTTTGTTCTCTCTCTCTCTCTCTCTCTCTCTCTCTCTCTCTCTCTCTCTCTCACTTTTCTCTCTCCCTCTGTCTGCTTCCAGACAGTGCAATGAATGTATTGCATGTGTGGAGTGTTAGTACTGGATGCTTTTGTAGGTATCTGCATTGGCCCATGTGATGGCCTCTGCACCAATTGTAAGCCAGCATTTGCTAATTGCATACAGCCAGTTGTGTACTGATTGCAGTTCTCACTGTGATTTCAGGTCAGTGCTATAAAAGGGTATGTGGGATAGGCGTTGCCCTTTCAGATTGTAAGGGCGGGGACCATGCTGGTATGCTGTGGACAGTGTTCTGTGAGTGTAAAGGTTAGTATCTCTCTCATGATTCAGGCTGTGTTGTAGATTCACATTTCTCCATTCCTCTCTCATGTTCCCTGTAGTAAGTGTGTATGCACAATGACTCCTACAACTATATAGAGATATATATTTATAAATATATATGTACATATACATACATTTATATATGTACTTTAACTGACATTATTACCTACAAGCTACCAACTAGCATGGCTGTTTGTGTTCACACACTACTATTATGGGAATCCAGTAGTTTTGACAGTAATTCTACATGACATGCTTTGGGTACTACACATCCTATATTCCCTTTACATTCATCCCTACTATTACATGTTATATTTATTTTAGCACAATGTTCTTGTATAAGAGTCATGGCTTAGTGGTAGGTCGTACAGATTAGTGTTTCCGAGGTCCTGGGTTCGGGACTGACAGTGGGATTTTATTTTGCGTTTGAACTGAGTACAGGACCTGTCAATCAAAGTGACTAAGGCACTTTTAAACAGTTGTAACCAGGTTAGCGCTGATTTGCGTGGAGCTCACGCATGCGCACTGGCGGTTAGCTCCACGCACACACGCGCACACCCGCTTACAACCGCTTAACAGTGCTTACTCTGGCGCACATCCGCGCTATTTTCTTTGAAAGAAATGAAAATGGGGATACAGGAAAGTGGTGAAAAAGGGGTCACAAAGAGGGTAAGACAGTAGGGAAACAAGCTTGGGATTTGCAGGAGGGTTGTAGGTAAGGCCCATAGCTGCCCATTTCTTCATCAGCAACAGCTGTGCATATGTATGTATGTAATTTGGTGTGACATTTGAAACCTTCCACCCCTGAGAGAGGTGTCAGGACAACAATAATACTTGTTGTACAGCCAATTGTAATTGATAGATTCCATGTCGAGCAGACATGTGTGCGGAATGGGCAGCTATGTATGGGGCGTAATTTTTTGTGGGTACAGAGTGCCCTTTTTTTTTTTTTTTTTCAGGTGAGAGTGGTATGTCAGGTGAAGGAAGTCGGTACTGCTGGGGACGTAGGTTGGGTAGGTAAACAGACAAGACAAACAAGACGCATACAGGGACGGTGTATGACACATGTGGGGGGGTTACACAATTGACAGGGATGGAGGTTTGGATATCCAGAGCCCATGAGCCCACAGATGGCAACAGTGGAACAGATATCCCCACCCATAGGCAGTTGCCACTGTTCCTTCACTGCCCAGGATGGGGCTGTGCTGGGAGCTGTGTAGGCCAGGCAACAGGCATGCCCATTAGTTGTGCCACCCGTGCTTCAAGCTGGCGTAGGGTATCGAGGACAGAGTCCCGAATCTCCCTACGCACCACAGTCCGGACACTATGGAGGGTGAGTGGTGGTTCTCCTCTGGCCACACTTGCAGAGGGGGGCGAGCCCTATCCCCTGCAGCGCTTCCACCCGCAGGTGGCACAGGGCCACCGGAGGAGGGTCCAGACTCGGCACTAGTGCCAGGTGCACTCGCTAGCTGAGGTGGGAGAGGTGGGTTCACTGGAACCCGCCTTCCCTGTCATCCTATGTTTTGCATTATGTCATGACAGTTTGGATTAGTGACATATAATACCATTCACAATTAGTTGTAACAGCATGCATTAGTATTCCCATTAACCAAACACCCAGATATTCACACCATTGAACAGCGTGCATAACACATGCATAATTTGAACAGCAATACACAGTCCAACAACATGCAGGGTTAATGGATGGCAACAGGCCATCAGGTTTGGATGTATGAACAGGGCAGATGCATCAACGGACATGCAAATATATATGACCCAACAGGACAAACGTCCAGGGGTGTTAATTGTGATTGCACATACCATTTTCACGTGGAATGGGTTATATGTGGTTATAGGGTGGGGTGAAGAAAATAATATTAACACCTTCAAATACCAATACATATGCTGTATATTTCTAATAGCTACAGATATATACACACTACTGTTCTAACTACAGTTTCCTATATGATAACTATTTCAACTTGGTGATAGGACTGTTATTGCAACATCAATATACATTTTATTGTTCTTCATACACATCCATATCTAGCTTTGTTCAGCTACATCATCCTGCTACATTTTGCTTTATATAGCTGTAGACAAGTGTGGATGTTTGGTATATCAGACAATCATCCTATCTGCATATTGCAGACTGAGAGCAACATATCCAGATTTTGGGATACACATTCCAGATGCAGCAACACTTTGAACAGATTTTGCTGTTTGGTTTTGATTCTCACATGCATTTCATTCTGTCTTGACTGCAGTATACTTTATTCAGGGTTTATTACTACTGTATTGCTGGATTCATGACACTTTCTCACACTCTCTCACTTGCTTTCATTTTACTATTCAGGATGGTACTTACTTCTAGGCTTTATTGACATGTTTTACCTGTAGTTATTACAATCCTTTCCAGCAGTCTCACTTCTGTCATGTTTCAGTATTTCAACAGGGATATATTTCACACATGTGATTTCATCATCTTCTGCAGCTATACTTTTCAGCCTGCTGCAGGTTGTGTACTATTTTCTTACAGGTGGGCATTTTTATTTCAGAATTTATGTCAGACATTTTCATTTTTCAGTTTAACTTACAGGCTGAAACACACTTTTGTAATCAAGCAATACTTGCAGACACTTTCACACTGTTACTTGCACATTTTATTCCTTAGTGACTACACTGCACTCTTTTGCTGACTGTCATACTTTTATATTTCTTTATACTTACTGGTAGTGGATTACTGACCTGCCTGGTGGTGCAACCGCACCAGCCTATCGCCATAGGCTCTGCGGTTCGCAGAACGGACACCTGCAGCTGTAATATAAATGAAGTAATATTGGAATACACATCTCCATAATATCAGCTAGTTTAATTTCTTACATACATAATTAAATGTAACTTACTCAGTAGTGGGGCGTTGGGCATTTGCCGGGCCTCCTGGATCCAAAGGTTCAGTTGGTCCTGCTTGCATCTCTTCAGGTCCGCATGGTGGTGACAGACCTGCTCACCAGTCCTTGGAATCCCTGTGGCACTGATGAGATCATGAGCCAACCGGTCGCACGCCTCAGCTCTGTATGCTCCCCAGAGAACCTGGCCCTGCATGAGTTGGGCCTCATAATTGTGGACTAGGAGCCAGACCATGTACCTGGACTCCTCAACACCCCACCTCTATGCTCGAAAGCAACTACCCTGTCCTACTCCTGTCATTCTACCTGCAGTTCAGTTCTACAATCGTTTATGCTGTGTATTCCTGCCTATGGGGCTTATATAGTCCATTTTTCCCGCACATATCTGTGATTGGCCATTTTGGAATTGTATCAACTCCAGTAAACCTGCATTGTCATGCTCCAGTTTGTATTCATTCCTATATATTAGCTATTATTGCATTTCTAGGTACTGCTGTCATGGCTTAGTGGTTTGGTACCTTTACTATGGTGTATAGTATCCTGGGTTCGAACCTGGCAACTGCTTTTTATTTTTCATGACTGTCTAGACATGCTGAGGGGTGTGTCTGTGTAAAGGCAGTTTTGATACGGCTTGCTCAACGTTGCCCGTCGGTTAGCTTGTTTGCACGGTGCGCAGCTCCACGCAAACAGGGTACACTGGTTTAAGCCTCATTTGGCTATCAGCACGCATATTATGCTCAGCTGAGCTAGGGGCACTTAAATTCAGTGTGTTACACCACTGCTCAGCTACAGGCACTCATTTTGCACCAGTTAAACCACTGCTCACGTACGGGCAGATGCACTCACCCTGTTAAACTGTAGCTCAGCTATGGGCACATCTGGCATTTTTTATTCTTTTGTTACCTCACATTTCTTCAATATAAATGGGCTATTTCATTACATTTTACATAAAATGTGGTTTTATGTGTACATATTTGTCAGGGACTTGTTTTGTGCTTATTTTGCTAAAAATAAAAATTGGTGTTGTGGGAGCTCAAACGATGAATGCCTGCTCTTCAGCCAACATCTCTACCACTACGCTATTGCTTCCTGGCTTACTTTGCATATTTAGTTCTTATATGCTTTCCCACTGACTGCTAACTGTAGCTGTGTTACGGGTATGCCCGCGCAAACGAGCGCACTCATGGTTAAACTTTTTTACAATTAAAAAAAAACATATAACATGTTTATTTATATGTTTTCTGTTCATAGTCTGTGGGGGTATGTGTTGTGTTGTGTTTATTCACATTTCCGTGGACTCTGTCGTGGGTGTTTACTTTGGGCACTTTTCCTCTTCTGGGGGCGTGTCTGCTTACAGGGCTCGGCCTACGGACACGCCCCCTACTGTCTTACATGGACCGTGTTAGCCTTAGGTGTGATTCAGCAGCTCTCATGAATATGCAAAGCATGCTGACATCACTCCGTTTAACTGCTGCCTTTGTGTATGAGTTATAACTCTTACACGGAGGCTTTGTGAATCCTGCCCAGTATCTTAAATACATGTCATAAGTGGGAGCAAATTATGCAAGATTTTACTCCTAACTGGAGGGTAACCTATTGCTGTCAAATATGTGGGGCGCAAGAGAGGAAATTATGTCCACACTAGTAGGTATCACAATTATAACAAACCTGATTAGTTTTAAGTTTTAGCTGCTGTTAGTTTTATGTTGTTCAGTTTCAGAGCATGATGAATTGTATACATTATGGCAATTGAAGACAACAAAAAGTCAGTGCTGGAAATGACAATTTTTTTCCAAAGTGCAATTGCAGTGGTTAATTAAATTCTGAGAAAGATATCAGGGAACCTAAACAGTAAAGGTAAATGGCACTTTGGTCTGCAGTTTTACTTGCATTCTTTTCTGTACTATATTACTAAACTCTGTTTATTGGCTTGTAGCAATCTTCTGGAAAGGTGCTAAACTATTGCTATATTGGATATCAGGAGACGTATGAGCCCAGGTTCTATAGTTGTGTAGTTTCTTTACATCTTTCAGTTTCACTTGTTTAGTTTTTCATGGCTTGTACTTTTAAGAAATGAGATCACCAGAGAAAAGGGAGTTATAGCCACATGTCTGACCTGATGCGTTTGCTATACTAACTTACAGTCTCAAACTTGATTTCTATACATCTCTTTAACTACTGTAGTATATACACCAGCCTCCATAAACTAATGTCATGCAGTACATTATGGTATATACATCATTGTAAATTCATTTTAAAATCCATTTTGTATACCTATACGTATATACCCCCAAACTGTTTATATGTTGTTGTGTCTTTCGGCTTTTCCCGGTTAGGGGTTGCCACAGCAGAACTCCGGTCTGCTAATAATTGGTAGTTGACTTTTACGTGCCGAGTTACCAGCCCTGATGCACAACCTTCAATAAAGGTACGCCCATTCACGCATGTCTCCACGTAGAGGGCGCTCTAGCTGAGAATCGAACTGGACAGCGTCTTACTGTGAGGCGACAATGCTACCGCAGCACCACCACCGCGGGTCTGCCCCCAAACTGCTTATATAATATTGCAAATGTAAATAGTTCTTAGAAGTTAAGTGGAGTGGTTAACACACACCCTATTCAGCCATGACCCCAAGCTCCAAGGTCAAGTGAAATCTCTATGGTCAAATTATTATTATTATTTTTTTGGATGGTAGGAATCTTGCGTACTAGGGGGAAAATGTGCAGAGATGACACCATGCGATCCATGCACCAGTGGTGCCTAAAAATCAGATTGAACCTTGATTCCTGTAGCTGTTGTGCAGTGACCATGTGTTTCACAAAACGTATCCATATGATACTTTCTCCATTGTCTGTATAACACACTGTAATAATACAAAAACTCACTGAAAAAAATGTTTGTATATAGTATACATTTACATTCTTTTTGGCTGACTTTCCCAAGTCTTGATTTATAAAAGTAAGTGGACCTAGCTTTTGCTGATAGGTAACTTGAAATCATTGAGTTTCGAGACCTGTATTTTGCAGGTGTGATACAGCTGATTGTGGAACAGTTCCTCTGTTGAATCTCCTTCTCCTTGTTCTGAGTGCTTCTCGAGTAGTCATGGAGAGTGCTCATCCATTGTCTTGCATAAAAAATGACTTAGCCTTGAGGGTTAATTCTGTAAAATCATTATTAAACTGGTGATTTGGTATCAGTTGGAAAATAAAAGCACTCAGACTCATTGTTCTTCTATTTTATTGCTTTACTGGAAGCAGATGAGCAGTCTACCTAGTAGGTAAACGAACATGCAATCCTGATTTTGCCTGGTGAGAACAAAACATCTTTTTTCCTCCTCTCTGCATTTCTGAACAGCTGTTTTTATCCACAGTGGTGACCTTCCTGGAATCAGCAGATATCTTACTGTCTCCATTTTTGTCAACCCCAAAACCTTTTTCCTATTAGGACCTTCATTTCTTTGTTTGTATGCACTATTGAGATGCGCCATGGAAATCATTCTCAGTTAGACCCTTTGCTATTTTTGGATTCATAATTATTATAAAATGCTCTGATACTAACTGTAAAAAAACACTTATACCCAGCACTATCATTAATTCACTTTTATTCAGGGACCTAAACTTGTTTTCTGTACCACTAGCAATAATCTCACTAGTAACATTTTTAGAGAACAAAGGCATGCTCTTTAGAAATGTGTCTGGCAAAACAAATCTCCAAAAATTTGGAGCATGTAATTACATTCTAATAAAAATATAGAAACTACATAATCTCAAAAATGTTTTGCCATGCTATTTAACCCCCAGATCAGATTTACCTCAGATGTTGATAAATTAAGAGACACACTGCACTCTTCGCATGACAGTGTTTCAAATATCCTTACCTCTGAAGCCCATCTGACTCTAATCAATGAAGTTCTAATTCCACTAATGGATGACTCATGTGTACTGTTATCATAGTTCATATCCAACACATGTAGACTCCAGACTTGTCTAACAAAATATTGATTCAAGTCAGAGAAAACTAGAAACACCACTCTCATATTCCAACAAAGCCAGATGGCTTCTTGTTTACCTTCAACCCACCCTACAGACATATGCTGCTTTTAACAAAATTCCAATTCTTAATGACAAGCCTTCACAAAGGTAGGTGTAGTTTACTGGAGGCATCAAACAGTTTATGAGGGACAGGGAAAAAATATGAGGCAAAATCAGGGACAGCTGAGAGCCATGGATGAAGGCACTGAATAGTCTCTGTTGGTGTAGCTGGTCATTTGATCCAGTGTCCTACACTCATACACACATAACCAGGAAATAAATGATATAAAATCACATACAAGTAATAGAGCAACAACCATTAGCTTTGTGAAATATTTCATAATTAGAAAAACAACTATAAAGAAGATATTCTTAGAAACGCCCTGACACATAAAAAAGAAAGTGAGGCAGGGACAGTGTAAATAGTGTCCTGTGTACAGTATATGCAAAGGAAACAGTTTGAATGAGGAATAGTTAGAGCTGATAAGTGATACACAGTAGTTGCACTTAGGTAGGTGCCCGCTGAAAACTCCTGCATATACTTCTTATTTTCCTTGCATTATTTCATGGAATTCTGAGACTAACAGTGTGGTTTGATATGTGGTACCTTCATACTACTTGTGTAAGAGCAAAGGCATGGAAATCAAGCTCCGAGGCAGAGATACAGTGAAGAAATAGATAGCATCTATGCGTAGGGCACTACTCTGCAGATTGTAAGGATTACGGATCAAATAATTGCCTCCAATATGTACATATATGAACTGTATTGTTATACTTTAATTTTCCAAACCATACAGACCATCAGTTCTTTGTTTGGAATTATCACTAAATATACTGTTATCTCTGTGTATATCTATGCTAATACTCACTAAAAGCTCCTTTATATTGGTCATATCAGGGATCTAGACATACATAGTGCCTTGTTCTTTAGAGTAATAATGCCATATAAGTGGTAAAATACTATGAATTAGGTACTGTTTTATGGACTGTACACCGCCAGATCTTTATGTTTTGACTTGCATTTGTATATCAAGGTTGCTTTAACATGCAGTATGTACTAGTCAGTGCACAATGTCCTCATATTGCTTCTTAATTGCATGGATGTTTCCACATTTATTACCCCAGTGCACAGGTTTTACATAGTGCATACCATGTCTGTGCATCTTGCCCTTGGTATTTCCTTATTCTTAACTTGAAAACTCTGTAAAACTTAATTAATTCACTAATTCCTAATTGGTGGCTGACACATATCTGTACTATGTAGATTAAATATACTAATAGTCCTATGTATTTAATTCTTATGTTTGTTATCCTTAGCTGTCCTGATTCATATACATTATTCTACCATTTAGCAGATATGACTGGACTTTTACACCATCTGTGTGCACCACGGTGCTTATATTTACATTACATTTGTATATTTTATATCTATTTCTTGAATTAAAAAGTGTTCATGTGGTTAAATCCATCTACACCCACAAAATCAAATAATCAATAAATAAGTAAATACATATGTACATAATAAAAGCCCTTCATATTCAGACCAAGAGAACAATGGGCAAGACTCCAAAAGGAATATGCAGATACTGAAACAGACATGCTGTACAGAAATCTAGATTATTGTTCCAAATGATGTGAAACTGATAACACATACAGCATGAGAACATGGTGGAAAGTTTGTCGAGTACAGAATACAGGTGCACAAATGATGTGCGAATAGTTACTTACAATGTTTTTCAGCAACCATTGCTTATTATACTGGAGTAGACAGGAGATGAACCTAAGGTAAATATGCCACCATGAGTTGTGTACTGCTAGTGTGTCACAAACACGTTTCCTGGACTGCCAAAGTTATGGATATTCCTTAAAGGGGGTGGACCATTTGGCTGCAATACATATCCTGTCAATAATATAAAAGACCTACCAAAGTCAGGGAACACTGCCTTTTCAAGGTAAGTATACCAGCCAGTCTTAATGTGTGATCTGCCCAGGATACCAGCCACTCATAGCAGGGCTGGCCTTAGCTGAAATGGCACCCTAGGCGAAGTACTGCTGTGGCGCCCCTTAAAACCCACGCCCACAGATGGGTCACATGGATCCACAAAACACTCCAATATATAAACAAAACATATCCCATAATAAAATGTATTCCTTTTAAACTCCATACAAACTGGTGTACCTATAGATATGATCAGAAATGGTAGGAAGATATTTAATGTGATATTCGATAAGAAGTTTACATGATTACAAGTAGCATAGATATAGGGCCAGATTCCAAAAGAGTTGCTCTCGGTGAAAGTCTGCTTTGATCTCAAAGGACTTGCTGTTAATTTAAGTGACCTACTTCAGTGTAAAACCTATCTATAAGCAGGCTTATACCAGGGGCCAGATTCCAAAACACTTGCTTCAGTCTACACTCAGTGTAAGTCATTACTTAACACTGAAAGCAAATCTTTTGGAATCAAACCCATATATATGCGCATATGTGTGTGTGTGTGGGTGCACAACTTTCCATACTGGGAGGTGTGGAGGTCTTGCAAAAATGTTTTAAAAGTGTAACAGTTAAACTTTCAAATCACTCTTTCTAATGTCAGATTGCATTTTAATGTTTAAAGTTTTGAAACAGGAAGTCTTACAACAGTTAATATGAGAAAATGTGTAAAATGACCATTTATGAGTAGTGCTGAGGGAATTTGTTCAAGATGACAGTAAGACAGTATATAGCTAATGCTGTTATAATGACTGGAGACTATAAATGTGAAATGACTTATTAGATTAATTGATTTAGAATGTTTTCTTTTTATCAATATTGTTCTTTTTTGCCAAGATAGATGGTTTTCGCTCCATATTTTTCTTTAGTTTTCTTGTAAAAGAGGGAGTCCACTCAATTATCTTAAAGACAGGGATCTCATATACTATAGATGGCTTATAGCTTCTTCTAGGGAATTGTGGATTTCATAGTGATATTTTTTGGCACTTTGGATTTCTTCTAGAGTATTGTAAAGTTTTATAGTTCATTAGTGGACTGGAGTTCCGCTTTGGCTACCCCTAACCGGGAAAAGCCGAAAGACACAACAACATCGTTTTTTCCTGAGGATTCAGTATCTTCCTCGTAGAAACCAAATTGAGGGAAAAAATCAATGACTTACAGTTAAGAATGTGGTTATTACTGAAAATATTACATTTGCTCTTTGTCAGTGCTGTCATGCTAGCAGCACTGAGCACAAATCTGTGATTATTGGCCATCATTTTTATGTTTATTGTTTGGCTTGTGTTCCAGTTATTCACCTGATCTTACTTGTCCATTTGAAATTGACTTAGAAGATGTAGTACTTGTGGGATATGTTTTAATAAGAACAATGCTATGTCATTGCCCTTCTCTTCCTCAGGAATGCTGTGCAACAAAAGATTCCTTCTTTCAAATATACTGAATTTCTAGTCTACCTGACAGAAGTTGTTTTTGCTTTAAAATACAATAAATTCACATATAATCTTCCTCTATTATTTTGCTCATTTGACTTAGCCAGAGTTTAGCCAGAGCAATACTTTCTTAAATTAATGAAACCTGTGATTTATTATTATTTTTTGACTGGATCAGGTAGGTTTCAGAGGGAAGGCTAAAAACAAGGGTCAGTATATACAACTGTCTAATCATTTCATCCACAACTGTTTGGCCTCTGGTAAAGAGCATCCTGTGGTAAGATGGTGTTCTTAGGATGAGCCAGAGGGGTTTTCCTGTAATATTAAAGTTGAAACTGGATCTCCACCAAAACCACTATTCCATCAAATCAGATGTGCTGTTCTCTTTTTACAGGAATATCCAGTTATGGCAACTAAGCAAAACAATGTTATTTCTACTCTTGCTTTTTAATTAAATGTTTCTGTCCCCACCTCCTTCTCACAATGCAAAATTTGAATTTAACTATTGGGAGAGAAACTTTTGAGAAAAATGCATCAGCGGATCAAATTGTTGGTCCCTTTAGGCCCCTCTTCACAAAATTTAGAATTTCCCTTTTCAGGCTGGTGCCCAAAAAAGGGTTTGGAGAATTAAAGGTGAGTCATCACTTGTCCTTCAAGTCATGGATCCTTAGTTAATGACAGGATTGAGAAAGAAATGCTGAGGCTCCAGTATGTAACCCTCAATGATACGGCTGACATATACATATATATATATATATATATATATATATATATATATATATATATATATAAAAACATAGGTTTACTGTCAAAATGTCGAATCTCACAACAAAATCTATTCACTTGCTCAATCTGACATTTTGAATTTGGTAATATCACTTTTAGAGAATGCTGGAAATTATCACCTTGACATCCACGTTAGAACTTATTTGAAATATCAGGAGGTGACGTCAGACCCTTAGGCAGTTGTTCTGAAGCTGCCATAGAAATTGTACATCTACAGCACAAGTTTTTACAGTTTTGCAGGGGGCAAGCCCCTCTGCAGCCCCCATACCCCCTGCATGTTATATATACCAACACCAAGATCGCACTACTGTGAGGAAAAGGGTAAATTTCCCGATCCCCACTATATTGCGATCAGTTATCAGAACATCAATCCCCCATTAGCTAATGTGGCTTTGAAAATTTCTGGATTGGCATTAAGAAAACTGGAAAACACTCATTTTGCCATCCCAGTTTCACATAAGTGCCCTTCCACATTTTGATAATAAATCTATAAAAATATATGTACGTGTGTGTGTGTGTGTGTGTGTGTGTGTGTGTGTGTGTGTGTGTGTGTGTCTATGCACACACACACACACACACACACACACACATATATATATATATATATATATATATATATATATATATATATATAGATAATACATATGTAGATATATATATATATATATATACATATATATATATATAGAGAGAGAGAGAGAGAGAGATAATACATATATATATAAATATATATGTACACATATATATATATATATATATATACATATACACATATATATATATATATATATATATATATATATATATATATATACATATATATATATATACATATGCATATATACCAATAACTCAATGCCAAAACTGTATCTAGGACCTTTCATCCATTGACATTAGGATTAAATGCAATTGATCTTGACCTCTCATCTACTTGGTGTTGAAAATAAATTGTTGCTGTTCAACCAAATATTATCAACAGTCTACACCTCCTCAAACAGTGATAATTAAGTAGAAAATGATTAATAATTCAGACAAGATATTCTTAGTGATAGCTGATGAATATATGCCCGCCAGAGTAAATTTGATTGTTGATGCCCAAGTATAACAGCGTTAGTACTACAGGCAAAGTATTACCTGCAGGCTGAAATTATCAAAAATTATTGAGCCTTTACTGTTTCAATAAGAATCCAGAAGAGTGTGGTGTTATTTCTCTTGCCAGTACCATCCATGCAATCTTTATAATTTCTATATGCATTAAGCATTTGTAAAAGGCATAAATAATGCGCTCTAAGTAATGGAGTCTTTCTTTGCGTAGAAGATCAATGGAAGTTTAAGAATCACCAATGCATTTATTACACGTTTAATTCAATGCATTTCTTTGCTTTGTGATTGTCTATTTTCTTGTGGCTTTTTATCTCATTAATCACTACCAAAGATGGAAATCATCGGAAGCAAATGCCATACCTCAGGGAAGCTCTTAAAACAGTGACCATGTTCATTTAGAAAACTAAAGGGAGTTAATGGTCAGTTTTACTTAAATTTTCTGTCAAATAATAGCACATGACTTTAATGCCAAGCATTGCACAACTAATCGTCCCTCTTGAGTGGCAAAAAACACACACTGGGATAAGAATTAACAAAAATCAAGGACACTCCGCCCGGTCATCACAGCAGAACTCCAGTCTGTAAATTGCATCCTTTTGATGCCAGGGAGGGCGTAATTGCTAGCCTCTATGGGCGGCGGTGAAATTAAAAAAAAAATGTTGTTGTCTTTTCAGTTTTTCCTGGTTAGGGGTCATCACAACAGAACTCCGGTCCGTAAATTGCGCCCTTTTGAGGCCGGTCTGTATGGCACCCTAGGCGGTCGTCTAGTTCGCCTATGCCTAAGGCGGGCCGTGACTCATAGCACATTATCTGCCCGGGATACATACATTCTGCATACATCTTATAAATATTTGCTTCTAATTGTTTACATTTCTACATATATGTACCAAACTTACTTGTTAACACTGCCTCTGAAAGGCAAAAAATATAGCCTCCATGGGACCCGATAACATCCCAGGATGCATCCTACATGAAATCAGGCAGGAACATGCAGTACCATTAGGCACCCTATTCAACCAAAGCCTTAGTATCTGCTACATCCCAGCGGAGTGGAGGACAGCTACTGTCATCCATTTGCACAAAGGTGGAGCATCCACCAATCCAAGAAATTATAGATCCATCAGCCTAATTAGCCTGATCTGCAAGGCCATGGAGCAGATTATCATGGACCTCATTAACAAGAACATTGGCAACTTCCAGACACTTGATCCCATACAGTTTATTTTGTCAAGGGGAGGTCATGGCTGCTAAATTTGGTCGACTTCTTTGAGACAGTCAACAAGGCCATAGATGAGGGGAAGATGGTGCACACCTCCTACCTTGACCTGGCCAAAGCCTTTGATACTATTCCCCACTCAGGTATAATAGATAAACTCTCTCAACTAAGCATCAATCCATATGTTACCAGATGGATAGCAAACTGGCTCACTGTTAAATCCACCTAGTCAAAATAGGTGAAGCCAACTCAAGTAGTAGATCAGTCTTGGGGCCTCTGCTGTTTGGGATATACTTCTTGGAGGTGTAGGCCAAATCTAGTGGACTATGGCTGACCAAGTTTGCAGATGACTGCAAGCTGGGTGCTGTCATCAATTCCCCCTAGTGATGTGGACATCCTCCAAGAGGGTCTCACAAATGACTGGTGCCAGATACATGGCCTCTAGCTGAATACCAAAAAATGCATCATCATCCCCTTTTGGGAGAGTGATGTCCCAACAAATTATCACATTACTAACAATGTCCTAAGCATGCAATCATTCATGAGGGATTTGGGCACCCAGGTTTATAGCAGCCTCACTTTTAACCACTATGTTGCTTCCGTTGTACAGAAAGCCTTCTACATGGCCCATCTCATTAGTAAGGGTATCTCATCCAGGGACAAGGTGATCATAGCATCCCTGTATTTTTCCTTTATAAGGCCCATTATTGAGTACAACACCCCTTTCAGCATGTACCTCACAAAGCACATGCAGCAGCTGGAGAAACCACAGAGGTTCCACACCCAGAGAATTTAGGGCCTCAAACATCAACCTTACACAGATAGGCTAAAAGCCCTGTCCCTCTACTCAGTCTCCTTCAGACTCCTCAGATGACCTCTGTCTGGCATACAAATCAATCTCAGACCCCGCCCTGGTGGGACTGCTGCATATCTACAAGTCAAGCTCCACTCAAGTAACCTGCACTCGTGACCTCAACCTTGTCTGTGACATCAATAGCACTTGTTGGTGGGATACATTTGTTCCCCAGAGACTCCCCCTTTTGTGGAATAGACTCCCTTTCCATGTAAAGCAGAGTACCTCATTAAACCTGGATAACTGAATGGGGAACAGAAAATACACCCCTGGGATTCTACCCGTGTCCCTGCTGTACAGTGGCATAGGGTCCCTGCTGGAACATGGGCTAAATTCTTGGCTAGACTTGTAAGAGCCTCAGGGCCAATAGCCTAATAACTTCCTATGATCCTGTGAAACATCTGATTTTCTATAGTTCCACTGCTGTATATCCATGAATATAGGCTCATAGGTTGATAGGTGTGTACTAAGCTAATGGCCCTGGAGCCTTTACAAGGCTAGCCCATAGGACTACCCTGGCATCATGCCACCCGACCTTAGTTCCCAGTGCCTCTGTCGAGTAGAGCCACTGGAGTGATCCCCGGGGTGAAATTTTTATTTCCTATCCACTTATCAAGATTTCTCTTGAAGAGGGCCAGTGAGGTGCTCTGTTTGACATGTATGGGAAGTCTATTCTATAGCATGGGCAGTCTCTGGGTAATGAACCTATCCCTCCAGCATGTTCTGTTTATTTATGTATGTATTTATGTATTTGCTTCTTAGACCTTTCAGATCATGGCTGAAAGGGGTATTTGGACCAGCCCACCTATCCGGTAGCCAAATGGTAAATAAATAAATACAGTTTCTACAAGTAAGGCTTTCCATGTTATACATATTGTTATAAGAGTGATGCAGTTATCACTTTTATGTAGACAGTGTTGAGTTTTCCTTTTAATCCCTGAGCGTAGCCTAACATTGTTAGGAAGGAGGTAATTCAACCTTCATTTTGTCAAGACATGTGTCTCATAGTAGTTCAGGACAGTCAGATTATGATGATCAGCTTCCCATAATTAGAAGAGCTAGGCAACATGCATGCTCCCCATAATTAGGAGGGATAATTAGCAGGGGTAAACAACATACACTCACCCTTGAATCAGCAGGAGTGGGCAATATTCACAGTCTTCAGACTGGCAGGGCTGGACAAGGTACACTGTCCCCAGAATTAGCAGGGGTGGACAACATGCACAGTCCTCAGAATTAGCAAGGTTGGACAGCATACACTCTCGCAAGAATTTACAGGAATGGGCAATATTCACAGTCCTCAGAATTAGCAGTGACAGACAATAAACACAGTTGTCAAAACTTGCAGGGTTGGACAACATACATAATCTTCAAAATTAGTGGTGGACAGCATACTCTCTCCACAGAATTATCAGGTGTGGACAATATGTACAGGACTCAGAATTAGCAGGGGTGGACAATATAAACAGTCCTCATAATTAGCAGCAGTGGACAATATATACAGTCTTCAGAATTAGTAGGGTGGACAATATACACAGTCCTCAAAAGAATCAGCAGGGTGGACAATATAAACTAAACATGGATGAATCAGCCTTGTTGCCATTGGGAACAGCATTTATATGACTCATTCTTCTCTAAAGAGTAGGAACATACTTTAACTAAGAGGCAAGTAAGCAGAGATCAACATAAGGTGACAAAGCCACAATTAATAAAAGAAGACAGCTCCACACTTAATCTCTAATTCTGTCAGCAAAGTAAACAGTACCATGGACTAGAACATTAACCCATCTCAATTCTGAGCTCTAGCTGAAGCTTGTTTCACTTAAGCTTTTTTTTAGTTTAATTAAGGAGGTGCACTGTAATGCCTTTGTCCTACTTTAAAAGATCTAGACAACAACTGCATGATTATTCGTGTTAAGCTCCAACTACCAAAAGTAAAAGAAGTGCAGTGTGGGCACAGACTGATGTGAGTGAAAGCTGATGTAGGTTCAGAATGTTTTTTTTTTTCTGATAGGGTCAGCACTCTACTTTTGGAATACTTTTAAAGAGGTCCATGGCCTGGCATTTTCTTGAGTCTGTGTACATCTGGAGTGTTGTATTTAGTCTTCTCCATCTCTTTTACCTCAAAATACAAGATGGTCACATACCCATAACTTTCTTGTACCCTTCTGAACTTGCTGACATGAAGCAGTTCCTATTTATTGTATGAGCTGGAAGCTTAAAATACAACACATGACACGTGGTTGTGTCTATGAAGCATAAAACTCATCTGTACGAATTTCTGCAGAATGTTTAAATTTTTGCCTCATATTTTTGGTGCGTCTGTATACAGGATCGTATACAGAGAAAGAGGTTGTCGAAGAAGAAGTGGGATTGTCAGAGAGATGAAGAAAGTAGACATGAGTATAAGGAGATGAGGCATATGGTGAAGAGAGAGGTGGTGAAGGCTAAGTATAAGGCATATGGTGAGTTGTATGAAAGGTTGGACACTAAGGAGGGAGAAAAGGACCTGTACCAATTGGCTAGACAGAGGGACCGAGCTGGGAAACGTGCAGCAGGTAAAGGTGATAAAGGATAATGAGGAAAACGTACTCACAAGTGAGGAGAGTGTGTTGAGCAAATAGAAAGAGTACTTTGAGGGGTTGTTGAATAAAGAGAATGGATGATGTGGGGGGTAATGAATCAGGAAGTGCAATGGTTATCAAGGAAGAACTAAGGATATGTATGAAGAGGATGAAGAATGGAAAGGCAGTTGGTCCAGATGACATACCTGTGTAAGCATGGAGGTGTTTAGGAGAGATGGCAGTAAAGTTTTAAACCATATTGTTTAATGAAAACTTAGAAAGTGAGAGGATGCCTGAGGAGTGGAGAAGAAGTGTTTTGTTACCGATTTTTAAGAATAAGGGTGATGTACAGAGCTGTAGTGAGTACAGAGGGATACAATTGATCAGTCACAGCATGAAGTTATGGGAAAGAGTACTGGAAGCTAGGTTAAGAAGGGAGGTGATGATTAGTGAGCAGCAGTATGATTTCATGCTGGGAAAGAGCACTACAGATGCAATGTTTGCTCTGAGAGTGTTGATGGAGAAGTACAGAGAAGGTCAGAAGGAGTTGCATTGTGTCTTTGTGGACTTAGATAAAGCATATGACAGGGTACCTAGAGAGGAGTTGTGGTATTGTATGAGGAAGTCGGGAGTGTCAGAGAAGTATGTAAGAGTGGTACAGTATATGTACGAGGGCAGTGTGACAGTGGTGAGGTCTGTGGTAGGAGTGGCGGATGCATTTAATGTGGAGGTGGGATTACATCAAGGATCAGCTCTGAACCCTTTCTTATTTGCAATGGTGATGGACAGGTTGACAGATGAGATCAGACAGGAGTCCCTGTGGATGATGATGTTTGCGGATGACATTGTGATCTGTAGTAAGAGTAGGGAACAGGTTGAGGAGACCCTGGAGATGTGGAGATATGCTCTAGAGAGGAGAGGAATGAAGGTCAGCAGTACTAAGACAGGATATATGTGTGTGAATGAGAGGGAGGATAGAGGAATGGTGAGGATGCAGGGAGTAGAGTTGGTGAAAGTGGATGAGTTTAAATACTTGGGATCAACAGTTCAGAGTAATGGTGAATGTGGAAGAGAGGTGAAGAGAGAGTATAAGCAGGGTGGAGTGGGTGAAGAAGAGTGTCAGGAGTAACTTGTGACAGAAGGGTACCAGTAAGATTGAAAGGGAAGGTCAACAAGAGGTTAGTGAGACCGGCTATTTTATATGGGTTGGAGATAGTGGCATTGACAAAAAAGCAGGAGTCAGAGCTGGAGGTGACAGAGTTAAAGATCTTAAGATTTAGATTGGGTGTGATGAGGATGGACAGGATTAGAAATCAGTACATTAGAGGGTCAGCTCAGGTTGGACGGTTTGGAGACAAAGCCAGAGAGATTGCATTGGTTTGGATATGTGCTGAGGAGGGATGCTGGGTATATTGGGAGAAGGATGCTAAAGATGTTGCTGCCAGGTAAGAGGAAAAGAGGAAGACCTAAGTTAAGGTTTATGGTTATGGTGAGAGAGGTCATGCAGGTGGTTGGTGTGACAGAGCAAGAAGCAGGGGACAGGAGGAAATGGAAACAGATGACCCACTGTGGTGACCTCTAATGGAAACAGCCAAAAGAAGAAGATTTTTGTTGCATTCCTCAGGCAATTTGTGTTTTTGTGGCAAATCGTTGATGATTAAAAATGATTAAATATTGATAGCCATTTGAATTAAAGAATTCATATCCATCGGAAAATGCATGGTAACACAAACATTTTATTATTGCAACCTTGTAAGAGCTCTAAGACCAATATTTAAAATCTGTCCCTATTTTTAGGCCTTTGTCCCTGCATTATTTTGACGTTGTCCAGAGTCTTAGGGTTAGAGGTTGAGAGGTATGCTGTGAAACCATTAACTGCCAATCAACTTTTCTCTTTTTATAATACTCAAAAAGATTTTTGTTCTTCGGCTTCTTAAAAATGTAAACTAAGCCAGTAGTTGTTTCTCTTAGCAACATTTTTCAAGACAAATAGTTAAATATTTACCTGCTTGGTTAGCTAGAACACTGATTTTTCAACAGTGTAGAGGCATGCTTTTGTAGCTACATTATCTCTTTATATGGGGCACACCAGGGGCAGTACAGGAAATGCAAATAGCTTTTTATACCATAGGATCATAGGACATTACTAGGCTATTGGCCTTGAGGCCCTTATAAGCCTAGCCAAGAGTTTAGCCCATGTTTAGACAAATCAGCACCCGACATAGCCGGCCTTAGGCATAGGCCAACTAGGCGGCCGCCTAGGGCACCGCTCTAGTAGGGGTACTTTTCCAGTATTTATTTGGTGTAGGTAGACCAGGATGGGGGCACTGGGTGGTTTGGTGGGGGGCACCGTAGAGCCCTTTTGCCTAGGGCAGCAGTTGACCTAAGGCCGCTCCTGGCACCCGATACCTCTGTCCAGCAGGGACACATGTGGAATCCCAGGGGTATATTTTCTGTTTCCCATTCAGTTATCCAGGTTGCACTTAAAAAGGGGTAAAGAGGTACTCTGCTTGATGGGGAGAGGGAGTCTAGTCCATAGATGGGGGAGTCTCTGGATGTCACCGACCAGGTTGAGGCCGAGCATGCATGTTACTCAAGTGGAGCTTGATTTGCGGATATGCAACAGTCCCACCAAGGTGGGGTCGTGATCACCTTGTATGCCAGACAGAGGTCACCTCTGAGTAGTCTGTATAAAACTGAGTAGAAGGATAGGGATTTTAGACTATCTGTGTATGGTAAATGTTTGATGCCCTGGATTATCCTGGTGAGGAACCTCTGTGGTCTCTCCAGCTGCTGCATGTGCTTTGTGAGGTACATACCAAAAGGGGCATTGCACTCAATAATGAGCCTTATAAGGGAAGAATACAGGAATGTTATGACCTCCTTGTCCCTGGATGATATACTCTTACTTATGAGGTGGGCCATGTCGAAGGCTTTCCGTACAACGGAAGCAACATGGTGGTCAAAAGTGAGGTTGCTATCAACCTGGGTGTCCAAATCCCTTACAACTGATTGCACACTTAGGACATTGTTATTAATGTGATAATTTGTTGGGACATCACTCTCCCCAAAGGGGATGATGATGCATTTTTTGGTATTCAGCTTGAGGCCATGTTTCTACCACCAGTCATTTGTCTGAGTGCAACCCTCTTGGACGATGTCCACATCACTACTGTAACTGATGATAGCACCCAGCTTGCAGTCATCTGCAAACTTGGTCAGCCATAGCCCACTGGTTTTGGCCTGCACCTCAGAAAAGTATATCTCAAATAACAGAGGCTGCAAGAATGAATCCTGTTGTACGCTGCTTGTTACAGGCCTACTGCTTGAGGTGGCTTCCCCTATTTTGATTACGTGGGTTCTTTCAGTGAGCCAGTGTGCTACCTATCTGGTAACATATGGATTGGTGCCTAATTGAGAGAGTTTATATATTATGCCCGTGTGGGGAATAGTGTCAAAGGACTGTCTCAAAGAAGTCGACCAAATTTACCAGACATGACCTCCCCTTGACAAAGCCAAACTTTGTGGGATCAAGTGTTTGGAGGTTGTCAGTGTCTTTGTTAATGAGGTCCATGATAATTAATTCCATAGCCTTGGAGATCAGGCAAGTTAGGCTGATAGGTCTATAATTTTCAAGATTGGTGGATGCTCCACCTTTGTGTAAAGGGATGATAGTGGCTGCCCTCCACTCAGCTGGGATAAAGCCAGTACTCAGGCTTTGGTTGAATAGGGTGCCTAATGGTGCTGCAAGTTCCTGCCTGAGTTCACATAGGATGCAGCCTGAGATGTTATAGGGTTCCATGGAGGCTGTATTTGTTGCCTTTGAGAGAGCACTGATGACCTATTCCCTAGATATAAGGGGAAGAGGGCAGGTAATGGGAATGTCTTGATTTACTGATGGGGTCCATCTTGAGTCGTTGTAAATCTATATTAATTAAGTTTAAGCCAAGTGTAGTATGCAGTGTGTTGTAGCATATTTTATTTTATGTATTTATTTGTAAGAAGAATGAGCTGGCTAATAAAAGACCAATTTAAGTATAACCATGAACAGATATAACATATTATAGCATTTATAATACCAGATAGCAAGAAAGAATATTTGGTTTGAGAAAAAAAAGCTTTTGTAATTACTTTCATGTATTTCAAAACTATCGAAGTACTAAGTTTTATATAAGTGAACTAAAATTAAACAAATGAAACAAATCATGAGGGTGGTAGACATGTCTGATACAAATGAGCAAAAAAAAAAACAGAATTAAAGGAAAGTAAGAGATGGCTACTGTGGATTTGGTTCATAGCAGCTAGACTATAAGGTAACAGTGACAAATGTAAGGAGTTTCAAATGATGTATCACCTTCCTATTTAATTAGAAGTGTGTTTATAAATCACAGAAGACGACATGGCAAGAGAAGTGGTACATTTCAACAAATGGGCTGCACACTGCTGCAACACAAATTCTGAACCACAAGTTAATAGCTCAAGATTAAACTTAATGGATTATTCAGATGGGGGGGGGGGGGGGGTAAGAAAAGTATTTGTATTTTACCGGAGTATCTCTGGGGGGAAGAGAAGTCATAACTAAGAATGACAGTGACAGAGGTGATACTGAAGCTATGTGCCCATGCTAACAAATAGTAGGGGCATGTACCAATGATATTATCTGCTATAACAGCGTTATCTAATTGCACATCATGCACTGGGGTGTGGAAATAGTTGGGGGCATATAAAAATTCCTATGGCCATTAGTATGACACTGCATAAGGAAACCTCAACTTTCTCTCTGGCAGTGGGAGGGTTTCAGATTAGGTCTGCAGGGGTTAGGAGTGATTCCTAACATCATTGGTAGGTGGTGGTCTGCTACACTGGTTCCACACAAGTCACACACAGGTCCCACAAATTTAAGTAAAAAAAAAATATGAATTTCATTGTTGTTTTCTTGTAACATAACACTGCAGAGACAGGCTACGGGACAGGGACAGATTTTTTGCTCAGCTTTTACACTGAGCAATTTTTATTGTTTGTTCTAAAAAGACACTGTTTTCATGGAATGTCAGCGTCACTTCACAAAGTGGCTATATCACGTATCACTTGCATAACAGGGTTTCCATATTGTCACCATGCAAAAGTGGCACAGCTGATATCTTTACATGCAACACCAAAGCATGCAAAATACTCAGCACTGCAGAAGTGCGCACAAACTTTTTATTTTTTTGTGGACTGCAAACTGTGCTGAGATTCCATCACTAAGTGTAAACAGTTTGCTTTAATTCACAAGCATGTTATGCTTTGTTACAGATTTAATTTGGATCACTGCTGGCCACATTGCCTTTGCACTTAACTGCACGCTAAGTGCAAGATGTTCTTTCACAACAACCTACCTTAAGGTGATAACAAAATGTAGTAGTTAAGGGGACTTTCATCTTTTTCATTATTAGCATCATTCCTATTTTTGAGGATAGTTATAGTACATTAAACTCTTCTGCCTTACTCCAAAAAGCAATTAATAATTTTATTAAATGATGCATTGCCTGCTTAATGTCTAGATTTTGGTGGACAATCACAGCTTTTGGATGTATTACATATACTTATTTTCCTGTTGAACAAATAAGCTGTCCTTGAGTCAGCAACAAACAAGCTGCTGTTAAAGCAAGGATGGTTACTTTTAATAAACTATTCCAGCTTGTATATCTTCATCGTCTCATTAGCCATACTGTCTGTACTCCTTTAAACAGAATATTACTGGTACTCCTCAATGTCCCATCAGCATTACTCTTCAGAGCTACATTCTTTGCAGGCTCAACTTCTGTTCTGTTCTCTGAAATGATCTAGGATCACCTTTGCAACAAAATCATTCCTTATGCTGCAGTAAATGTGCTTTGTTGTTTGATCATTTAGTTAAATCAGATGCTTTGTGACCTTAAAGACTTTAGCTTACCAGTCAGCTGCTTCTTTAAGTGCTTGAGATTCATAATCTTTACACAATAATGTAGATATAATAATAATAATAATAATAATAATAATAATAATAATAATAATCATAATAATAATAATAATAATAATGATAATAATAATAATAATAATAATAATAGTCATTCACTGTAGGAAGCTTCACTGCATGACAGAAGGAACAACTTCTCCTTTATGTACACAGGATGCTGGTTCGGCTTTTTGTGTACTGTTTCATTGCTCTTGGAATGACAAATGCAGAATTGAACAATGTGATTCAGTGTGTGATCCTGAATATCTGAAGAGTCACATATTGTGCTTAAGCCTTCATTACATGCGACATCTAGTTCAGTATTATCACATGTGAATTCTCTGAGTCTACATTATTGTACATATTATAGTAGCTTGGTAGCTTTTCTCAGCGACAATCTTAGCATCAACAAACCATTCCTCCATAGCTAGCCTTGCTGTTTTAGCTTGAAATTGATTGTATTTATAGCGAACAATTATAATCTTGGATGCACATTACTAATTGGGTCATATGGATATCAGGAACTGTGTGTAATTTGCAGTGCAAAAAAGACATGAAATGTTATTTGCATTTTATCAAGACAGACCTGATATGCTAGGCTGCAGACAGCAAGCCTCATATTAAGTGATAACATAATCAGGCTTCTTAAATTAGCTTCCCAACAACCAGTGTGCTCCATTCTGTTCCAGATATCACTGAATAAATGAAAATGAATGCCTCCTTTAGTTATTTGTTAGTTTTGTTGTCCATTTATCTCTCTATCTATCTATCTATCTATCTATCTATCTATCTATCTATCTATCTAGCCTTCTATTTATTACATCTGCTAACTATGTCTAGCTGGGAAGTCCCATGTTTAGTGGCATCCCTAGAATAAAAGCTTCACATAAAGGTACTTCTTTGAAGAATTGGTAAAATATATGTGAAATACGGTTAAACAAAATACATACAATGAAATATTAGTAAAACATTGCAGATCAATATATATGTGGTATGAAATATGTTCTTCAGTGTGAATTATCATACTAATTAAATAGGAAAGCTATCTTATACAGTAGACAAACTGATCTATTTACAGATGAGCACAAACTGCAAAAATGAACAACTGAAGGGTTAGAATCTTAACCTCCCTTACTTGTGGGTTAACTTAACTATTTAAAGTTATATACTAAATAAACACAGTAAATAAAGAAAAAAGATACACAGAAATGGCTGATGAATAAGGTTGATTACGGTGGTATGGAATGATTGCAGGAATTACTGATGACAACAAGGGAATTGTGTTAATCACACACATGGCAAATTGTAGTGCACACATATAAACTGCAATTAAGAGGTGAGTAAGGCTGAATGAAGCTTGCTGTGTAAGAAAAGGAAGTGATATTATTTGGAATAACACAGAGAACCATAGATCATCACTGATTGAGAACAGAGATAGGAGCATGTACGGAAAGAAGAAAAAGTATGGAATAAAGTCCAGTGCAAGTATAAGTCATGGTTGATTTATTTATTTATTTACTGTTTTTTTCTTGAGGGATGTTCCTAGGTTTAAACGGGAAGGGATACCAGAGTTTTCCAACAAAACCAGGACAACAGGATCTCCAAATTAATGTTTTGGTTTGCGGGATATTAGCTGTTTTACTAATAAATGCTCAATATTTATGATGTATAGTGCACTATATGACAGTATTAGGTAGAGACTGGCAATCAGAAGAGCACAGGAGATGATGGATGAACTTTTGTTGTATAAAAACAGAACAAGATTGAATTCTGGTTATTACAAGTTATATAAGGCTCAGCAGTTATGGGTTCTACCATGGTGACCAGAAGTAAACTCTGCCACCCTACTTAGCTTGCCCAAGCTTGTGTTAGAATGGGAATAGATCTGTTAAATGATATGCGCAGATTGAAACAAATATGTTTTATATAGAAATAGTCTTTTATTATGGGTTTTGCAGTATACCAAGTTTTTGATTTTTCATTTTTCCCATTTGTAAATTTGAGAGGATCATCAATGACATTACCAAAGAATTTAGCAGAGGTAACTTCTTCAATAAAAGAATGGACAAGAAAAGTTTTCATCAGAGATAATTGAGACTCATTTAGGATATGATAAGTGATAGTAATAGGGTCAGGCTCTAAACTATTATACCAAATAAGATTGTTTTAATTTTGTGAACATAAGTTGCAGCTTCATTGTATTAAATAACAGGTGCAAGGAATGAAACCTAAACAACATCTTTGAGTTTATCTGTTTGGTTGTGTGTACTGAAAAGGAAGCATCGCCATCAGGGGAAGTCAACACTTTAATAAAAAAGTAAAAAATCCGTTCACAGTTTTCACAGAACTTTGTCAGATTACACAGCCTCCTCCACCAACTAAATTTATATTAATTAGCTCCCTCTTGTGGTCTTTGAATATCATTACATATTTTACAAAGCCTTCATCCATCCATCCATCCCTGGACATTGCTCATGGGAAGCAAACACCTTAACCACTGTGCCAATTGGTCTGCCTGCTAATGCATAACCATTGCACAGAGATAACCCATACCTGCTGTCCCTACTGCTGCATGGGGATACATTTACAAACACACACACACACACACACACACACACACACAAACACACGTGCGTGCGCATGCGCACACACACACACACACACACACACACACACACACACACAGAGTTGGCTGATGTGGGATTAAAACTCCTACCTATCTACTATTACACACTATAGCTCACAGAACTTATCGCATGGACAACATAGTTTATATCTTCAACCCCTTTTTCCCATTTTGCACATGGGGTTAGGGTGTCACTTCAGCAGTGACAATCCTCTCAAGCCAAGAGTTTACACTGCCGGGTGTCTAGTCCTGCCACAGTATTTCATTTGTACCACTCACTTGCACACACACTCTCACCTACAGAAAGCTTTATTGTCCTAAAAATAACTAAACAATATAAAAATATGGTGACCAATGAGAAACAGTGAAAAATACACCCCATTCTTGTCTTTTAAGGGCCAACAAACTATTAATAGATGCTTTTTCATTAATCCCAGGACAATACCTGTGATTTAGTTAACATGATTCCAAATAAGCAGATCCGTTTCCTCCTCTATCAATGGGAGGCTTCTTTCCCAAAATATAAAAAACACATTTTTTAAATTTTAGCATTTCATTGAATGCTTACTTAAAGTACAGGTGTTGTTCCTTTCACAATAGCATATGGATGCTGATAAATTTTTCCTAAGGATGTTCTCTGCTTTACCCACATTGAATGATGGGCATATTAAACACCTGGCTAAGCAGACTACACTCCTTTACATTACAGAATCTACCATTGGCAAAATTGATTTAGGAAATTTTGAAAATATAAAATGTATCCCTTCAAAGATGAATCTACATTGGCCACAACTTCCACATTTAAACATACATTTATTAGCTATATGTTCCTTTGTAACCCATATTGACCTTTGTATTTGTTTGTTTGTATTTGCTAACCAGGGCAGTGCACAAATCTCAGTGGGATCAGACTCAGCCCAAGCGAATGTTTTTAGGCAGGACAATAGTGGAGGTGTCTGCTTATTAGATAATCAGTGAATCTCCACAATGTTGACCCACTTTGTTTACAAATATTGTAAAAAAAAATAGTTATAATGCAGGACCTTTGGAATCTCCAAGATCTAATGGAAGGAATGGAGTAATGGACTGTTCTATATGAATGCCTGCCATTTGTGTGATAAATATGTAGAAAACCACTTCCTGATGATGGAAGTAACAGTTTAGTCGACTGAGTTTGCATTAGTGAGGCCTATGAGGAGTGTATAAAAAAAAACTGCTACAGTGTAGATGGTCACAGTGTCCCAACAACTTACAGGAGGGTTGTATACGGTGCCAGGTTTAAATCTATACTGAGAGCTAAAAATCAAGTTTATACTGGTTTTTTAAGATAGGTGAAAGGAGTGTTATAAGCAGATATGTTTTTTTTCATAACAACTTTGAGGGATCTGCTCTAGAATTGCATGAATGTCTACTTCCCAGAGATATAACATTCTGTGATACTATGGTTGCAAAGAATGATGCCAGGAAAAGTAGCAGAGCTAGTAGTAATTTTCAGGAATGCTGGACCTAGGACCGGATTCACGAAACCTCCGTGTAAGACTTAATATGTCTTACTCGGAGGCTGCAGTTGAACGGTATGACGTCAGCATGCCATGCATATTCATGAGGGCATGCTGAATCATACCCTAGGCTAACACGGTCCATGTAGGAAAGTAGGGGGCGTGTCCGAATGCCGAGTACTGCAAAGGGACACGCCCTCAGAAGAGTCAGAGGCCTGAAAGTAAACACCCACGAGCGAGTCCATAGAAATGTCAAGGAACACAACACAACACCACACATCCCCACAGACTAAACCCTACTGAAAATGTGTAAAACGTAAAAATAGCAGTTTCATTTTTTTTTTTTATAATTTCAAAAATGTTTGCCCGCATTTGCACTCGTTTGCACGGGTATGCCCTTCGCTCAGCCACAGTTAGCAGACATTGAAAAGCATATAAGAGCTACATATGCAAATTAAGCCAAGTAGCAATAGCGTAGCGGTAGAGACGTTGGCCAAAGAGGAGGTAGTCACGGTTTGAGCCCCCACAACATCATTCACCATTTTTATTTAAATAAGTATGAAACAATCCCCTGACATATATATATATATATATATATATATATATCTATATATATATATATATATATATATATATATATATATATATATATATATATATATATATATATATATATATATATATATATATATATATAGGGAGAGAGAGAGAGATAAAACTATAATTTAAGTAAAATGTAATGAAATGGGCCATGTATTTGTGAAGAAATCCGACAGAATAATTTATAAAAAAAGGATTATAATTGCTCATAGCTGAACAGCGCTTTAACAAGCTGCATATGAGTGCCCGTAGGTGAGCAGCACTTTAACGAGCTGCATATGAGTGCCCGGAGGTGAGCAGCGCTTTAACAGGCTTAATATAAGTGTCCGGAGGTGAGCAGCACTTTACCAAGCTTAATATGAGTGCCCGTAGCTCAGCAGCACTTCACCCAGTGTAATATGAGTGCTCATAGCTAAATAACGCGTTACCCAGCGTAAGCCGTTTGAGCGGAGCTGCACAACGTGCCAACCAGCTTACCGGTGGGCAACATTGGGCAAGCTGTATCAAAGCCGCCTTTACACAGACACACCTCCTAGCCTGTCCAGACAGTAGTAAAATAAAAAAAGCAATGCCAAGGGTCGAACTCGGGATACTGTGCACCATAGTCAAAGTACTGAACCACTAAGCCATAACAGCTGTACTGAGATATACAGTATTAGCATATATATAGGAATGAATGAAAATAGAACCATGACATAGCAGGTTTGCTTTAAGCTGATAAATATCCAAAATGGCCAATCACAGATACATGCGGGAAAACTGGCATATATAAGCCCCATAGGCGGGAATACACACCATAACTGATTGTGGTACCCATTTGCAGTCAGGATGGCAGGTGCAGGAGAGGGAAATCGCTTTAGAGCACAAAGGTGGGGTGTTGAGGAGTCAAAATATATGGTTCGGCTCCTAGTCCATGATCATGAAGCACAACTCATGCAGGGCCAGGTTCAATGGGGAGCGTATAAGGCAGAGGCATGGAACCGGTTGGCACATGATCTCACCAGTGCCACAGGCATTCCGAGGACTGGTGAACAGGTCCGTCACCACCATGCGGACCTGAAGCGACGTAAGGAGGACCAACTGAACCGTTTGATCCAGGAGGCCCGCCAAATGCCCAATACCCCACTACTGAGTAAGTATCCATGTAATTACGTATGTAAGAAATGCTATCCTAGCCTATAGTATGGAGAGGTATGTTCCAATATTCCTTCATTTATATTACAGCTGCAGGTGTTCGTTCCGCAAATCGGTGAGCCTATGCTGATAGGCTGCTGAGGTTGCACCACCAGGCAGGTTAGTAATTATTTAGCTGGTATTGTTATAGAATATAAGTGAGACAGATTGTAAAAGAGTTCAGTGTTGTAACCCAGTAATAACGGTGAAATAAGCCTAGAATAAAGATTCTGCTAGTATTGTAAGATTAGATAAGTGATGCAGCCTGGAAAAGAGTGTACTGCAATCCAGTAATAAAGATTAAACAAATCTCAGATAGAGTTTCTACCTGTACTGTAATATCAGATAACTGCTTCAGCCTGAAAATGAGTGGTAATCAACAAAGGATAGGCAAGTGCCGAATACATCCTTGTAAATTCTGCCATATGAAATAAGTGAGTCAGCTGGAAAGGATTGTTGTAACCCAGTAATAAATGTTAATAAAGCCTAGAATTAATTACCATTCTGAAATGTAAATATAAAATAAGTGAGAGAGTGTGAGAAAGACAGTTTGAAGCTACAAAGAAAGCTGTAATAAGTCTGGAATAAAGGTATACTGCAGTCACTACATAATGAAATGAATGAGACAGCCACAACCAAAGAGTGTAATGTCTTAAATAAAGTATAGAACCTGGACTGTGTCCACCCCACAATTTGGATATGTTGCTGTACTCTTGCATTATGGAGATAGTATGGTTGTATGAAATGCTGAACATTCACAGTTGTCTAGACCCATATAAATCAAATGTAGCAGGATGTTGTACCTGAACACAGCCAGATATGAACATATATGAATAAAAATGGAATGTATATTAATGTAGCAGTAACATCCCCATCACCAACATTCCTAAGGTTACATACAGGAAACTGTACTAATACATGTAGGGGATATATATCTGCATCTACTAGGAATGTACAATATATGTATAGGTAGTGTAAGTTGTTAATGTAATATTTCTCCACCCTACCCTATTTTCACAAATTATGCCATTCCACACCAAACTGGGTATGTGTATTCACAATTAATTCCCATGGACATTTGTTCTGTTGGTTCATACATATCTGCATGTACGTTGATGCATGTGCCCTGTTCACATATCCAAACCTGATGGCCTGTTGCCACCAGTCAACCCTGCAAGCTGTTGGAATGTGCACTGTTGTTCTAAATATGCATGTGTTATGCTTGCTGCTCAATGTTCAGAATTCATAGGTGTTTGGTTAATGGGAATACTGATGCATGCTGTTACAACTAATTTTGAATGGCATTGTTTATTACTAACCCAAAATGCCATAAAATACTGCTAAACATAGGACAACAGGGAAGGCGCGTTCCAGCGGACCCACCTCTCCCACCTCAGCTGGCGAGTGCACCTGGCACCAGTGCCCAGGCCGGGACCTCCTCCTCCGATGGCCCTGTGCCCCCTTCAGGTGGAAGCGCTGCAGGGGATGGGGCTTGTTCCCCCTCTGCAAGCGTGGCCAGAGGAGAGCCTCCACTCACCCTCCATAGGGTCAGGTCTGTAGTGTGTAGTGAGATCAGTCATTCTGTGACTGATCCCCTACGCCAGCTCGAGGCGAGAGTGGTGCACCTCATGAGTGTGCCTGCCCATCCTATCCAGCCCCCAGCACATCCCTGGCCTGGGCTGTGAAGGCGCAGTGGTAACTGCCCATAGGTGGGGATCTCAGTTCCACTGTTGTCATCTGTGGGCTCATGGGCTCGCGATATCCAAACATCCGTCCATGTCAATTGTGTTTACCCCCCACATGTGTCATACTCCACCCCTGCATGCATCTTGTTTGTCTTGTCTGTTAACCTCCCCAACCTACCTCCACAAATATACCTACTTCCTGTACCTCACATTCCACTCTCACCTGAAAAAAAAATAAAAAAAGGGCACTCTGTTCCCACAAAAAAATTACACCCCATACATAGATGCCCAATTTGCACACATGTCCGCTGGACATGTAAACTGATAATTCTAATTGGCAGTACAACATATTTTGTTGTCCTCACCCCTCTCTCAGGGGTGGAAGGTTTCACATTTCACACCAAATTTCAAACATATGCACAGCTGTCGCTGATAAAGAAATGGGCAGCTGTGGACCTTCCCTACACCCATCCTGCACATCCCAAGCTGGATTCCCTACTGTCTTTCCCTCTTTGTTCCCCCTTTTCCACCACTTTCCTATTTCCCCATTTTCTTTTCTTTAAAAAAAATTAGTGTGGGTTTTAGCAGGAGTAAGCACTTTTAAGCAGTAGTCAGCGGGTGTGCACTTGTGTGCAGTTAGCTAAGCTAGATAAGCATAGCTAAGCATCACGCAAACTTGCGCAAATCTGCTTACAACTGCTTAAAAGTGCCTTAGTCACTCTGTATGACAAGACCTGTAGTCTGCTCATCAGCAAAATAAAATACCCCTGTTAGTCTTGAACCCCAGACCTTGGAAACACTAGTCTGTATAAATTACCACTGAGCCACAGCAGATATACAAGAACTTGGTGCTGAAAGAAATATATCATGAAATACAAGGAGTGAATGTAAATAAAAAATAGGAAAATAGGAAGGCCATTACACAAAGCTTGTTGTGTGTATCTTTACTGGCAATTCTTGTGGAATTGCATTACATTAGTGTGAGAAGAGAAACAGCCATGCTAGTAGGTAATAATGTTACAGTAGCACCTTACAAACCCCACACAGTATCAGAGCAGGATAAACACCACCATATTTGAAAAGATAAGAGGCCAGACCTCCCAACTGTGACTGATTTACAGGGATGTCCCTGATTTGCAAACAACTGTTACCTGTGCCCCACTGACTCCCTGTGAAATGTACTAACAGTAGGCAGAAAGGTGGGGAATCCTACGTAATGGTAACTGTCAAAAAGTTAAAGTAGACACTACTTGCATGTCAGAAATGGTGTAGTAATACATATGCTCAAAATAACCCACAGTCACAACTGCAGAATATCTGAAATATATCACGGGTGTATCCCACTGATATGTACCTTTCCCTGAGGCTGGTCAAATATATACCTGAGAGTATCTGAGGCCTGCAAGTGTCAGAAACACACAGGCATATCAGCCTGTCTGCTGTTACATACTCTGCGAATAGCTGTAGAATTACTTCCACAAGCACGCCCTTATGTAGGAGTACAACACAGAAATATCAAAGGATGTAGCCATCTAACATACTAATGACAGTATAGCAGATCACAAGCACTGCATGTGCCTGATATTCATAATTGTTAGTACAATATATTTATTTGTCCTCACCCCTCTCTCAGGGGTGGAAGGTTTCAAATGTCACAGCAAATGTCAAACATATGTACAGCTATTGCAGTTAAAGAAATGTGCAGCTATACACCTTCCCTACACCCAGCCTGCACATCCCTAGCTGGTGTCCCCACTGACTTCCTGCTTCCTGCTTACAACTGTTTAAAAGTGCCTTATTCACTCTGTGTGACAAGGCCCGAGTACTGCTCAGCAGCGAAATAAAACACCCCTGTAAGTGTCAAACCCCAGATCTTGGGCGCACCAGACTGCATGAAGTGCCACCAAGCCACAGCAAACATATAAGAACTTAGTGCTGAAAGAAATATATCAGGCATTCAAGGAGTGAATGTAAAGGGAAACTACAAAAGCCATAGCAACACATTGCAAGAACTACTGTTGTATGCCAGTTAATCCTCAAATCCCACAGGTAAGTACATACTCCCACGTAAACAGTGTTAGCATTAGCATGTGTGAGTTAACATACACACTGAGAAGAGTGAATTGGAAGAAGCAACAGTCAGGTTTCAGTACAACATGCATTTCAGTGGCTACAGCACAGCGTTAGATATGAGAGATATACCAACCTTCTGACTCACACAACAGTGTCCACAGCAAACCAGCACGGTGCCCACCTTACAAAACTGACAAGCCTACGCCTACCTAACCCATCATTTTATAGCAGTGTCTTGAAATCACAGTGAGATCTGCAATTACCACACAGCAGGCTGCATGCATGGCCACGAGAGAGAGAGAGAGAGAGAGAGAGAGAGAGACAGAGACAGGGACAGAGAGAGAGAGAGAGAGAGAGAGAGAGAGAATGTAAACTACATAAACGACAAAGGTAATGTAAACTACATAAACTAATAATCTACATACTGTAAACCCTCCATATGTGTTAGCAGTCTGTATCTATATGTATATGCAAATGTGCATAGGGAAAGGGACATACTGCAACTGTTAGTGAAGGCTGGACATACATATGTAGTTGAAGGTTGCTATGTGCACATATCAATGTAGGTTGTAGTATGTGGCATTGAAAACAGCATGCAGTGCAGGTATATGTCATGTGGTGGTGAACTTCTGTGGGACTGAGCCAGTGAGACCTGCTACAGCTATATGGCCTGAGGACAGCATAATGCATTATGCACAACACTGTGCAATATCTTTACAGAATGGCATGTCTCACAACTGTTTCAGAAGTGATATTCCCACCATGAAAGGTGGGCAGTCTATGTGCCTACATGTGCATGTATATGTACAGCAATGGATGTTTAGAAGTGTGTGTATATATATATATATATATATATATATATATATATATATATATATATATATATATATATATATATATATATACATATATCTATATATTGATATATATATATATATATATATATATATGTCTACATATCCATATATATATATATATATATATATATATATATATATATATACATAGTTAGAGAGGTATGTACAGATAGATAGCGATATATAGATAGAATATGTATATACATATAGATATAATAGATACATACATATATACAGATAGATATGAATGTCTATAGATATGTATATATATTTACATATATATATATATATATATATATATATATATATATATATATATATATATATATATATATATATATATATATATATATATATATATATATACACATATATATATATATATATATATATATATATATTAAGCGAGAGTGAGAGAGGGGGACATGGGGGCAGATGTACTGCAACAGGTGCCTGATGACCAAGGCATGGACTGAACACCAGTGTTGATACTGCAGTACCATACCCCATTCCAAAACATGTTACCCACTAACTACCACATAGGTGGTTGCCCACTTACCACTGGCGGTGTCAGAAGGGAACATGGGACACAGGTGTACAATAGCCTCCCCTTTGATATCTACAGTGGCACACTAGTCTTGTAATCCCTGTACATGGTACGTGTCATCACAAAAGGTGTGTCAGCTAGGGAAAAGTAAGTCAGTGTACCGCTCTACATCTCACAATGTCCTATGCAGTATGTACCTCCCATGAGAACTACAGCAAGTGGAAAGGCCACAGACATACCTAACAAAGACCGATAATGCCCTCAAACACATTCCCTATGCAGACTGACTCTCAAAACCACAGCTAGAGTGCCTTGCATACTTCCTACACAGAGGTCACCACTGCTGGACATACACAGTTATGTCACACCCATACCAGTTGGCCAACCACCATGGCAAAACCTCACAATCCATCCAGCCTACATGACGTAGGGCCCTAATCCTTGTCACCGCACTAAACAGCACATGCTGGAGGTACAGGTTTCTATACACAAATATGCCATACCCTGGAGTAAATCACCCAACATTAACAAACAAGGCTCCTTATTAGTAGATGTCATACATACCCCTGATGAATGTTATGGAGATAGGTAATATGTCCTGTGCATCACCTCTGTGTAACCGTTTCACATGAGCAAGTAAAATCACATTACATGTGTCCCAAAGGGCAGGGTAGAGCATATGGCTAGGCTGCCCTAGGCCCAGAGCCAATAGCATAGTACCTACCTATGACACAATGCACACACACATGTACTCAGTGCAATACCAGCTATGTGACATTGAATGAGTGTGACACTGATTGTGTGCAAGGTCTGTAAAGGTGTGATAGCTTAGTGTGAGTTTGTGTCTGTCATAGTAGTTGGTGTCCTTGGTGTGAGGCCAGAGAAAGATGTGTCAGTTATCGGGATGCAAACATAGTAGATTGGCATATGTTGTACCGTACTTCCCTGTGTATGACTGCGGTGTCCCATCATAGGCAGAAGCAATACATGTATGCTCAGTAAGTGGTACTGCTGTTGAATCCAGTTCACATATGAACTGTTGTACTACCTGATGTTGTAGGCCTAAACACTACAGCATGGTGTATGTTCACATTCCCTGGTAACACTGTCTGGTGTGTTTCCTGTAGTCTGCACAGATTACATACCTCAAGCATAGGTATCTGTAAGTAGGGGCACACAGTACTATAAGGTACACAGTTAATGCTCATCTGTGTTGTCTTACATTTGTGTGTTGTATGTATGTGTAATGTGTGTGTAATGATGCCTGTACCATGGCCGCAATCACATGTGTGTTACAGGGTATGTGTGTGTACCTGGCAGCATATATAGTCTGTGACAGCAGTATGCTGGCTATAGTAACAACTGTGCACATATGTCAGGTAGGGGTATGGCATCAAAGACTAGGGTGGATTACTGTTGAAACTGTAAATGTGCATTGCATTAATTGCACGGGATGACAATATTCTTCATCCATTAGCTTGATACATACCCCCGGTGTGAAGTTGTGCATTGTATCCCACACAGTGTGCCGAGTGCTTGTGTATACTAGTTTGTTGTATGGAGTGTGGCAGGCACTGTCAGACAGTTGTGGGTTGAGCACTGATATGTGGTATTGAACATGTGTATCCCCTGATAGACAGACAGATGCTATATATGGCAGTTAAGTGATATCAGTACATTAGAATATTAAGTGTGCCACATGACTTGCTCACATATTTTTCTTTTCCTTACAGGGTGATGGTGCATCAGTGAAACACACCTTATACAGCAGCAGAGGATCAGGAGATCCACCAGAGCCTGGTGCAGAATTACTGTGTGCTTTTTTCCAGGACCAGCCAGAACCAGCATAAGAGGGCTGCACTGTGGCAAGATCTTGTCCGTCGGGTAAATGACATAGGCATGCATAACCGGACATATGAGCAGGTATGCCATCACTGCAGTGATTTAATTAGACATGTCCGGCAGCATGCATCTGATATCGACAGACAACAGCTTGCCACAGGCAGTGTGGCACCTATCCACCCCCCATCTCCAGTGTGGAGGAGCACCTCCTAAGTGTTGTGGCTCCAGGCCAACAACAGCAACATCCACAAACATGTGTCATCATGGAGGCCAGAGCCACCCAGCATGTTGAAATGGAGCATGCAGGTAACATGCCATATCTGTAGTTGACTGTTCTCTGTACTGGTAGTTTATGCATGTGTGAGATGTGTACTGTTTGTGTAGCTGTTAACCTGCCTATTCTTCTGCAAGATTGATATTCTGAGCATAATCTGTACACCTGTGAAAGCCACCTGTTGTACTACTGTACTTTATCATACTCACAGTATCAATGGCACAGTTGTGGCCACTGGCAATCACTCTCATATTTTTGCAGGTCCCTCTGGACTGACAGCAAGGCAGCCAATCCATGCTGGTGAGTGTGTAATAACAATACTATTGCTAATGACATGTGCATGTCATATGGAGGTGTAGTCTGTGCACATGTAACACACCTACACATAATGCATGCTGTGCATGTTTGCTGTGAGACTATGCATATCCCATTATTCTCAATAGCTGCCTCACTCACATGCAATACACAGAGAAGGACACACATGTGAGTCAACACAGTACTGGACATTGTATAGGCATACCTGATACACATGTACACAACACACACATGTTTGGCATACACCCTACACCTTAGCCTGCTACAAGTCCAATTATGACACCTGCTGTATGGCCACCCTTCAGTATCTCACTTATCATCTATGCAGCACACATAATATACCTGAGGGATAGAGGCCTATCATGTCTTTGTGCAACAGTCTTGAACAAATAATACATTCATGTTAGGCAATGCTCACTATTGGCCACCTTACAAACCCATGTAACAAGTGGCTGTGTAATTGTGGATGTAGTCATGTTACTGCACGTCAGGTACAGCATGCTAGCTGCCTGTCTAGCACACATTAGTATTGATGACTGACCACAAGAAGCGTGTTGATCATGGTTCACGTTACTACACCACATCCAGTTCTGCTGACCACAAAAGTACACATAGCAGTCATTGCGTAGAACCATAATGTGTTTTGTGTGTGTGTGTGTGTTTGTTTGTGTGTGTGTGTGTGTGTGTGTGTGTGTGTGTGTGTGTGTGTGTGTGTGTGTGTGCGCAAATATATGCATCCACAGCTTGTAACACTTGCACAACATTGTTATGTCCTTGTACACATTGTGTCCCAGGGTGGAGACAATCACTGAACAACTACACACAAGCATCAAGTATACATATACTGTTATTAACAAGGGCTGTCTACACTTGCACTGCATGTTCCTGTGCAACATATAATCTGCATGCTGACATGTGTGCAGTGATGTTTTTCCTTGTGATACTGTCACCCACCCTAAAACAGTATTAGTTTTCAATTGCAGGTGTGTCTGTGTTTGTATCTGCTGTACTGAGGAGTGTGTCTGTGTGCTTGTGTGCCTGTGTGCTTGTGCACCTGTGTGCTTGTGTGCCTGTGCACCTGTGTGCATGTGCGTCTGTGTGCCTGTGTGCATGTGTGCATGTGCGACTGTGTGCATGTGTGCATATGCGCTTGTGTACATGTGCTCCTGTGTGTATGTGTGCATGTGCACCTGTGTGCATGTGCGCCTGTGTACATGTGTGCATGTGTGCATGTGCGCCTGTGTGCTAATATCGTGTACACATTTGTAAACTGTGTTTCCTATCTTCCTCTCACAGGTTCTGATGTTGCTCTGGTGGAGTGCAGCAGGGAACCTGAAGCCACTGCTGGGGATAGGGATTATGATGATACATGTGTAATGGCACAGGGAGGTGTGACAGGGTCTGTCGTTGGTCAGCCAATTGACACTACACAGCAGTCAACCCCATCAATGTGCACAGTCATCCTGCCGATACATCCACTGTCACCAATGTCCTTAGCTGAGGGACAGCATACAGTGGCCATTGACCAGGGCAGTGTGGTATCATTGGCACATGCATCCCCTCACAGCATCAATGGCCAGATTCCTGACATGGTACCACACAGGCAGATGTCCAGGGGTTCTCGTGGGAGCATCCATGGTCGTACTGCCCCTGTCAGACATGCCCACAAAGGTCTTTCAACCTCAGCTATGTTCCGGGCTGTAATGCAGGCACAGGGACGTATGGAACGGTACACTAGACAGGGTCTGAGGGAGCTTAGAGCACATCGCACCGCTATGAATGACACTATGTGTGATGTTGCATCTGCCATCCGTAACATCAGCGAGATCATTGATAGACGTTGGGGGGACACATTGGATCTCTTCCACAACTACATGTCCAGGAGCCAGGACAGTGCAGGATGGTTGAGGCATCGATGTGGATGTATGCCAGCAACATTATCAGCTGGCAGTCATCGCGGACGACAACAAACCCGGAGCCGCTCCCATAGTGAAAGTACCAGCCCCAGCAATGCTGGGTCTGTGCTGTCATTAGACCGTCTGAGAAGACCACGGGCACGTGGCTGTGGACAGTCCCAGCAGGGACATGTGTCCATTCAACAACCCACTGCTTCTGATGACAGTACCCAGTCTGGCTTAGTTCCTGATACTGTCCATAGCACCCCTGCCAGGCACAGGTACCGTGTCCATGGCCAGAGACAGTGATCTGTATGACCTGGCAGGTACAGTCTGTGGCTGTCCACAAACACCTGTATATGGCAGCCACATGGTGGAACTGTGTGCATGCATACACACACACATAATGCTAACACCTAGGGGTAACACATACACACACACATTGCAGCAACATTGCCCCATGTTGTACAGTTGTCCCTCACTAACACACACACACATACATACATGTCAATTGGATGTGTCAATGGCAGACTCTGGCAAACCAAGTACACATCCTGTGCATATGATGAAACTGTGCCACCTCCTGCCATCTGTAACATTGATGCAGGAACAGGGTAGCATAGTGCTGATGTATAGGGTGACTACATAGCACTGTAGTAATATTATCATGTTGTTAACAGTACAGTGTAATGATATTGTTGTAGGTATATTCGGGCATGCATGATGCATTACCTATGTTTGTCATTGCAGTTTTGTATACACCAGTGTTAATTCCCAAAGTGTACTGTCTGCACGTGTGCCACATGGCTGTTGTGTGTACCTGTGCTTGCATGTGTTGGGGTGTGGACAGTACATGTGTGATGTTTGCAGCACTGAGTTGCAGGTGTACATTTGTGAACATGGTTAGCATGGAACATGACATGGTTTTACAGTATGCTGTGGGTGATACGGTTTCCAAATGTCAATGGTCTGCATTTTGGTAGTATACACAGCTTACATAGCCTGACATTCAGTGTTCATTACATGGTGTCTCCTCAACTGATACACAGATGTAGGAACCTGGTGTCAGTGATATCCCTGCAGTACTACACTATACCAGTAGCCATTCTTACTGAGCCCCACACATCCCTGGCAACAATACTCTTTGGCATATAGCAGTCTCATGTACATGCCAACACACTACGGATATGTCCATCCACGACTGCAAATACATACAGTGGCCTACAATGCATTCTACACATGACACACCTAACCACCACAAGGGTATCATACGGACAGATACCTGTTGTCCAAGCCATCCTGTATTGCTGTAACGCAACTGTGGCATTGGCATCGGCATGTAGTTAACATAGTATTCCAACAGTACCATGTAGGTGGTAGCACCCATCATGTAGAACGGGTAATGGTGTGTACATGTGGACAAGTGTTATCTTGTCTTTCCTGTGATATTCACATTTCCAAAGGTATTCTGCAGTCCCTCGGTGAATCACCTAAGCAAGAAGGTGTCTGTATGCATATCAGCAACAGTTGCCATACACCTACACTGGGTGTCCGTCACTCACAGACTTTGCTGTGTTTTAACATGTCTGACATATATTCCAGACAAGAACCCTCTCCCACATTAATCTATCAAAGCTTTCATGGGTGTGTGTCACATAGTTGGCCTAGGACACAGATCACTGCAGTAGCCTGCATTGTCACCAACATACATGTACGGCCTAAGGTCTGGTAAGCTGTGGCACATGCTGGCAAAGGTAACAATTGTATTCATATGGGGCAGGCTTCACACATAGGAACTATTAAAGGTCACAGGTACATATCTGTATGTGGCACACACATACCTGATGTGTGCATTGAAATTACTGTTATAATAATATAACACAAGCAACTGGACTCCTTGCACCAGCAAACAACAGCAGACAACGATGGTAAAATCTTAACGCAGTTTTATTATTTTGTAAAGCGTTTTCGCCACTAAAATGATGTGGCTTCTTCAGAGAAAAAGTTTATAAGACAAACATCCATTTTAAAACACGCTCTGTATAAATAACCACCACTAAGGAAATGACATCACAGAAACAGGTCATATCACATGTTTCTACATACTTAAAAACTCATTCAAAATAAATATTATAGAATTCTACCAACTAAATGGTTATAAAACCAAAAAAATATAAGAAATATATAAAAATATAATTATATGACAATATAAAAAACTCAATGTAAAAAACACTCTGTTCTTACAATACATTTATAGGGCAGATCAAGGCTTGATCGTAAACACAATAGACAGTCACTCATAGACCTAACAAATATTACTAAATTAGTGTAGTTATTCTTCAAACAAGTGTAGACACACCTTTACAAGAGATGAATTATAAACAGTCAACTAACAATGACCAGGCAAAAAGGTATATAGGCTGTTGATGACACTACCTTAAATAACTTCTTAATTTCAATACTGCAGAGATGTTACAGTTTTCATTAAGGCCTGGGTGACAGAAGGCGTTAGTTCTTAACTGCCACTCTAACTCGCGGGTTTCTAAAAGTAATGGAATAGGACCCCCGCGAATGTTAGTTGCCACTTGGTCAATGGCCATAAATGAAAAACTGTGGCCTGGGAAACAGTCAACATGCTTTGCTAAAGCATTAGTATCAATTTTTTTCTTTATTGCATACATATGTTCATAAACTCGATCGCGGAGTCTGCGATCGGTCTTACCTATATAAAAGGAGGGACAGCACTCACAAAAGGCCACGTACACTATAGATTTACTCTCACAGTTAAGTGGAAATTTGATAGTGTACTTTCTGTCCCTTATTTTGTGAGTCTGTCCCATCCTAACTTTATGGCACCAGTTACAAAAACCACATGTGGACATACCAGTCATTTTATTAAATTCTTTATTATACAGGTCTCTTTGTAAAAGTTCTTTTAAATTGTTGTTCCTTTTGAAGATGAAATTAGGTGATGGACCCAATTTTTCTATCAAACCAGAGCTACTTAAAATAAAGTGCCAGTTCTTCTTAATAATAGATATAATAGCTCCTGAATTAAAACTATAAGTAGTGACGTAGCTTAAAGAAAAATCTTGTCCCTTATAAGTGCTGATGTTACTAAGTCCTAAATTGGTTATACTATTAGGTGAATTAACTGTGACCGGTGCCAAAAGATCAAAACAAGTTTGAACCTGGTGCAATATTGGTTTAAAAAAACCTTTTAACCTTTTGTTATAGACCTCAGCTGTAAGTTCGTCAATCAAGTGTCTCGGGTAGCCTCTATTGAAAAACATATTGCCCAACTGCTCGCATTCACTCTGAAAATCAGCCAACGTACTGCACATTCTCACTACCCTAACCAGCTGACCCTTTACAATGGCCCTCTTTTGTTTAAAGGGATGCTGGCTAGAAAAGTGCAGAAAAGAATTGCAGTACGTGGGCTTTCTATACACATTTGAGGCATAACCGTTCATATCAACCTCCTTCCGCAATCTCACATCGAGGTAGTCAATGTCTGTCTCAGAAAACCTAAATGTGAATCGTAAAAATTCCGTTGAACTGTTAAGTGAGTCAACAAAGCTGCAAGCTTCGGTATAATTACCCCGAAATAGGATAAAAATATCGTCGAGGTATCTCGTATAAAAACCAACAGGGGCCATCAAATCCGGGACAGAGAAAAGAAATTTTCTTTCCCAATATCCCATGAAGAAGTTGGCCACCGATGCTCCACAGGGTGACCCCATGGCCACGCCTTTTTCTGCAAAAGAATTTCTTATCAAACAAAACATAATTGCATGATAAGACAATGTCCAAGATCTCAGTGACTAAGTCAATTTCCATTTTTGAAGCTCCAAAGTCACTAAGTAAAAGGGCCAACCATTCCAATGCTTCCTGGTGGGATTTCAAGTATATAAATCTACAACGTCGGTGGTGAAAATTATTCTCACCATCGAACGCTAAACCATTAATGCTTTCCAAGAAGGACCAAGAGTCCTTACATATCCTAGGAAGATGTTTCAAGTACTTAGAAAGTATCCTGTCAACAAGTTTGGCACTTGGATACGTCATCGAACTCCTGCCATCAACTAAGGCCCTCATAGGCGGGTTAATAACGTCCTTGTGGACCTTAGGAATGCCAAACATAACAGGAAGTTTGGGTAAAGTTATATCAATATAATTGTAAGTGTCAAGGTCTATCTTACCACCCAAAAATAAATCCCGAAAAAGTCCTCTCATCATACTATGAGAACGGTTTATTTCGTTGATGGAAGCTTCGCTGTAGGCTGGCGTATCAAGGACTGAAAGCATTTTCTCTATATACATAGAGTTATCAAAGATGACCAGTCCACATCCCTTATCTGGTTTGATTAACCTGACGGGGTGGCGGCAGAGGTCATCAAGAAGAAATGCCTGTTCTTTTGTAATGTTATATTTAGGAGTACAGAACCTGGACTGGTGCTCCCCCGCCACATGTCTAAAATCAACTTCACATATTCTCTCAAATAACTGAAGAGACGGGTGGAGAGGTGGATTAAACACACTAGGTAACTTTAATGAGTCTTGAGTAGTGTCCAGACTGTTGTTGAAGAGTAACTTCAAATTCAACTTCCGGACAAAACACTTTAACTCAAGGATCTCTTTTGAAATGTTACCACTTCTACTCGGAACAAAAGTATAACCGAGTGCTAATAATTCAACTAGTTCATCACGCAGTTCTAACTCTGTGAAGTTGTAAATTTTAAAATCATGTTTTTGATTGAAAATGATTTTGGGTGCGCGTTGTTCTTGTTCAGAACTAATATTAGTTCCCAAATTAACAGCGCCAATATTCCCTAGATCATTACATACATGAGAAGCAATACTAATCGGGGGAACATCCCTAACATGAGTAGGGCTATAAGTCACCAGTTCTAATTCACCCTCCTGTTCGATGGTCGGCGGGACTTCTGTTTGCCTAAAAAATTATTGTTGTGACTGTTTCTATTGTTAAAGGAATGGTTCCTATTACTTAAATTGTTTTGATTGCCTGAATTGCTTTTATTATTACCCGGGTTATTCTTTTTAAAGTTTGTGTTACTTAATGAAATTGATGTTCTGGACAAAGAGATGAGGGCAGATTTGAATTTTTCAAGGTATAAATTTGACTATGACCGCACTCTTACAAGTATAGACTCTTTGTTAGTAAAGTTAAAATTAAATAAGGGCAAGAAACTAATGAGGGATAGAAAGGCTTATCATGACAACACTGCATACCCCAAATTGCATTATTCTGAAACCATAAAATCTAATTTTACACAGGTTCAAACAGATCTAGTAGTTAATACTGAACCTGAAGATACTTTTATTGATGAAAGTAATTTTCTGGATGAGGAAGGGGGACCTAGGCGCAGTGAAAGAATTAAAGGGTTTAAAAAGAATAACCCGGGTAATAATAAAAGCAATTCAGGCAATCAAAACAATTTAAGTAATAGGAACCATTCCTTTAACAATAGAAACAGTCACAACAATAATTTTTTAGGCAAACAGAAGTCCCGCCGACCATCGAACAGGAGGGTGAACTAGAACTAGTGACTTATAGCCCTACTCATGTTAGGGATGTTCCCCCGATTAGTATTGCTTCTCATGTATGTAATGATCTTGGGAACATTTGCGTTGCTAATTTGGGAAGTAATATTGGTTCTGATCAAGAACAACGCGTACCCAGAATCATTTTCAACCAAAAACACGATTTTAAAATTTACAACTTCACAGAGTTAGAACTGCGTGATGAATTAGTGGAATTATTAGCACTCGGTTATACTTTTGTTCCGAGTAAAAATGGTAACATCTCTAAAGAGATCCTTGAGTTAAAGTGTTTTATGCGGAAGTTGAATTTGAAGTTACTCTTCAACAACAGTCTGGACACTACTCAAGACTCATTAAAGTTACCTAGTGTGTTTAATCCACCTCTCCACCCGTCTCTTCAGTTATTTGAGAGAATATGTGAAGTTGATTTTAGACATGTGGCAGAGGAGCACCAGTCCAGGTTCTGTACTCCTAAATATAACATTACAAAAGAACAGGCATTTCTTCTTGATGACCTCTGCTGCCACCCTGTCAGGTTAATCAAACCAGATAAGGGAGGTGGACTGGTCATCTTTGATAACTCTATGTATATAGAGAAAATGCTTTCAGTTCTTGATACGCCAGCCTACAGCGAAGCTTCCATCAACGAAATAAACCATTCTCATAATATGATGAGAGGTCTTTTTCGTGATTTATTCTTGGGTGGTAAGATAGACCTTGACACTTACAATTATATTGATATAACTTTACCCAAACTTCCTGTTATGTTTGGCATTCCTAAGGTCCACAAGGACGTTATTAACCCGCCTATGAGGGCCTTAGTTGATGGCAGGAGTTCAATGACGTATCCAAGTGCCAAACTTGTTGACAGGATACTTTCTAAGTACTTGAAACACCTTCCTAGGATATGTAAGGACTCTTGGTCCTTCTTGGAAAGCATTAATGGTTTAGCGTTCGATGGTGAGAATAATTTTCTCACCATCGACGTTGTAGATTTATATACTTCAATTCCCCACCAGGAAGCATTGGAATGGTTGGCCCTTTTACTTAGTGACTTTGGAGCTTCAAAAATGGAAATTGACTTAGTCACTGAGATCTTGGACGTTGTCTTATCATGCAATTATGTTTTGTTTGATAAGAAATTCTTTTTGCAGAAAAAAGGCGTGGCCATGGGGTCACCCTGTGGAGCATCGGTGGCCAACTTCTTCATGGGATATTGGGAAAGGAAATTTCTTTTCTCTGTCCCGGATTTGATGGCCCCTGTTGGTTTTTATACGAGATACCTCGACGATATTTTTATCCTATTTCGGGGTAATTATACCGAAGCTTGCAGCTTTGTTGACTCACTTAACAGTTCAACGGAATTTTTACGATTCACATTTAGGTTTTCTGAGATAGACATTGATTACCTCGATGTGAGATTGCGGAAGGAGGTTGATATGAACGGTTATGCCTCAAATGTGTATAGAAAGCCCACGTACTGCAATTCTTTTCTGCACTTTTCTAGCCAGCATCCCTTTAAACAAAAGAGGGCTATTGTAAAGGGTCAGCTGGTTAGGGCAGTGAGAATGTGCAGTACGTTGGCTGATTTTCAGAGTGAATGCGAGCAGTTGGGTAATATGTTTTTCAATAGAGGCTACCCGAGACACTTGATTGACGAACTTACAGCTGAGGTCTATAACAAAAGGTTAAAAGGTTTTTTTAAACCAATATTGCACCAGGTTCAAACTTGTTTTGACCTTTTGGCACCGGTCACAGTTAATTCACCTAATAGTATAACCAATTTAGGACTTAGTAACATCAGCACTTATAAGGGACAAGATTTCTCTTTAAGCTACGTCACTACCTATAGTTTCAATTCAGGAGCTATTCTATCTATTATTAAGAAGAACTGGCACTTTATTTTAAGTAGCTCTGGTTTGATAGAAAAATTGGGTCCATCACCTAATTTCATCTTCAAAAGGAACAACAATTTAAAAGAACTTTTACAAAGAGACCTGTATAATAAAGAATTTAATAAAATGACTGGTATGTCCACATGTGGTTTTTGTAACTGGTGCCATAAAGTTAGGACGGGACAGACTCACAAAATAAGGGACAGAAAGTACACTATCAAATTTCCACTTAACTGTGAGAGTAAATCTATAGTGTACGTGGCCTTTTGTGAGTGCTGTCCCTCCTTTTATATAGGTAAGACCGATCGCAGACTTCGCGATCGAGTTTATGAACATATGTATGCAATAAAGAAAAAAATTGATACTAATGCTTTAGCAAAGCATGTTGACTGTTTCCCAGGCCACAGTTTTTCATTTATGGCCATTGACCAAGTGGCAACTAACATTCGCGGGGGTCCTATTCCATTACTTTTAGAAACCCGCGAGTTAGAGTGGCAGTTAAGAACTAACGCCTTCTGTCACCCAGGCCTTAATGAAAACTGTAACATCTCCGCAGTATTGAAATTAAGAAGTTATTTAAGGTAGTGTCATCAACAGCCTATATACCTTTTTGCCTGGTCATTGTTAGTTGACTGTTATAATTCATCTCTTGTAAAGGTGTGTCTACACTTGTTTGAAGAATAACTACACTAATTTAGTAATATTTGTTAGGTCTATGAGTGACTGTCTATTGTGTTTACGATTAAGCCTTGATCTGCCCCATAAATGTATTGTAAGAACAGAGTGTTTTTCACATTGAGTTTTTTATATTGTCATATAATTATATTTTTATATATTTCTTATATTTTTTGGTTTTATAACCATTTAGTTGGTAGAATTCTTTAATATTTATTTTGAATGAGTTTTTAAGTATGTAGAAACATGTGATATGACCTGTTTCTGTGATGTCATTTCCTTAGTGGTGGTTATTTATACAGAGCGTGTTTTAAAATGGATGTTTGTCTTATAAACTTTTTCTCTGAAGAAGCCACATCATTTTAGTGGCGAAAACGCTTTACAAAATAATAAAACTGCGTTAAGATTTTACCATCGTTGTCTGCTGTTGTTTGCTGGTGCAAGGAGTCCGGTTGCTTGTTTTATTTGTTCAGTGGTTTGCTTACTTTCGTTTGTTATAATAATATGTCATACAATAATAAAAGCAAAATACACAACACACGGCATTTGCAGGATTCAAACCCCTATCTAGCTATGCTATGATACTTGAGAGAGATGAATTAGCACAGCTCACTATTCACATTACTGGATGATTTCTCTTCTCCTGCTATATTTATAGGGTGCTGACATCATCAGTCTTTCCAAAGAGGAATGTACATCTTTTAGTGTGTTATCCCAGTCCTCAAAAAGGCCATTCTTTTCACAGAGAATTGCATACCTACACACCCCCTGCCCCCCCCCCCCACACAGCAATTGTAGGACTCAAACCCCTATCTAACTATGTTATGATATTTGAGAGAGACGCATTAGCGCAGCGCGCTATTCACATTACTGGATGGGTTTCCTTCTCCTGCTGTATTTATAGGGTGCTGACATCATCCGTCTTTCCAAAGAGGAATGTACATCTTTTAGTGTGTTATCCCAGTCTTCAAAAATGCCATTCGTTTCACAGAGAATTGCATACATACACACACCCCTGCCCCCCCCCCACACACAGTGTTTGCAGGATTCAAATCCCTACCTAACTATGTTATGATATTTGAGGGAGACGCATTAGCACAGTGCGCTATTAGCATTACTGGATGAGTTCCTTTCTCCTGCTGCATTTATAGGGTGCTGACATCATCAGTCTTTCCAAAGAAGAATGTACATCTTTAACTATCCCTCAGTATGGGGGATAACAATATCTGTGCATTAACAGACGCCTCGTTCAGGGTCACATATGCACACTGGCACTGCCAGGTTATGTTCTATAGCATGCTTCATGACCACAGGACTTGTAACACACAACACAAGTAGGGGGTGTATCCATATACATCACAGATACACACACCTCTGGGTTGGTACCACTGCACTAAGCATGACAGGCCATACATATACAACTACCATTGTGCAAAACTGCCTTTTGGTTTGGTGTGTAGTTCAGACCCCCCCCCCCCCATATCCAGTAACCACACTTGGCTTTCCTGGGAACAGTGTAGGATATGCAGGTCTTCACACACACCATTATAGTGGTTGACTTCAGGTACACAAATATTGACTGGGGATACTACTCAGGCCCTCAACAACATCACCCTACAGCCACTACAATTTGTGAATCCATGTGCTATGGTACAACCAGTCACCACACTCACAAGGGGGAATACATATTGGACCTGATCATCACCAACATGGGGACTCTATGTTCCACACCAGAGGTAGAACCGTCATTGTTAAGATCAGACCATAAACAACTTTCCCTGGACATCCATATCCCGTCCCCACCCCCAGCCAAGGAAATCACTGTAAAGAATTTCTAAAAAGCAGACTTTGCACTTGTGAAGACTGGGGTGGAATACTTCAAAGGCCCTGTGCTGGAGGATAATGCAGCCTAATCTGCAGAATCCTTTACAAACGCATTGTATGAGCACCTGCAGGTATGCATTGATCATGCTATCCCAAATAAAACCATGACTCCTCCAAAACAGGAGACCTGTCTGGTTGACCCCAGCCATATATAAGCTGTACAACAGAAGGAGGAAGCTACTACATAACAGAGCAATATCCCACAGACGCACATAGATCATAACCTCTCCTTTGCTAATCACATTGACAGAGTCATTGCAAAGACCTTTATATAGCCCTCCTTATCACGTGGGTGTTTGCATGTAGATCATGGGAGGTCATTGTGGCCCTCTACTAGTCACTTATCAGGTCCATGTTTGACTACAATGCCCCTTTTGGGGTGTACCTTACCCAACACCTGCGGCAACTACAGTGAACACAACAGTACCTCCCCAAGAGGATCATGGGCTACACACAGATGTCCTATGCAGCTCAGCTAAAGGATCTCCAGCTCTACTCAGTTGCTTAACGCCTACTCAGAGGTGATCTATGCCTGACGTACGCAGCCATTTCAAACCCAGGAGTAATGGACATGCCCCACCTCATAACATCCAAGACCCTTAGAGCTACACACTCCAGGGACTTAAACCTCAGCACAAAAATAAATAGGACATGCTGCAGGGACAGATTCATTACCCAGAGGCTCCCCTCACCCTGGAATTGAATCCCATTTAAAGTTAGACATAGCCCCTCGCCAACCCTCTTCCAGCAAAATACAGCCGCATGGATGGGAAATTGCAAATTCACCCCTGGGATCTCCACTGTGTCCCTGCTTGACAGAGGCACAGCAAACTAGCCTTAAAGGGTGCCTTCTGTGACCTACTTTACATTGGCACAGTAGGCTACTCTACTGGGGAGGTGGACACCAAATACACTCTGCCTAGGCTTATGAATTCCCTAGGGCAGACAGCCTAGTATTGACCTCTGCACCTATGTTTATGTTCGGGATGCGCAATATTTGTTGCTGATACTGTTTGCAGGTCTTTATTGCCATAGCTTTCCCAGTTTTTATGAACAACTTGTGTATCTGCATAACATGTTTGATCCTGACAGGGTTCCAGTATATTAATATATGTGTCTGTTGTCATTTAACTGTGTGCACAGGGCGGATTGCTGGATTGTGGGAGGTTCCTGGCTTAACACATACAACTGCCAGATATGTGTGACTGACTGCTATACTCAGACATGGCCTAAGTGTGTGAGCATGCCCAGTTCAGGCTTTCCATGGTTTATTGCCTGACATATGTCTCATTTATCCAAGTGTGTGAGCATGCCCAGTGTGACCTTTCCATATGTTGTGATCTGGAGTCCACTACATTTCTGGTTGTGTGTGAACATAACCAATATTGACATTTATACTGTGTGTGTTGGAAGTCATGTTGTGTTCTTACTGCCAGACTCCTTTGTGTCATAACTCAACAGGGATTATGCTGTCCCAGCAGGGTTTCCACGTGATAGTTTGCAAAGACTTGGCAACATTCTCTCATACTGACTAAACACTTTAATGCTGTCATGGTGTAGTGGTTCAGTGGTGCACAGTATCATGGGTTTGAGTCCCATCACTGCTTTAAATATTCATACTCAGCAGACCAGACTGGTTAAGGGCCAGTTGGGCAACTATGAGCATGTTGCATTTTGTTCACCTATGGCCTACTTAAACCAGGCTTGTCCGACATTGCTGTGTATTCACCAACTTGGGTGGACATTGCCAAACATTACTCCACATTGACCACAGTTGTACTAGTTGGTGTGTGTGATTCTGTTCATAGGTTCATACTAGGCTATCTGCCCTAGGGCATTTATAATCCTAGCCAGAGTGTGTTTGGCTTTCAACACACATTTTAAGTAGAGTTTGCCATGACATTTTTCAAGGTTAGTATACTTTGCCTCTGTCTAACAGTAACATAGAAGTGATACCCAGGGTAAACCTACAATCTCCCATCCACTCATCACGATTCCTCTTGAAGAGAGTCAATGAGGGACTCTGGCTAACCTGGAGTGGGGGTTTACTCAAGAGTGGGGGGAGCCTCTGGGTTATGAATCTGTCACTCCAGCATGTCCTATTTATTTCAGTCCTGAGGTTCAGGTCTCTTGAGCGTGTAGCTTGATGGGATTCTGATTTTCCGAGGTGCAGCATGTCTGTTGATTCCAGGTTGGACATGGCTTTATACATCAGACACAGATTGCCTCTGAGCAGGCAGTATGCCACTGAGTGGAGCTGCAGTTTCTTTAATCGGGCAGTGAATGGCATGTGTTTGAGCCCTTTGATCCTCCTGGTGAGGTACTTTTGTGGTCTTTCCAGCTGCTGGTGTCTGATAAGGTACATCCCACAAGGGGCATTGTACTCAATTATGGGCCTGATGAGGGATGAGTTAAGAGGCACGATGACCTCCCCTCATGTAGCTGTGAATACCTTCATGATTAGGTGGGCTATATGAAATGTTTTTCTAAACACTTTGGCCACGTGGTTATCGAATGAGAGATTGCTATCAGCTTGGGTCCCCAGGTCCCTTATTACTTCTTCCATACTTAATGGGTTACCACCTATGTGGTAATTTGTGGGCACTTCGTTTTTGACAAAGGGGAGGACTATACACTGTTTTGCGTTTAGCTTGAGGACATGGCTCTGGCAGCAGTTGTCTGTTTCTATGAGGCCCTTTTGCAGGATGCTTGTGTCAGCTGGAGCATCGATTATGGCGCCCAATTTGCAGTCATCTGCAAACTTGTTCACCAACAGTCCTTCTGTGATGGCCTGTACCTCTGAGAAATATATACCAAACAAGGGAGGTCCCAGGACTGAGCCTTGTGGGATGCCACTTGTAGATGGTTTGGGGGTCTGACACGGCTCCAGCAATTCTGACCATGTGGGTTCTATCCTTGAGCCAGTTTGCAACCCATCTAGTGACATAGGGGTTTATATTGAAGCTGGTGATCTTATCTATGATGACCAAGTGGGGTACTGTATGGAAGGCTTTTGCGAGGTCCAGGTAGGCTGTGTGGACCACCTTCCCCTCGTCAATGGCCTTGGTGACTGTTTCAAATTACTCAACCAGATTTAAGAGGCAAGATCTGCCCTTAACAAAGACAAACTGGGTAGGATCCAGTGTCTGTAGGTCCCCAATATGTTTATTTCTGAGGTCCATGATGATCCTTTCCATAGCTTTGCAGACCAAGCTAGTCAGGCTTCTGGGGCGATAGTTTGCAGTATCCATTGAGGTGCCACCTTTATGGAGAGGGACCACTGTTGCTGTACACTGCTCTTTGGGTACATATCCTGTGGTAAGACTGAGATTGAACAGTGGTTTTATGTTTGTGTTCAATTCTTCTTGGGGTTCATGTTGGACACAGCCCAGGACACCGTCTGGTCCCATTGATGCTGTGTGTTTTGCTTTGGAGAAGGTGGCTGTTACCTGAGCATCTGCGATGTCAAGGGGCCAACACTCTGCTGGGATAGATATTTGCCCTTTTGGTGGGGGGGGGAGTTTGAACTGAACCTGTCAGCTCAGATGTTGGCAATGTCTGTGGGTTTGGTGTATTGTTTGCCATTTTGGACTACTTCTGAGCATATCTGGGGATTCCCACACAGGTTCCTACCATAAGTAAAGAATGCCTTGTGATTATCCTTGGTGTCCTGTACAATTTTTATCTCAAAGATGGCCTTAGACGATCTTATGTGTGGGCATAGTTTTTCAATAATACTGATCAGAGATGCTTTCCCTTTTTGGGATTTTGATCAATCATATAGTAGCTTCCTTCTTGTATTGTATGGTTTGTTTATGGCTGGGGTCCACCGGACAGGATGCCTGGTTTTGGAGGATTGGGTCTTGGTTTTATTTGGGATTGCATGATCCATGCATTCCTGAAGGTGTTCATAGAATGCGTTTATAAAGGGTTATGAGGTCTGGGCCATATTTTCCACAAGCACAGGGGCTGTGAAGGATTCCACCTCAGTTTTGAGGAGTGTGAAATTTGCTTTAGTGAATAATTTTCACTGTGTTTTTCTGGCCATGGGCTGGGATCAGGATGTGAATATCCAGTGAGATTACTCTCTGGTCTGATCTTACCAGTGAGGGATACACTTCTGGTCTTCGGCATAGAGTCCCCATGTTGGTGATGAACAGGTCCAGTATGTTTTCCCCTGTTGTGGGAGTGGTAGCAAGTTGTTCCATAGCATTTTGGTTTATAAATTCTGGGAACCTTTGGGCTAGGGTGTTGGGGCTAGGGTAATGCTCCCAGTCTATGTTTGGGTAGTTGAAGTCACCCAATATAATGGTGTTTGGGGAGAACTTCATATTTTCATGTGTTCTCCAGTCGGCCAAGTGTGGTTCCTGGGTTTAGGAGGGTGGTCTGTAGTAGGCTATGAACTGGAAGGCGGATTTAGCCACTGTTACTTGCACATGGATAGTCTCCGATGCTTCATGCTGTGCCACCAACCTGGGGGTGTGGATATCTTTGAAAAATATTGATACTCACCCACCTTTTGTAGTTTGTTCCATGTTTTGCAGCTGTAAATCATGGTATGAGGTGTAACCTGTTAATGCTAGGGTGCTCTTGGAAGCCTTGAACCAGGTTTCTGTTGCTGCACAGATATCAACATTCTCCATGCTGAGGAGAGTTTGGAGTGCATGCATCTTGCAGTTTAGACTTCTGGCATTGAGTAGCATTACTTATAGTTTCTTATCCCTTGTAATACCTATGGAGGTGGGTTTGTGTTTTGAGCCTTACCTAAAAAAGGCACTATGGGGGTGACAAGAGCCTTTGGCACTATCCAAAAGGTCACAGGTGATAGGTGAAATCCATCCCTAGCAAAGCATCATGTCTTGTCGAGCATGTCATCCCAGGCTGACAGGCATTGTATCCCTTTTCACTGACACCAATACTTAAGCCAATTGTTGTAATTTATCATCTTGCCTTCATACTGTGGCCTCATGTTTGGTGAGGGTAGGATGATACTCAAGGTCATCAAGTTTGCATATACTACATGGTGGTAAATGCTGTTTAGCACTACCTTACATTGCTTAACACATGGCAATCATGCATCAGGTGGTGCTGCAGGGCTGCCTATGTCAGATGCACATACTGCACTCCCTATACATGTTTGGAACAGGTAGTGTCAAGTTAGGCATCCCTTTTACTATATGTGCAAGTCAGAGAGAGGTATAATTTCCAGAGTTCCTACTGAGCCAGTGTATGTGCTATGCATTGCCTCTTTGCCAAGGCCAAGGCATACTGGGCATGTTTCCTTCTGCCTACTGGGGCAGGCTCAGGTTGTTCCTCCTCCGAGTAACGCTCTGACTGTGATGGTCCTGGCACTGGTGGGGGGCTGTTTGGCCCAGGCCTATGCTGGTCCTGCTGCAGCTGTTTTTGCAGAATCATATTATGTAGCAAAGCACATACCATGACAATCTGGGTACATGTAGTTGGTGAGTATTGCAAGGCTCCACCAGATGTGTCCAGGCACCGGAACCATGACTTGAGCAACCCAAACACATGCTCGATTACATTTCGTGTTTGTGCGTGTGCCTCATTATGGCATTCCTGTTCAGGTGTGTGTGCTTTTCTGATGGGTGTCATCAGCCACGGCTCCAGTGCATAGCCAGCATCCCCCACTAAATGACTATGTGGGATGTCCCCATTGGCAAATGTCTGGTATAGCTGCGTCATATGCCAGATATGGGAATCATGGTAGCTTCCAGGGCAGCCAGCGCACACACATTCATTATTATGCCCTGGCATCACACACAACCTGGCAGTTGATGGAGGGGAAGCCCTTGCGGTTAATGTAGGCCCTACCCGCTCACCGGCTGGTGCTTTGATGAGTATATGCTTGCAGTCTATTGCACCCACTACCTCAGGGTATTCTGCTATTTGCTGGAAGAGACGCATATTGCTGGCCAATACCTCACGGGAATTGGGGAAATATACATGATCACCGACATGTGCTGACATGGCATCCAGGAACTGGTGCAGTACCCTGGATGCTGATGCCTGTGATATCCCCATCATATCACCAGTTGGTCTCTGAAAGGTACCTGTTGCTAGCATTCTTAGGCCAACACATACCTTGGTTTCCACTGGGATGGGTTCCCCTCTGTTGGTTCTGTGTGTGAGGTGTGGCCTGCACAGCTCAACAATTATTTGCAGGAGGTCTCTGTCCACTCTATAGTGCTCCACTATCTCCAGCTCATGTAACCCCTGGTAGGTGACCCTGGGCCTGTACACTCTTCTACGTCTCCTCACTGTGGGTTGTCCAGCAGCACTTCCATTGTCAACACCCTCAGCATGTTGCATATGTTGCCTTATAACAGCAATGGCAGCCCCTAGCATTTTTTGTCTGAGTGTAGCTTTTTCAGTTTTCACTTCTAGTAGCTTACTCCGGTGTTGCAGTGTCTCTTGAGAGAAACAAACTGCACTGTTGTTTGCAGAGTTTTAAGTGCTGGGCTGGGCTAGTGTTCTGCCTGTGTAATTGCCTGATTCTGATTGTTTGCACCTGCTAGCTCTATTAGTATTCCCTGTTAGCTTCCTACTATTTATTGTGCTTCCTTTTTCCTTTCTGTTTCCTCGGGGGAGCGACGCGCATACAAGTGGAAACACACTCACAGCAGCTCACACGCGAGAACACATGCTTAGATGGACTAAAACTTGCTTATTCGGGTTAAAACGCGTGCACACCAGCGCAAACACGCTTACAGGTCTTCCAACAGCCTTATACATGCTTACTCCAGCTTAAACGTGCTCACTCATGCTTCCACGCGCGCACTCTGTCTTACTCGAGTTTACAGGCGCGCACACACACGCATACCCGCTCAGCAAGAAACTTTGGTGTTATCCACAGTATACACCTTCCATTTCTTGGCTTTCCCTGGCCTACCTGTTGACACACCTCTTTCCATGATGTCTAACTTACAGCTAACACATGCCACTCTGCTCCAATGAGCTTCACTACTTTCATACATTCCCCCCTTGTGATGTCACCTATCTCCTACTCTGTTACTCCCCATATACTACTCCTACACTCCACTGACTGTGCTCATTTGCTATGTAAAAGTGCAATTCACTATCCTAACACTCATTTAAATAGGATTGCCTACTAATGCTTGGTTACATGTCCTAGACTGGGCTTCTCCCCTTAGCAACCCCTACTCTGTGGCCATGTTGTCTTCAGCCTGCTATTCCCTTACATTGTAATTTAATAATTTTCATAAGTTCCACATTTGTGGCTTTTATTTTCTTATTTTATGGTTTTTATAGCGCACCCCGTTTGCACGGCGCTGCACTACGCTTAAACATCGGAAATCGCCAGAAAAAAAAAAGTATTTTTATTTTAATTTCGCATCTGGGAACACTTCCAATGGCCGTATATTTGGCCATTGGCATGCTTCTTCAACCATATGCAAACTTTATTTGGCGTTGACAAGGCTCCGTTGTGCTATTTCCAGAACGGTACTCAGTTGTCAACTGAGTACATTTCTGCAACTAACACGGCTCCTACTCGGACAGGTTTGTGCTTCCTGGATCGCCAATTTACCTCATTTGAATGCCTATTCGGCTGCAAGTGAGGCAATTTGCATATCCCAGCCCTGTCCATGTAGGAGATGTTTTAGGAGCTCTCTTACACTCCGCTACAGGCTGTTCCTCGATCGCTCGTCGGACATGATGGCTGCATGGAGTCTTACTCTACTCATACACTCTGTGCAATCCATCGTGAATCCGGCCCACTGTTTTCATGGAATGTCAGTGTCACTTCACAAAGTGGCTGTATCATGTGTCACTTGCATAACAGGGTTTTCCATATTGTCACCATGCAAAAGTGGCACAGCTGATATCTTTACATGCAACACCAAAGCATGCAAAATACTCAGCACTGCAGAAGTGCACCCAAACGTTTTATTTTTTTGTGGATTGCAAACTGTGCTGAGATTTCATCACTAAGTGTAAACAGTTTGCTTTAATTCACAAGCATGTTATGCTTTGTTACAGATTTAATTTGGATCACTGCTGGCCACATTGCCTTTGCACTTAACTGCACGCTAAGTGCAAGATGTTCTTTCACAACAACCTACCTTAAGGTGATAACAAAATGTAGTAGTTAAGGGGACTTTCATCCTTTTCATTATTAGCATCATTCCTATTTTTGAGGATAGTTATAGTACATTAAACTCTTCTGCCTTACTCCAAAAAGCAATTAATAATTTTATTAAATGATGCATTGCCTGCTTAATGTCTAGATTTTGGTGGACAATCACAGCTTTTGGATGTATTACATATACTTATTTTCCTGTTGAACAAATAAGCTGTCCTTGAGTCAGCAACAAACAAGCTGCAGTTAAAGCAAGGATGGTTACTTTTAATAAACTATTCCAGCTTGTATATCTTCATCGTCTCATTAGCCATACTGTCTGTACTCCTTCAAACAGAATATTACTGGTACTCCTCGATGTCCCATCAGCATTACTCTTCAGAGCTACATTCTTTGCAGGCTCAACTTCTGTTCTGTTCTCTGAAATGATCTAGGATCACCTTTGCAACAAAATCATTCCTTATGCTGCAGTAAATGTGCTTTGTTGTTTGATCATTTAGTTAAATCAGATGCTTTGTGACCTTAAAGACTTTAGCTTACCAGTCAGCTGCTTCTTTAAGTGCTTGAGATTCATAATCTTTACACAATAATGTAGATATAATAATAATAATAATAATAATAATAATAATAATAATAATAATAATAATAATAGTCATTCACTGTAGGAAGCTTCACTGCATGACAGAAGGAACAACTTCTCCTTTATGTACACAGGATGCTGGTTCGGCTTTTTGTGTACTGTTTCATTGCTCTTGGAATGACAAATGCAGAATTGAACAATGTGATTCAGTGTGTGATCCTGAATATCTGAAGAGTCACATATTGTGCTTAAGCCTTCATTACATGCGACATCTAGTTCAGTATTATCACATGTGAATTCTCTGAGTCTACATTATTGTACATATTATAGTAGCTTGGTAGCTTTTCTCAGCGACAATCTTAGCATCAACAAACCATTCCTCCATAGCTAGCCTTGCTGTTTTAGCTTGAAATTGATTGTATTTATAGCGAACAATTATAATCTTGGATGCACATTAGTAATTGGGTCATATGGATATCAGGAAGTGTGTGTAATTTGCAGTGCAAAAAAGACATGAAATGTTATTTGCATTTTATCAAGACAGACCTGATATGCTAGGCTGCAGATAGCAAGCCTCATATTAAGTGATAACATAATCAGGTTTCTTAAATTAGCTTCCCAACAACCAGTGTGCTCCATTCTGTTCCAGATATCACTGAATAAATGAAAATGAATGCCTCCTTTAGTTATTTGTTAGTTTGGTTGTCCATTTATCTCTCTATCTATCTATCTATCTATCTATCTATCTATCTATCTATCTATCTATCTATCATCTATCTATCTATCTATCTATCTATCTATCTATCTATCTATCTATCCTTCTATTTATTACATCTGCTAACTATGTCTAGCTAGGAAGTCCCAGGTTCAGTGGCATCCCTAGAATAAAAGCTTCACATAAAGGTACTTCTTTAAAGAATTGGTAAAATATATGTGAAATATGGTTAAACAAAATACATACAATGATATATTAGTAAAACATTGCAGATCAATATATATGTGGTATGAAATATGTTCTACAGTGTGAATTATCATACCAATTAAATAGGAAAGCTATCTTATACAGTAGACAAACTGATCTATTTACAGATGAGCACAAACTGCAAAAATGAACAACTGAAGGGTTAGAATCTTAACCTCCCTTACTTGTGGGTTAACTTAACTATTTAAAGTTATATACTAAATAAACACAGCAAATAAAGAAAAAAGATACACAGAAATGGCTGATGAATAAGGTTGATTACGGTGGTATGGAATGATTGCAGGAATTACTGATGACAACAAGGGAATTGTGTTAATCGCACACATGGTAAATCGTAGTGCACACATATAAACTGCAATTAAGAGGTAAGTAAGGCTGAATGAAGCTTGCTATGTAAGAAAAGGAAGTGATATTATTTGGAATAACACAGAGAACCATAGATCATCACTGATTGAGAACAGAGATAGGAGCATGTACGGAAAGAAGAAAAAGTATAGAATAAAGTCCAGTGCAAATATAAGTCATTGTTGATTTATTTATTTATTTACTGTTTTTTTCTTGAGGGATGTTCCTAGGTTTAAACGGGAAGGGATACCACAGTTTTCCAACAAAACCAGGACAACAGGATCTCCAAATTAATGTTTTGATTTGCAGGACATTAGCTGTTTTACTAATAAATGCTCAATATTTATGATGTATAGTGCACTATATGACAGTATTAGGTAGAGACTGGCAATCAGAAGAGCACAGGAGATGATGGATGAACTTTTGTTGTATAAAAACAGAACAAGATTGAATTCTGGTTATTACAAGTTATATAAGGCTCAGCAGTTATGGGTTCTACCATGGTGACCAGAAGTAAACTCTGCCACCCTACTTAGCTTGCCCAAGCTTGTGTTAGAATGGGAATAGATTTGTTAAATGATATGCGCAGATTGAAACAAATATGTTTTATATAGAGATAGTCTTTTATTATGGGTTTTGCAGTATACAAAGTTTTTGATTTTTCATTTTTCCCATTTGTAAATTTGAGAGGATCATCAATGACATTACCAAAGAATTTAGCAGAGGTAACTTCTTCAATAAAAGAATGGACAAGAAAAGTTTTCTTCAGAGATAATTGAGACTGATTCAGGATATGATAAGTGCTAGTAATAGGGTCGGGCTCTAAACTATTATACCAAATAAGATCGTTTTAATTTTGTGAACAGTAAGTTGCAGCTTCATTGTATTAAGTAACAGGTGCAAGGAATGAAACCTAAACAACATCTTTGAGTTTATCTGTTTGGTTGTGCGTACTGAAAAGGAAGCATTGCCATCAGGGGAAGTCAACACTTTAATAAAAAAGTAAAAAATCCGTTCACAGTTTTCACAGAACTTTGTCAGATTACACAGCCTCCTCCACCAACTAAATTTATATTAATAGCTCCCTCTTGTGGTCTTTGAATATCATTACATATTTTACAAAGCCTTCATCCATCCATCCATCCTTGGACATTGCTCATGGGAAGCAAACACCTTAACCACTGTGCCAATTGGTCTGCCTGCTAATGCATAACCATTGCACAGAGATAACCCATACCTGCTGTCCCTACTGCTGCATGGGGATATATTTACAAACACACACACACACACACACACACACACACACACACACACACACACACACACACACACACACACCCAGAGTTGGCTGATGTGGGATTGAGGTGTCACTTCAGCAGTGACAATCCTCTCAAGCCAAGAATTTAAACTGCCGGATGTCTAGTCCTGCCACAGTATTTCATTTGTACCACTCACTTGCACACACACTCTCACCTACAGAAAGCTTTATAGTCCTAAAAATAACTAAACAATATAAAAATATGGTGACCAATGAGAAATAGTGAAAAATATACCACAGTCTTGCTCTTTTAAGGGCCAACAAACTATTAATAGACGCTTTTTAATTAATCCCAGGACAATACCTTAAATTTAGTTAACATGATTCCAAATAAGCAGATCCATTTCTTCCTCTATCAATGGGAGGCTTCTTTCCCAAAATATAAAAAACGCATTTTTTAAATTTTAACATTTCATTGAATGCTTACTCAAAGTACAGGTGTTGTTCCTTTTGCAATAGCATATGGATTCTGGTAAATTTTTCCTAAGGATGTTCTCTGCTTTACCCATTGAATGATGGGTATATTAAACATCTGGCTAAGCAGACTACACTCCTTTACATTACAGAATCTACCATTTGGCAAAATTGATTTAGGAAATTTTGAAAATATAAAATTTACCCCTTCAAAGATGACTCTACATTGGCCACAACTTCCACATTTAAACATACATTTATTAGCTATATGTTCCTTTGTAACCCATATTGACCTTTGTATTTGTTTGTTTGTATTTGCTAACCAGGGCAGTGCACAAATCTCAGTGGGATCAGACTCAGCCCAAGCGAATGTTTTTAGGCAGGACAATAGTGGAGGTGTCTGCTTATTAGATAATCAGTGAATCTCCACAATGTTGACCCACTTTGTTTACAAATATTGTAAAAAAAAATAGTTATAATGCAGGACCTTTGGAATCTCCAAGATCTAATGGAAGGAACGGAGTGATGGACTGTTCTATATGAATGCCTGCCATTTGTGTCATAAATATGTAGAAAACCACTTCCTGATGATGGAAGCGACAGTTTAGTCGGCTATGTTTGCATTAGTGAGGCCTATGAGGAGTGCATAAAAAAAACTGCTACAGTGTAGATGGTCACAGTGTCCCAACAACTTACAGGAGGGTTGTATATGGCGCCAGGTTTAAATCTATACTGAGAGCTAAAAATCAAGTTTATACTGGGTTTATAAGATAGGTGAAAGGAGTGTTATAAGCAAATATGTTTTTTTTTCATAACAACTTTGAGGGATCTGCTCTAGAATTGCATGAATGTCTACTTCCCAGAGATATAACCTTCTGTGATACTATGGTTGCAAAGAATGATGCCAGGAAAAGCAGCAGAGCTAGTAGTAATTTTGAGCAATGCTGGACATAGTAATTCAAGGCAAAGAGCTTTGCTTTAAGTTTGTATAAGTGCTTATATACTGTGTCCCCATGCTATGCATAGGATGAAAGGTAAGCATTCACAGATGAGAGAAGGAAACAAAATGGTGGTCTTGAAAATTCAGATGATCAGTTGCACAGTGTTAAGAAAATAATGTACAGCAAGTCAGCCACTTCACTATTATAACATTTAGGGAAACAGTACGATGTTGACTTTTGACCAGGATGAAATACCAGGTAACACTGCCCCAGAAATTCTTTTGTTTATTAATGTAGTGGTATTTGCTGTACTCATTTATTTACTCGACTTTTATTTTACATTTTTTTTCACATGTTCCTCTAAACTGGTTTTGGTCACAATTCAGTTTTACTCTGGGATAAACTAATAACAAAAGATCTTTGTGTTTCATTATAACTTTAAGCCCTGGTGATATCTAAGACAGATGTATTATTCTGACCTTTTCTGCATGGAAGCCATGCTATTCAGCACACTGCAGAAGACATAATTAAAATGGGTTAAGGCCTCATCTACATGGAGTCTGCTAGCTGATAGACTAAGATTAAAATGCATTTTTGCATGTTTCAATCCAGTGAATATTGACAGGGGCATCACTAATCTAATATGTTGCTAAGATATACCGACAGATGCACAATACAAGATATACTCAGGAATACTCACAAGTCTTTATATTATTGTCCTGGCTGAGAAACTTATTATCAGGCTGAGTCAATAGAGCTGGACTGATGGGTGACTGACATCATCAATAATTAATTATTAATATCACCCAAAACAGTGAACTCTTCATATTTGTGGAGGTTAAATGAAAATCTTCAGCAACTACTGCATATTTATTTAGTTATGTATTTGTTTGCTTGTTTGATTTTTATTCTTTCAAATTTATTGATAGCATGGCATAGACGTTTAAGATAATATGGTACTAGTTGTCACAAAGACAAAAAAAAAGGCTACAGTAGTCCTGGGTTTGATTCCAACAGTCTCCATTTCACTACTGTGTGAACCTGAGTAAATCACTTAAGCAGATATTGCTCCCAGGTCACCTCTGCAAATGCTTACCTGATTAACAAATAAATATTATCATTGTTAGAATTATTATTATTACCAGGAATGATCACTGATCTTATATTTCCCTATATCTCTGGTCTCAAGCCCAGCCATCCATACCAGAGCCTGCCATTAACTGTTGGATAATTCAGCAACTGCCCCAGCCTAGTTTTTTAATATCTTTGATTTTCTTTATCATTCCCTTTCTTCTGCCTAACTTATCCTGCCCCTGGTCTGCCTTATGTTTTACCTGAGCTATTCTTCAACTCCTCCTATTTTTACATGGTCATTTAGGCAGGTTCTATACCTTGTCAATCTAACAGCTACCTGACAGGCAGGACAATGTAGTTTGTAGCACATATTCTATTTCTCCATCCCATTGGTTTTCCATGAAATAACCACACACTATCTTTGATTTTGATCACTGTTTATTTAGCAGAATACTTCTCATACATAAGGTCCAAGATGCCATAATCTTCATTCTTTATTCTATAAGCTTCACTTATGTCAAATTATGAAAGATTTTATGTTGTATCATTATTAATCATTACTTTCAGCCTGCCTTTCTTCTTTTGTCATATGCACCCATATTATTTACCCACCTTTACAGTGTTCATTCTAGTTATTTCCTGACTATCCTAGTCCTATGATTTGTTGTCCATGTAACAGTCTGCCATCTTCTGTGAATCTGGTACTCCAAGACCTTTTCATCATCCTAATAATCTGGTATTTCTGCCAATTGTACTACAGGCTGCTAGCCTAAAGATCAACATTTACTAACTCTGGGAGAGCAGGGTTCTTCTAAATTGCAAAAGTTCCCACTAGGATGTCTTTATTCACCTATACTACTTTAGGAGATAGGCATCTTTTTCTTGGTGCATGCCAAAACATATATCATCTTTCCAATAAAACTTCCAAACTTCTGCTTGCCTTTGTGAACTCTAGCAGTGACCAAGCCAGGGTCTGCATCCCGTTCTGTATTACTGTTAATGCTGCAACAGCAATCAGCAAGGGTTCTGTGGTGGGAGACCTGCTGCAACTTTTGTACCAAATGTAGTGGAGGCAAACCTCCCATAACCCATTAACTTACATGTCCCAATGCAGAAATAGCCATTCCACTGAGAAATGGGAATACTCTGAGAAACAGCAATGATAGCCATTCCATTTAGAGATGGGAATACTCTGAAAAACAGCGATGATAGCCATTCCATTTACAAATGGGAATACTCTGAGAAACAGCAATGATAGCCATTCCATTTAGAAATGGGAATACTCTAAGAAACAACGATAGCCATTCCATTTAGAAATGGGAATACTGTGAGAAACAGCAATGATAGCCATTCCATTTAGAGACGGGAATACTCTGAGAAACAGCAATGATAGCCATTCAATTTACAAATGGGAATACTCTGAGAAACAGCAATGATAGCCATTCCATTTAGAAATGGGAATACTCTGAGAAACAGCAATGATAGCCATTCCATTTACAAATGGGAATACTATGAGAAACAGCAATGATAGCCATTCCATTTAGAGATGGGAATACTCTAAGAAACAACGATAGCCATTCCATTTAGAAATGGGAATACTGTGAGAAACAGCAATGATAGCCATTCCATTTAGAGATGGGAATACTCTGAGAAACAGCAATGATAGCCATTCAATTTACAAATGGGAATACTCTGAGAAACAGCAATGATAGCCATTCCATTTAGAAATGGGAATACTCTGAGAAACAGTAATGATAGCCATTCCATTTAGAAATGGAATACTCTGAGAAACAGCAATGATAGCCATTCCATTGAGAAATGGGAATACTCTGAGAAACAACGATAGCCATTCCATTTAGAAATGGGAATACTCTGAGAAACAACAATAGCCATTCAATTTAGAAATGGGAATACTGTGAGAAACAGAAATGATAGCCATTCCATTGAGAATGGGAATACTTTGAGAAACAGCAATGATAGTCATTCCATTTAGAAATGGGAATACTCTGAGAAACAGCAATGATAGCCATTCCATTGAGAAATGAGAATACTCTGAGAAACAACGATAGCCATTCCATTTAGAAATGGGAATACTCTGAGAAACAGCAATGATAGCCATTCCATTTACAAATGAGAATACTCTGAGAAACAACAATAGCCATTCCATTTAGAAATGGGAATACTCTGAGAAACAGCAATGATAGCCATTCCATTGAGAAATGAGAATACTCTGAGAAAAAACTATCTTGAACAAAGTATATTTAAACTTGTATTACTGTTCTTTCAGTGTCATTTTGGGACTCGGACATAAAAGTCCCAGAATATCAAATTGTTACTATTCTTCTGTTCTCATTTCCCCACTTCATGTAAGATACACCTGCACTGTAATTCAAAATGTCAAGACCCACTCCTGATGGGTGTACTTCATCTGGAAGAAAACCAGTCCACTACCTTGTATTCCAAGTCTGAATGCTGTGCCACCAAGAAACCCAACAATATGCCCATCTGTACATCCTATAATTTCCATGTCTCAAGACCAGCTTAGGAGTTATCATTGACCAGATTATTAAAACCTCCATGAACTGACTTATCTGCAGTAAGATATCCTTAAAGATTCTTCTTATGAAATCATTTTAATGAGTAAGCAAGCATTATTCACTCCAAATGCAGAAATAACAGAGGCTGATGCAGATGCTTTGTCAAGTTCCAGCTAATACAGCTTCATACCATCCCGACCTTTCCAAAACAGGTTCCATATTATGACATCGAAACCTAGGGATTTCCCATGAGTCTGAAACATAATCTTACTTCTTTCCACCCTATACACAAGGCAGTCTTCACTGAACCATGCTGCCTTTTTGAACCCTGCAGCATTTTGATCTGCAAAATAAGCACAAATAGCATACAAGCATCTGTCTGACTTATTAATATTATTCATACATCTTTTGTCTTCCATGTACCTGTTTTTTTTTTTGCTTTTTTTTTTTTTTATAAAAACCCTTCCATGTCTTTCAGCTATATAAATACATATTCTGTTTTTTATCCAATGTACTGTAAATATGCTTTTGTGGGCTACTGTCTGCCCCTTGCCTAACAATTCTACACGAATGCCTGGTGAAATAGGAGAGATTGATTCTCTTCTTGCAAAGCACTTTCTTCACTAACTTTTAAAGGGTCTATATCACGAAATCAAACTTCCAAAATGTTGAACAGCATAAGTTCGAACTTGGAAGATCAAATTCGGATAACATCGAAACTTCAAAACAGAGAATTTTTTCCCAGGGAAAAAATTTGCTGTTCTGAAAAACACACACACATAACACAATCACACCAAACTCCTTCGAAACCTACACTAAACCTAACATACACCACTATCTATGCACTATCCTTAACCCAGCACTAACCCTAAAGTCCGTCACTATCACACACTTACCTGACCTGACCCCTAACCCTAAAGTCCGTCACTATTGCACACTTACCTGACCCACGGCCTAACCCTAAAGTCCATCAATATCACACACTTACCTGACCCGCGGCCTAACCCTAAAGTCCATCACTATCGCACACTTAACTGACCCACGTCCTAACCCTAAAGTCCATCAGTATCGCACACTTACCTGACCCACACCCTAACCCTGAAGTCTGTCACTACCCATTCATATACTTACCTTGACCCGGTCCAAAAATGCTGAAACTGCAGAAACGACCAACAGAATTCTTTCCCTGTGAAAGAATTCGGGTTTCCGCGGCTTCAACATTCTCAACTTTTGAAGTACCAATTTCATCCTTCCAGTATTCGGCATTCTTAATGTTCGATTTCCTGATAGGAACCCCGTTTAAAAACTAGTCATAGATATTAGTATCTTATCCCTGTTAAAGACAAGCATTGACCCCTGCTTGTACCAGTAGGTTGGAAGATAAGTTGTTAATCCCTTTGGTGGCCAAAGTGCTCACTTAATATAATTGCTCCATAATACAAAAATGAGACCAATGGTTCCCTGACTACATACCCCGCATATGAAGGACTCTTTGCATACCTTCCATATGCAAAGGAGATAATTCCCCCCTTAGTCTATGGTTTGCTAGATGAGCTGTAAGGCCTGCTCAGGCTTTCAGCATCCTGTGTACCATGCAGTGTTTCATAACATACTTATACCCCTGTGTTTGATACATGAAATGTAATATAGTTAACTGTACTGCTGTGGTTAAAATAGAGCCCCTCATCCAACATCTAAATACTGGTACTATTCTGTCATCTGTAGTGACAGGGTCTGCTCCACTGGCTTCAGCCTTTTGATTAAATCAACAAAAATCTTGTCAGTTACATTGTATACTTTCCTTGTATTTGAGGCCCATTATTTCTTAATTAAATGGCCTGCATGGTGTTATCCATCAGCCATATCTTCTTTGGTACTTGTGTTTGAGACATTTCTAGATCCCAGAAAAAGTAAGGCTTTTATATTCCTTCCAGTTTGTCTAGTAAAAGCAAAAGTCCTATATCTTAGCAGAAATGTTTGAAGGTCAAAATATCTTCCTTGGTCTACTCCTCCCCTTCACTTATGATCAGGAAACACTCTGTGTAGTGCACTGTTTTTTATTTTAAAAGTTATTTACTCTTATTCCAAATGTGGTCAACTGGCCATACTAAATTTCTTAAAAGTAGCACGTGCTATACATATCTCACTGACACCGCTTTGTCAAAGAAATATCAATCTACCAAATTATATGTCCAATGGATGATAGTCTTATTGTTCAATGGTTAGGAGGAGCAAAGCTTCCACTAAATAAATTTCATCAACCATCAACTGGTCATCACTTGAATTACCTAAAGCACCTCATCCAATGACATCTACTTGAGCTTCACCATATCTCTATGAATACAACCATTCAGGGATTTGCCTTCAAGATGCAGCAGGCAGTGAATCAGCCAAAATTCCCTGTGAAGTTTTTTTAGGTGCCAAGTCAAGTGATGATATCTTGATGTGCTGAAAGGGCAATATATCAAAAAGTCCTACCATTTTGTACACCTGTACCTATTTGCTCTGCCGGTCCCAGGCCACCCCTGTCCAGTAACTGACTGATTTCAGGTTATTTTTTATACTACTTACCACATGCTAAACCACCCACAATAAATATCATCCTTCCACACACAGGCACTAAGAACTGTGCCACCAGCTTATACAGGTAGCCTCTCAATTTGTCTTTTATTATCTGCACCTTCACTAGCATTATGTTTCTTGTAGTAGGTAAACCACTGAAATAAAAAATCAACTCTGTAACCCCAGCAAACCCTGTAACAGTTAGGAACTATTCCAAAGCAAACTACATCCTATTAAGTGATAGTTTATCAAAATGCAGTGCCCTTCCCAACCCAGAGTTCGCAGCAACCTATGCAGAATTATTCACAGAGACCCTATGCAACCATGAAAAATGGCTGCATAGATGCTGCTGTACTTATTAAAATTTAGCCTATAACAAACTAAAAACAAACCACACTGTTGGAATCCTAACCTTAACAAGGTATATAGCAAAAGAAAAAAAGTCATGGCTAAAATCAGAAAGAACAACTCTCACAATAATAGGAGTTATTTAATTAAACTAAATAGGAAACTAAGAGGACTATTTAAGTTCAACAAGGCCACATACAAGGTAAGGATAGCCTCACAGGCTAAAGACAACAACAAGGCCTTCTACAGCATTATCCAAAACCTCATAGGTGGCATGCACCATTGTGTCAAACTGCTGGACAATGGTGCTATCTTCATTGAGCAGAGAGACATAGCGAATTTACTGGCAGATGAATTCAGTTCAGACTTCAACCCCCCCCCCCCCACCTCACCCTATGAAATACCTGCTAGCATAATCCCCGCAAACTATTAACAGGGAGCAGGACTTGGCAGTGCTCACTAAGGCCAAAACACAGTTCAGTGGGCCTCAACAATATCCCAGGATGCTTCCTAAATAGCTTGAAACATGACTTATCAGGATCACTTGAGACACTTTTCAGCAATAGCCTCAAAACAGACTTTGTACCATGAGAAAGGAGGAATGCAAGGGTTATCTCACTTCATAAGGTGGATCATCAACTGAACCTGGAAACTACAGATCTACTAGTCTGACTACTATAATATGCAAAGTCATGGAAAGAATGTTCATGGAAATGATCAACAATGATATAGGCAACCTTCAGTCACTGGACACAATCCAGAGTGGCTTTGTCAAGGGAAGGTCATAACTACTAAACCTGGTGGACTTTTTTGAGTAGGGCACCAAGGCAATGGATGAGGGAGAAAAAGGTGCATACCACCTACCTGATCCTGGCTAAGGCATTTGATACAATATCCCACTCAACTGCAGTTGACAAACTTACCAAACTGAGCATAGACCCCTATATAATTCACTGGACTGCCAGCAGGCTCACAGACAAGAGCGAGCAATTCAGGATTGGTGATACCACCTCAACTAAGAGACTGGTCACTATCAGGGTACCTTAGAGCTCCATGCTAGGACTGCTCCTATTTGTCATCTACTTCTCAGAGATAAAGGCGAATGTCAAGAGCCTTTGGCTGACCAAGTTTGCAGTTGAATGTAAATTGGGAGCTATCATTGATTACCCCCATGACACAAATATCATGCAAACTAACACAGGCTGCCAAAGTCATGGATTAAACCTCAATGTTAGAAAAAAATGCATTACTCCATCAATAAGGCACCCCTAATAGTTGACCCAGCAGTAGACAGTAATCAGTCTGGCCTTTGCCCAACATGTGACCAAGATAGTAAAACAATAAATAAGTAAATAAATTCTATGTTACCCAATTTATGAGTATGGCATTCAGGGTCAAAGAAGTTATAGTGCATCTTTATTTGGGTCTTAGAGCATTCATTGAGTAAAATTCCCCCTTCTGCAAGTACCTCATCAGACTTATGCAACAGTTGCAATGCCCACAGAGATTTCTTACCAGGAGAATCCAGGGTATAAACATATTGTCCTATGTAGATCACCTTAAAACCTTATCTCTATATTCTGTCTCCTACAGATTGCTGAGAGGTGACCTATGCCTAGCATACAAAGTATCCTTGGATACAGCTCTGATGGACCTTTTGCACATCCACTAAATGAACAGTATCAGCACCACTGGATCCAAATATTTAAATAAAGGTTGTCATATTTATAAATAAGACATGTTGGAGAGACAGCTATGTGTCTTAAAGGATCCCCATGATCTGGAACAGGGTCTCTATCCAAGTAAAGCAGAGTCCATCCCTAACCCTGTTTAAGTGAAACCTTGACCAATGGATGGTAAATTGGAAAAACACCCTGGGTCTGGAATCCATGTTCTGATAGACATAGGCAGACAATAATGCCCAAACTAACATACCCACCCATATAACCTCTAGAAACTTCCTTACAAACATGCGCCTTCCTGATAAACACCCATGATACATAGGCACACAATTTGGTTGAGTAGCGAATTTACTGGCAGACGAATTCAGTTCAGACTTCAACCCCCCCCCCCCCACCTCACCCTATGAAATACCTGCTAGCATAATCCCTGCAAACTATTAACAGGGAGCAGGACTTGGCAGTGCTCACTAAGGCCAAAAACACAGTTCAGTGGGCCTCAACAATATCCCAGGATGCTTCCTAAATAGTTTGAAACATGACTTATCAGGATCACTTGAGACACTTTTCAGCAATAGCCTCAAAACAGACTTTGTACCATGAGAAAGGAGGAATGCAAGGGTTATCTCATTTCATAAGGTGGATCATCAACTGACCCTGGAAACTACAGATCTACTAGTCTGACTACTATAATATGCAAAGCCATGGAAAGAATGTTCATGGAAATGATCAACAATGATATAGGCAACCTTCAGTCACTAGACACAATCCAGACTGGCTTTGTCAAGGGAAGGTCATGCCTACTAAACCTGGTGGACTTTTTTGAGTAGGGCACCAAGGCAATGGATGAGGGAGAAAAAGGTGTATACCACCTACCTGGACTTGGCAAAGGCATTTGATACAATATCCCACTCAACTGTAGTTGACAAACTTACCAAACTGAGCATAGACCCCTATATAACTCACTGGACTGCCAGCAGGCTCACAGACAGGATAGAGCAATTCAGGATTGGTGATACCACCTCAACTAAGAGACTGGTCACTATCAAGGTACCTTAGAGCTCCATGCTAGGACTGCTCCTATTTGGCATCTACTTTTCAGAGATAAAGGCGAATGTCAAGAGCCTTTGGCTGACCAAGTTTGCAGTTGAATGTAAATTGGGAGCTATCATTGATTACCCCCATGACACAAATATCATACAAACTAACACAGACTGCCAAAGTCATGGATTAAACCTCAATGTTAGAAAAAAATGCATTACTCCATCAATAAGGCACTCCTAATAGTTGACCCAGCAGTAGTGGTAAGTAATCAGTCTGGCCTTTGACCAACATGTGACCAAGATAGTAAAACAATAAATAAATAAATAAATAAAGTCTATGTTACCCAATTTATAAGTATGAGTATGGCATTCAGGTTCAAAGAAGTTATAGTGCATCTTTATTTGGGTCTTATCAGAGCCATCATTGAGTAAAATCCCCCCTTCCGCATGTACCTCATCAGACTTATGCAACAGTTGCAATGTCCACAGAGATTTCTTACCAGGTGAATCCAGGGTATAAACATATTGTCCTATGTAGATCACTTTAAAACATTATCTCTATATTTTGTCTCCTACAGATTTCTGAGAGGTGACCTATGCTTAGCATACAAAGTATCCTTGGATACAGCTCTGATGGACATTTTGCACATCCACAAAATGAACAGTATCAGCACCACTGGATCCAAAGATTTAAATAAAGGTTGTCATATTTATAAATAAGACATGTTAGAGAGACAACTATGTGTCTTAAAGGATCCCCATGATCTGGAACAGGGTCCCTATCCAAGTAAAGCAGAGTCCATCCCTAACCCTGTTTAAGTGAAACCTTGACCAATGGATGGTAAATTGGAAAATCACCCTGGGTCTGGAATCCATGTTCTGATAGACATAGGCAGACAATAATGCCCAAACTAACACACCCACCCATATAACCTCTAGAATCTTCCTTACTAACATGCACCTTCCTGATAAACACCCATGATACATAGGCACACAATTTGGTTGAGTAGCATGGCTAGGCATTTAAAGGTCCTGGTGGTCACTAGCATAGTATATGCCTATGAAGCTATGAACCTGTAATTCCTCGCCCTCTCTCTAAAGGACTTATTTCAAATGCATGGTCAGACTCAACTGATATTTGCACATTCTTTCCTTGAAAGGGCCCTGTGCATCTATCTTATGTGTCTACTACTGCAAGAAACTCATCTAGCTGACCTGACCCTGAAGCCCACTGCCTTCTGTTTTTCATTTTTCTAAGCCCACCACAGTTTGGCATGTGTGAGTAAATCAACTGAAATCTGTGTCTCTCCCTATGCAATATTAATACTAATCCATAGGTTGAAGTGCCTCATGTCCCATCATAATATTTGGTTTATTGATCAAAGTTTTCTGAACTGCTGGTCATACCCTACAAACATGCTTGTCTTCTTCTCTTTCTGTGGGAAACCCTTATAATGAAACAATATGCAGTCAGCTGCCTCACTCAAGATACTTTTTAAGCATATTTTCATTATAGTATAATAAAACATAGAGGACAATATCTAAAGTTGTTGCCCTATAGTCGGAGGTACAGTGTATGCTTAGGAGCACCAACATGGCCACCTGGCTGCTCCATTTCAGTAATCTGTTAGAGAATGCTCTGATGAAGGATATCAACCAGTTCCACAAATTTATACTGCCAAACCCTTTCTTTGCAGTAAGTAGGCTGATATTTGTAGAAAACGTGTACCAAAGACCAAGAACCAAACCACAAAATAATTCTAAAGCCAAAGAATTACTGAAAGCAGCAGAGTTTTCCAATTTTATTGAACAGATTAAGCGCTTTCGTCGGTTTGTAACTAAGACTTCATTACACGGATACCTTTGTCAAGGCAAAGCAATTTCAACATTTCACTTTCAGAGCGGCTGAGATTATAATTGCATACATTGTTTGTCTTTTTAATAAAATTCCTAATCTCAAAGTCACATAACTTCTAAAATAAGACTAAAGGTTGAGCTAATGGTGAGTTAAAAGTACTACTCCTTCTTAAGTGATTAACTTCACTGTCGATAGTCATGTTATTAAATAGTAAAAAAAGATTAAGTTTTCTGATTTACATTTTCAAGTCAAGCAAAATGTTTCCTGCTTTAACTCAGCAAGTAGGAACAAACATGTATCCCCTACTTAACAAATTGGCATACTCTGAGCTGCAAACATTGTCTGTATAATTAAATACGTGAAAGTTGCCTGCTTTGTTGGAAAGTACTACCAGGAATTTATTTTCCTCAACATCATTTAATTCATTCCCTGCCATCCGTCGACTTAATGGAATACAGGGAGATGATATGGCAAATAAAGTTAAATGGCAGTGTCTTCCCTGGCTTGAATGAGTGTATTTCTATAGGTAGTGCATTACCTTTGAAGTTCTATAAGTTATAGCCATTAAGTTTTTGACTAATACATAAGGTCTGGTTATCTACACATGAAGGGGTTAAATATTTTTTTGCTGATTAATTAATCAATTAACATGTTATTATGTGATTTGTATTGTTATTTAAGTATTGTGTTTGTGGTGTGATTTTAGATTCTGATGAAGTCTTAGTTACAAACCAACAAAGCACTTAATCTGTTAAATAAAATTGGAAAATTCTGTTGGCTTGCTAGGCTGATATTTGCTGCAACAGTCACATTTATTTTTTTCTATACTGCCTTCTCTTAATAGCTACCATGAATCTCCTGCACAAGTCCCTATGCCATCTTTTATCATGGTGTCTTGACCTAAGGAATAAGATCAGTGACAAAACTGGGATGACCCCAACATAGCCTGTGTCTGTACTGTTTCAGAATTATCCCTCTTTCAGGTGCTTCCTGACCTTACTTAGGTTCTCCATCTCCCTGCAGCCTTTGCCTTCTGCTAATTCCTTCATTACACGATAAATCAAAAAAGGCAAGATTGCATTCATCAATCTCTTTAATTTCAAAGTGCACCAGCTCTGCATCATCATTAGCAATCTTACATGGTTCTATGGTTTTGCTGTGCAGGACTTGTCCCTAGGCTGAAGGTTGTCCTCTCTCCTCATATTTTCTGGATATTCATGGCTGTACCAGAGCATTGTATATAAAAGGCTGTATAAACAACATACTTTTTTTGCAAGAAAAAAAAAATCAGGTATAAAAATCGATCTTTCTCTGATTATTACAGAGTTACCCCATGTTGTTAAGCATTTATAATAACTATAATCATATTATATGTGCATTCCTTTGGATGCATGAGTGTGCACTGAAGCATAGTGTAACTTACTTTGAAAATATATTTTTAAATTCCTGCCTCTTTTTTCCACATAAGTGGAAATATTTATACTCTTATTCTGAACGAGGCTGACCATGAAACTGTTTGATTCAGATTGGTAGAATAGTATATTGTATGGTGTAATAAGAAAAAAAATACACTACACACACTACAGATGCAACGTTTTCATCTCATAACATATTTTTGCTATATGAAATGGGAAACAGTGGCACTAAAATTATAATTTTAAGAGGTAGATGTAATATAGATAAGCATACATATGGCTAAACTTTATTTTCAGAGTTGCTTAACTTTCTTTTATTATGTTTTTATTATTGTTTATAAAGCAACAGTAACATTACACTAAGATAAATAGACAGCAGCTTAGGTTTGAAATGTTGCCATTAAACCCCATGAGTGGTGATGGTGATAGAAATTTGTTTCATTGTTATGGGGGCTTCCCACAAACGTATTAATGATAAAAAATAACCTGACAATTGTGCCAGTCAGAAAAACATAAAGTACCTTGCATTTTTATAATCTTCCTTCACTCATAGAGCTAAAGCATATTAATAATGTTAATTCAAGCCTTTACAGTACTGTGCAAGGAAAGCAGCAGTTCTGGTATGATATTGTAGCTCCAGGGGACATGACAATCTAATAATACTTTGTGTGCCAAATGAGGGAAGAGATAGTGATGACCTAAAAGCATAGGATATTGCTGATGAAAGATTTCTTACATATGGCAGAGTGTTAATATGGCCATTTTTGTGATGACATCTACAAGTGTATGAGGTGTATAAGCACTTGAAAGAGAACAGTTTATAAGAAAGGAGCAATTGATTTTCTGCCATGAGCAATGCTGTTAGCAAGGAATAGGGTCTATTAACTACAATGCTATAATGCAAAGTGAAATCCAATGATAGCTAGAACTGCTTATGTGTGCACACATATCCAGTATCGCAGACCATCTCAGACTACCCTGAAGCATGCTGATTTCCATGTAGTGGTTTATAGTAATGGAGCAGATTAAAATACTGCAGTCCCTTGAGCAGCTAGGCATCATTGTCACACGATACTGCTCTAAGTAGAGAGATAACATGGCATGATTTGTAATAAGCATATTTCTGTATTGTTTTTTCCTTGCAAAAGTATAGCTATCATGTTTGTTACTGTGACTTCTTGCCTGTATCCATATAATGAAGTCATTTTTGTTATCCTGCACAAAACAAGTTTAACAGAGAACGCCGATGTTCATTATGCACTTTTCTCCTGTATTTTGGGGGGGGTGTTTCAACTTGTCAGTATTCAGAGTAATGAGTGCCAACATTTCTGCAGGGAACCTATGTTTCAGAAGTTACACACATTAATCTGTATGGACTGAATTTAAATGCAGATGTCTTACAGGCTTAGATTTCTCCAAGTTATCTGATATTTTAGTACCATCTAAATGTGGGTAAAGCCTGACATAGTGCTGTTTGTGTACTAGTAATCATTGTGTAGATTCCTCAGATGAATGACCTGGCAGCAGGATTGGATCTGTGAATCTACTGCTTGTCAGACTCCCTTTTCTGCTTCTCTGGAGGATGCTGCCTCCATTCCGGACAAATATGGCTCTATGTATTAGTCTCACTGCTGCCACATTGTTACTATTTCCATAGTGACTCTGCTGGCCAGTCTACCCAATAACCTAAATCCTTATATTAATGGTTGTACTTTCATCCTTGTCGGGGAGCTAAGCTTTAACCAGTAGAGTAAGGCCAGACAGAACATTATCTTTTATGAGCTAACTAAGGTCTTGCATGTTTGCAATTATTCTTATCTGTCCAAAATTTGCAGAGGGGAAACACCATTGCACTAGGTGGTTAAAAACTCAGTGAGTGAACAATTTTCTCAATTGATACTCCCTAAATCCATTGGTGATCAGTGACCAGCTAGAATCTAACCAGAATTTAAATGACCACTGTAGATTATAGTGCAAAGTGGGTGCTATATCTTTAAGAAGCATGCAAGGCTGTAAGTGCACATATATATTCCTCACACATGCATACCCCTAGTGCCATTTTGAAGGAGCAGCCAGAGAGCGAGCATGCATGATCACAATTGTTAGTTTGTATATTTAAAGTTAATAGTCATGAATAGTAATGTGTTTGTATAAAATAAAGCTGCTTGAACAGAATCCACGAACACTCTTTATTTATGTCCTAGACACGAAAGTGACATGGTGTTAGAACTGAGATGGAAGAGAGAAGAAAATCTGGAGCCATAAGATGCAAAGACGACAGTGAATGTAAAACCGAGAGAAAAGTGCACAAACATAGCCAGTATGAATCAACGGTAAAGAGAAATAACACAAACTATTTATTAGATACTAAAGATAATAAAGGGGTATTATATGAGTACAAACCACATTATCAGGCAAGCAGAACATATGAAAAGTTTGTTAACTAAAGAAAATGTTTATGACAAAAGTATTTGATGAAATGATAAATTGTAAAGAAAAAATAGAGCATGTTTAAGCAAAACAAGTGTGTTCAAGGCAAAGTTGGACATGTTTAGAGTAAAACAAGCACAAGAAAAGTATATTGGGCATGAAAAGGGCTTAAACAGGCAAAACAAATATAATAATAAAAGAAAAAGGGCACATTAAGCAAGGTGAGTGTATGCGTTTTGGCAAAGTGCTGTGTTTGGGCATAACTATGTATTGTATCAAGGGCATGACTAGAGTTATTTGAAGTATTTAAAAGTGTGTAAAAGTGCTTACAGTGTGTGCTTATTACTGTGCATGTAGTTTGAAGAGTTTGTTCTGTGCAAAGTGCAACTATTTCATGTAATACAGTCAAAGCATAGCCATTTCGAAATGTTTTAGTGCTGGGTGTGTCTATTCGCAAAGTGCCACCATAGAGAGTTGCCTAGTAAGGTACCAGCATTTTGGGGACATTTCAGTGTGCTGTATGCAGTTATTTACAGAGTGCAATTACTTCGAAAAATTATTGAGTTTAAGGCAACAGATGTTCGATTTATTCACATTGGCATGTTTCTTACACTGATAAGAGGTGTTTTCTTGTAAAAGATGACATTACAAGAGTATTACATTGCTCGTGAGTTATTCAGTCACATTGTAAAGTTCTCGAAAGTTTCTTAAAATGATGATAAATAGCTTTAGTGAATGATGGTAAATGAATTGAGCATTTTTGCCCTTACTACGACATTATAAAAAAAAAACGCCCAGGAAGTTTATTTTGCAAAGTCCAGTTATTCGAATGTACTATGAGTTTGTTTATTCACATAATTCTAAATAGCCCAACAAAGGTATAAGTTCAGAGTATAAAGGCATTGAACAAATACTGGCATTAGTTCTGGCATATGTGCATGTGTGTATGTTTGTGCTTATTTGCAAAACCCTCTGCTGGTATGTGTTAATTTCGGAGACGTATTTCAAAACCCCCTACCACTTGTATTTGATCAGAATATTGCAGAGAACTGGAGAATATTTGAGCAAGAGTGCAATATTTTTATACAAGCAGCTTATTCAGACAGAGATGCATGCACAAGGGCATTCATTTTGCTAAACCTAGCAGGGTCAGAGGCCATAAAAGAGAGCATTCATTTGTGTATGCACCAGCAGTATATGAAGGAGAAGGTGTGGACCACCATATTGTTGCATAAGCTGAATCAAGGGAAGACCGTGAGAATATGAAGTGCAAGTTCAAAGAAATGGGAAACCCCCAGATGAATATTACATTAGACAGGCATTTGTTTTACACAAGAGATCCGAAACCAGGGGAAACATTTGCAGCTTATATAACTGACTTGAGGAAACAGAGCTAAAATGTGTCGGATTGGTGATTTAAAATATGAGCTGATAAAGGACAGGCTTGTATGTGGTATTAACAGCGCTGCTGTGAGAAAGATTTTAATTTGTGACAGTGATTTAACATTGAATAAGGCCATATAGAGATTTGACAAATCCACGAGGTGACAGAAAAACACATGAGTATGCTTGCGAGTAACAAGAGGATGGTTTCAGTTGGTTCCAGAGCAAATGTAGATAGTATGTAACATGTGGCAAACAAGAGCAGGCCTAAGCACGTGGCAGCTACAGGGTTTCCAAAGAAGACATGAGGTTTTCTTGAAAGCTCCAAGAAAAGTGCAAACTTTGCACCAGCTCAGTGCAGTATAAACATGAATCAGCAAAACCCAAATCTACATTTATTGTTAACTGCCACAACTGTGGTGCGAATCATGAATCTAAAAGAGAAACATGCTTAGCATATGGTCAGCAATGTCACAAGTATAAAAAATTGAATCATTTGCAAAAGTTTTGCAAATCAAGAAAGCCTCACACAGTTGTAAAGAAAGGTCACACAGAAAAAGCAATTGATCAAGTAGAGCCGAAGCAGTCAACTTTCTATGTAGATGGTATATCAGTGCTTGGTGAAAGAGTTGATGCACTGAACTTATTAACAAGAAGTGAAGTATCTTCTACTGTCTGGATTAATGGAAAATTCACAGAGCTCAAAGTAGACACTGGTTCAAAATGTGATGTTATATCAACAGACACATTTGCTAGAGTGAGAACTAATGAACAACTCAATGTAGCCAGTAGTGTGAGACTTGTTGCTTATGGAGGTGAAGAAATCCAAACCGAAGGTTCAGTGATACTTTCATGTTATTTGGCTGAGAACCATTACAACTTGTTATTCTATGGAGTCCGAAGATCAGTGCAATCTTTATCGGGTCTCAAAGATAGTTTAGTTCAGAGGCGATCTGTGCCTGACGTATAAAACCATGTCCAACCCAGAATTAATGGACATGCTGCACCTCAGAAAATCCAAATCCCATCGAGCTACGTGCTCGAGAGACTTGAACCTCAGCACTGAAATAAATAGGACATGCTGGAGGGACAGATTCATAACCCAGAGGCTCCCTTCACTCTGGAATAAAATCCCAGTCCAGCTTAGGCAGAGTCCCTCATTGACTCTCTTCAAGAGGAATCTTGATGAGTAGATGGGAGATCGTAGGTTTACCCCGGGTATCACTTCTGTGTCACTGTTAGACAGAGGCACAGTATACTAACCTCGAAAAAGGGCATAGCAAAATAAATTTAAAATGGGTGGCGAAAGCCAAACACATTCTGGCTAGGCTTATAAATGCCCTAGGGCAGATAGCCTAGTATGAACCTATGAACCTGTAAGAATGAGTCTGCTTTCTTTTGCTAAAGAAGTCCATCACATAAGTGCATTTCCGAGTTCCAGTTTTTTAGAAGCCATTTTCTCAGCGTACGCTGATGTTTTCAACAACAAGTTAGGCAAACTTCCAGTTATGTATTCCATGAAGTTGGACCCAGAGGTCACTCCAGTAGTCAGACCTGCAAGAAGAGTTCCTATAGCTAAGCAAGACAACGTTAAGGCTCAGTTGAATAAAATGGTGCAGCAAGGTCTGATTTGTCGGGTCACAGAACCAGCGGAATGGGTGTTGACCATGGTAGCCATTCACAAAAAAGTCTGAGACGAAAGCAGAATATGCATTGACCCAAGAAATTTGAGTGAAGCATTAAAAAGACTGTATCATCCAATGCACACAGATGAAGAAGTTGCAGCTCTTTTACCGAATGCCACTGTATTTTCTGTTTTGGATGCAAAGATTTCATTTTGGCAAGTGATGCTGGATCGCAAATCTTAATTTCTAACTACTTTTGGTACTCTCTTTGGCAGATGCAGAATCCTATGGATGGCATTTGGAATAAATTCTGCAAGTACCATTTTTCAGTGAGCAATGTAACAAATTTTTGCGGGTTATTCCTGTGCCATAATAGTAGATGATCTATTGGTTGTAGGCAATGGTGAAGCAGAACATGACAGAAACCTGAAGAAAGTTCTAGACAGACCACGTGAAGTAAACTTGAAGCTCAATCCTTTGAAGTGCAGATTCAGACTTCCAGAAGTTACCTACATAGGACATTTGTTTACAAGTACTGGCTTGAGTCCAGACCCAACCAAACAAGCAGCTATTTTTGAAATGGCAGCACCAGATAATGTGCAAGCTTTACAGCGTTTTCTGGGCATGGTCAACTTTTTAGGCAAATTTATACCAGACTTCAGTGAGTTGACAGCAACTTTAAGAGAGCTCACATGCAAAAATGTTGCATGGTCATGGCTGAACAACACCAGAAGGCATATGAAGACGTCAAGCAGAAAATTGCCACCCCACCTATGTTAAGATACTATGATGTGAACAAACCACTTACTCTTTCCTGTGATGTTTCAAAATTTGGTCTAGGTGCAGTTATACTTCAAGAGGGCAGACCAGTAGCCTCTGCATCTAGAACACTAACCCAAACTGAGATGCAATATGTTCAAACAGAGAAGGAACTTTTGGCAATAGTATTTTCATGTTCCAAGTTTCATGATTATATTTATGGTCGAGCTATTCAGATTGAAACTGAACACCAACCTCTAGTTACTATTCTAAAGAAGCTTATGCATTCTGCTCCAGTGAGATTACAAAGAATGATGCTCAAATTTTAAAAGTACAGTTTCAAAATGGTCTACAGTAAAGGTAAATTGCTCTGTCTGGCTGATACTTTATCCAGATTGCCCAGGATTACAACAGAACAGCTTAACGCAGAGACTTTTGACTTTAATGTGATATTAGTGTGTAATTTTTCCACCACTAGACTTGATGAATTAAGAGACCACAATCAGACTGATCCAATTTTGCAGAAGCTCAATCACAATATTAATGTTGGATGGCCGTCAAAGCAATCTAGTATATAACTTGAGGTGCAAATGTATTTTCCTTACAAAGATGAATTGTTGATGGAAGATGGCATTATTTTCAAAAGTCCCTAAATTATTGTACCTGCTTCCTTACAACAACAATATAGCCAGATTTTGCATCATGATCACCCAGGATCCATATCCACTAAGAGAAGAGCATGAGAATTAGTATTTTGGCCTTCATTACCAAAAGACATTGATAGAGTTATTTCTTCTTGTTCAGTATGCAATAGTACTAGATCACATTTGCAAAGAGAACCACTTCACCTAAGTTCAGTTCCTGAACTAACTGGATCCAAAGCACAGAGAGGAGACGGAATTAATAATAATGACCTGAGAACAGTTCAGCAAGAACTTACAGTACCATTATATCTACTGTATTATTTACTTGTTTGTTCAAATATGGGAAGATTTCTCAAGATAGAAGACATGCACTTATTAAACCTATCTTTAAGGGAAAGGGAAGTAGGAAAAACCCAGAGTCATGCAGACCCTTAAGTCTATTTTTATGTTGTGGAAAATAATTGAGAAGGTAATATTGGATAAGTTATTGGCATAACTGGAAAGGACGGGACTTGAAAACATATATCTCATGCATATCATGAGAATAGATCTATTACCACCTGTAACATGATGTTCTATAACAACATCATAACAGCTATAAATAAAAAATTGTGCTGTAATCTAATCTATATAGATTTAACTTCATCATTTGACTGGGTCATGCACAAAACACTGATCAATAAATTAGAGCAACTAGGTACAGATGTACTCTTGTTAAGATGGATAATCACATAAATTAGCAATAGGACATGGTAAGTATCATACAGCAATTGGCCAGGTGAAATTCATGATTATAGTCAGGGTGTCACACAGGGCTCTGTTGTAGGCCCACAGTTGTTCAGATTGTCAGTGGGATTCAGTAAAGCCTACAAGGTAGTTTTCGACTGTGTGTACATCATGGTGCAATGCACACATGGGCACAGAAGCTTTTAAATACAGCAAGTGGCATGTAGTGGCACACACCCTCCACTCAAACAAGGTAAACACTGTGGCATACTAATTACTGCATAACCCCCATGAGTTGCATGCTAATCAATCAAGGCAACAAGTTGGAGCTATTCAACAAACTATAAAACAACTGTGTAGACTCTGTACTGGTGTTTTCCATGAATTTCAAAACCTTTGGAATATAGCCATGGAAAGGAGTCTACACAAATAGAATAAAAGGTAAAATGTGTGAGATTTGTACAGAACTGATCTTAGCATGTGAAAGTAGGCTGGATGCAACAAAAGGAGACTAATAATAGCAAAGCAAATCCTATTTTGTGCAATAACACAAATGTAGCTTTGCTCCCCCACCCCCAAATGAACAGTACACTTGGAAGTAATGCAGACAGAAGTATAAAAGCGTGTGTTAATAGAAATAATTGTAAAAAACATTAAACAGGCTATTCATAATTACATGTCAGCATATGCAATATGTAGCTGACAAAATGCAGACATATCATCTTAAAATCAGTACTCCTGTGCATTCAACCATAAACAGTTTGGCTCCCCTTCAGTTTCCCTAGCTACATGGTTACATTCCTGTGTAGATTCAGGACTGTCAGCATGGTGAAGATGCAAATGAGGGCTGAACTCATTAGAATTGTTGAATCACAAAAAACTGGGTCCATGTAGGGATGTAAACATAGTGCAGGCAGTCCCTCAGTGTTTGTGTTTAATGGATGGCAACTGTGAATGCTTACATCAGGTAGGTGTGTCAGGTTAGACTTACAAAGTGTTACAAGTATGTCTGTCAAGGTTGGAAATGCATGTAAGCAGTACACAATTCACAGGTTCTGTTTCATCATCATCCAACCTTCTCTTCTCTGTCAGTTTTTTATTATTTTTTTTATTATTTTTTGGCCATTGTTTGTGAGATGCGGTGCTTAGTGTAATCACGGGCATTGGAGGAATAATGGTAGGTTTGGTTATGCTTATCTTGTTTGTGTGTCATTGTGCAACAGGCAAAAGGGATACCTTAAGAATGACAAGTACATACGGGAATGTTATATAACTCTTCCAATGGCAGCATTGCTAAACTCTGACAGTATTAAGTCTGTGGAATACACCTGCTACTAAACTGACTCTGCGGCAGCAGGTGTTAATGCAGTGATATGCTCCTTTTTGGGGCCAGATGGTTCTGGGTTTGAATACAGCTGTATATAATACTTTTAACTTCTTTTGCTTTACCATTGGTGTGTGTTGGTGCTATTTACACACCATCACGCTATAATGCATTAAAGAAAAGAAATGGGGAAGACAGGACAGTGGTGAAATGGGGAGCAAGCAGGGGAAGAACAAACTGAAACCAATACAGGAATGTGCAGGAAGGAGGTAGGAAAGAACCATAGTTATTCCTTTCTTCAACAGTAAAAACTGATAATATATGCACAATTTTAGCTGAATTTGGACAACCACCTCCAGAAAGAGGGGTGAACACAACACACTCATGTTGTATAGCTATTTGTATTCAATCAAGTGTCAAGAAGACACGTGCGTGAAAATGACAGATATATTTGGGACATTTTTTGGGGGGGACAGGTGCCTCTTTTTCTTTTCTTTTTTTTTTCTTTTTTTTTTTTTTGGTTTGGAAAAAGAAAACGAGAGAGAGAGTGGAATGTTGGGGGAGGGACGTAGATATGTCTGGGTCTGGAAAGTTGGGTAGGTGAGGAAGCAATTGCAGACAGACAAGAGAAACAAGACAAGACTCATGGATGAAGATGGATACAACAGATCGGTGGACACCATGGATGGGGTGAGGCTGGGGGCATCCAGGACCCACGGGCATCAATCTGGTTGCCAGTGGGAATCAAGTCCTCACCCACAGGACTGTCATCACTGTCACCTCACTCCACCATTGCCTGGAGCACTCTATGTCTCCTTCTCCTCCTACTGGTACTATGTAAATTGAGGGAGAGCAGTCCCTCCATCTGGCATAGTTGTGCACTAACAATGTGGTGCACAATCCTACACACCATCCCTAGCAGTTCAGTGCAGGTGATAAACTCACCACCCCTGCCAATGCTCCTGGAGGGAACCACTGGCATATCCTCCAGGGCAGAACTACCTGAGGGGGCAGGTTGTGCAGGGGCAGCAGAGGTGGTGCTGCCAGATCGGCTTCCAGATACCATGGCAATGGTGCTGGGGCTATTGGATTGGAGGCTGGTGGTTGCTGTGGGGGAGGTATATCCACTATGTTGTGGAGCATTTTGTGATGAGGTACACATGGAGGACATGGACACATTTGGATGACACATAATAAAATAAAGCAAAAAAAAAAAAGAGAGATAAGGGTTGGGGTGAGAGGAAAAAAAGACATAAGATCAGTACCCTCATATGTGACAATGCATTAATACAATTGTCTGACTCTATTATCTTAACTTTTACTCTTAAGACTAGCACCCCCCCAACAGATAACTTATTACTTTTAAGACTAGCAGCTCCTAACAGATGCACACTATCCTACAGTTTGCAGCAAGTACTCCTTTACATGTGCATATATTGCACCTATGGGTGTTACAATTATCCAGAGTACAGTTTACAACAGGGCATGGTATACAGCTTTTACTTTAAACCTTTAAGTTACACATAATTGAAGAATTAACAGTTATTGTATAGTTTGGAAGTGCAGTTTTTGAACCCACCACCTCTGACTAAAGTCTAATATTGTAATCTCGGTTTGTGCTATAGACTAATGCATGCATACTTGATTTTACAGTTGTAATATGCATTTTCAATTTGATACAACTGCATAAAATATCAAACAAGCTGTCTTTGTTTGTGCTACAGACTAATGCATGCACACTTGCTTTTACAACTGCGATATGCATGCTCAATTTTATACAACTGTGTAGAATACCAACAAGCTATCTTTAACTTTTAATGCTACAATAACACTACTCTTCTGCTGCATACATACCACATGCCTCCTTCAGCCTCGTCAGTCTTGTGCAACATTTCACTCCCTCTCCATGGCAGTGTGGACAAACAGAACAAACAAAATGCCATTATTAATATCAGTCTTGCCTATATTCAACTTTTAAGCTTACAAGCACTTACACATGTGTCGGATGCCATCCATCCTAAAGTCGATCCAAGCATCAAAGCTACTCCTCATCCTCCTCTGGAGGTCAATGTAGTGCTGCATACATTGTTCACCAGTGTGGGAGATACCACTGGCAGTGGTCACAGCCTGTGCCAGACTACCCAAAGCCTCTGACTTGTACTGGAACCCAGAATAGTCCCACTGCAACAACCTGGCACTGTGGTATTTCACCAGGAGTCCAACAAAAATCTTAAATCTTGGATACCCCATCTCTGAGCCCTAAATCTCACACCCTCTCCATGAATGCCTGATATGTTTTGCATACCTATCATGGATCAAGAGTAATGGAGAATGATGGTTTCTCACCAATCCAGTTATTGCATTTACTTGGAATGTGCACAGTGTTTGAAAATGGTGTGTGAAATAAAATGTACTGGTTTCACAGAAAACAAGCCTTGTAAGAATGAAAATAACAGCTTAGGATAAAAAGGTCTTGTTACCAGGCAGAACTGTTAAAATCAAACACTTTTATAAGCTCAAAGTTTAAGTCTCAAGGATAACAAAGTAAAAACTTGCAAGTAAATCCAAGAAATCCAAGACAAAACAATGGACAAGTGCTTTCAGCTTAATCAGTCTTCTTCAGATCCTGCTTCCTGTTCCTTCACAGCCTTTTAAAGGGTACTCACCAATTGAAAAATCTTATCTTATCAGTCTCTGCCTTCTGAGTGTTGGTTTTAATGGGACCACACCATTGATTCCAGGCTCTTTGTCTGTTTGTAACCTAGCTATCCATCACATTTCCATGTACTCAGTATGATTGGATATATCTCCTCCCCTCAAATTATCTGTGACAAGCTGGACTGCCATGAAGCAAAATTTATGTGTTAGAGATTTGTGTGATAATACTCCCTCCAGAATCCAGAAAGAATGTATTGGACATCTGGGAACATATCCTTGCAGGAGTTGTAAGGTGTGCAATTACAACAGTTCTGGCTCATTTCAGCATCCGACTACAAAAAGGGTTTATAACTTTGAATTCTATGTGCACTGTACTTCTTACAATCTAGTTTATTTGGCACTATGTGAACAATGTATTTGTTTCTACTTTAGAAAAACTAACAAAGCATTTAAAGTACGTATTCTTCATCACTTAAGTGATATACATCTAAAATGTGTTAGTCTGACATGTTAAACATAATCCAACAAATAAATTTTGCTTCATGGTAATCCAAATTGTCACAGATAACTTGAGGGGGGTGTATCCAATTACACTGACTACATGAAAATGCGATGGATAACCAGGTTACAAGCAGACAAAGAGCTTGGAATCAATGGTGTGGTCACATTAAAACCAACACTCAGAAGGCAAAGACTGATGAGATAAGATTTTTCAATTGGTGATTACTCTTTAAAAGGCTGTGAAGGAACAGGAGACAACAGGATCTGAAGAAGTCTGATTAAGCTGAAAGTACTTGTCCATTGTTTTGTTTTAGATTTCTTGGATTTACTTGCAAGTTTTTACTTTGTTATACTTGGGACTTAAAGTTTGACCTTGAATTTTAGTTTTTTAATTAAAGTGCTTCATTTTAGCAGTTCTGCCTGGTAACAAGACCTTTTTATCCTAAGCTGTTATTCTCATTCTTACAAGGCTTGTTTTCTGTGAAACCGGTGCATTTAATTTTGCTTTAGTTTACTCAGGATTATGTTGTGTAGCATGGCACATACTGTGAAGACTTCTGTACCTGTCCACCAACTGTACTACAGAGCTCCACTAGATTTATCTAGGCACTGAAACCGTGACTTCAGCAGCCCAAACACATGCTCCATGACATTTCTGGTGTTAGCTCGTGCCTCACTGTAGAGTTCTACAGTGGGTGTGTGTGCATTTCTGATGTGTCATCAGGCATGGTTCCAGTGCATAGCCTGCATTCCCCAGTAAATGACTCTGTGGGATATCACCCCTAGCAAGCATCTGGTACAGTTGGGAAGTGTGCCAGATATGTGAGTTGTGCTAAAAAAACGTGTTGCCAGCATACACATTCAGGATGATTCCCTTGGCATTACACATGACTTGGCAGTTGATAGACAGCCCTTTCTGTTAATGTAGAGCCTACCCTGTTCCCCAGGTGGTGACTTAATTTATACATGAGTGCAATCTATGGCACCCAGTACTTCAGGGTACTGTGCTACCCAGTAGAACTGTTGCGTATTTCTGGCCTTCTCCTCAGAGCTGCAGGGAAAATGTATGTGCTCAATGGCATGTTGGAGCATAGCATCCAGGAAATTGAGGAGGATCATGTATGCTGATGCCTGTGACAACCCTTGCATGTCCCCTGTTAGTCTCTGAAAGGTACCTTTAGCTAAGATTCTAAAGGCTACACATACTTTAGTTTCCACTGGGATGGGTTCACCTCAGTTGGCTCTGGCTCTGAGTTGAGGGTGGCAGAGATCACAAAGTTCCTGTAGTGTTGTCCCTGTTCACCCTGTAGCACTCTACAATTTCCATGTCCTGTAGGTTGTGATAAGTTAAATGTCACCTGAAAACTCTTCTTCTTGGGTTAGACCCATTGGTAGCAGCAGCAGCATTGACTCCAGCCTGTAGCACATACAAACAGATTAAGCAGCAGCAGCCCCTAACATTCTGTCTGTGTAGACTTTTCATGTCTGTACTCCAAGAGTTTTTTGACATCTGCAGGAAAAAGCAGCATGTAGTCTACATAGATGCTTTATAGCTTGTTGAATAGCTCCACTGTGTTGGATTGATTGGTTAGAATGCCGTTCAGTTGCTTATCTTGTAATTAGCATATATGAAACATAGACAAAGACAGATGCAATCCATTAATAATCTACACCATTATAAAAAGGCAAATGTGTAGCTAGCCAAACTGATGTTAAGGAGAGTTGTATATGTTTGGTAGACTGCAAAAATTATTTTTCTTCAGAATATTTCTGTACAGAGGAGTACTGAACTTCAGCATGTATGCTCCCATTTTGCCACCTACATACTGCATATGCCGAAATGTATTTAAGAATAATGTGAAGCAAAGCCTTTTACACTGTTATCTGTAAGCATTACTTAGAAGTGTACTGATGGCATGGGCATGTTTGTCAAGCCATTTCAGAGGTACTGTACATGATTGACAATACATGAAAATGGAATGCTGTGTGATAAATAGGCACAAATGTTTCAGGGACAGGTAATTTAATAGCACGTTTAGCATGTTAAAGATGTTTTATTAGCAAAATAAGTCATTTGCCTGTTCTTTTGTGGGGGGCTGTGTGATAAATATGGACAAATGTACATATTTCAGGGACAGGTCCTTTGAAAGCACTTTTAGCATTTCAAAGTTGTTTTGTTAGGAAAATGGGTCATTGGCCTGTTTATTGTAGGGAGACAAAGGTGACTTCCCATTATGGCACAGAGGTTATGTTGCTCTTGTTGTTCTCCTTGTATTGTATCCTGCCTGTTGTTAGTATTTCACATCTGTAGACTTCTTTATGTTTCTCCAGTGGGTAATACTGACTGGCTAACTTTTCTGTTTTATCCAGAAACAGTTATTTTGTAGTTATGTGAAACTTATGTGTATTATACTTCTGCTGTCTTTTAGGACACCTGCAAGTATGCCACTCAGGCATGTCAATCCACATAGACCCCTCCCATTCACCAATGGGGAAAATAAAGTAATCATGGATTGGTTTCATCAAAATGTAGCTTTTCTCCTGGTATGGGGATGGGGAGATATGGCATGCTGGATGCAAATATGACAACAAATTGTGCAGAATGTGAATGCCGTGGGTGTCCATGACAGAACATATATACAGGTGCACCACAGGGCCACTGATATAATCACTACTGCACACAGGCGAGCAGCTGCAGTGGGCTTTGACCTAATGGCTACTGGGGGAGTGCCTGCTAGAGAATCCCCACTAACCCCCTATGAACAGTTCCTGGCAAATATAAGAGATCCAAACAGCTCCCAGGAGATTGCAGGACAGCATGTGCTGGTTGTGGGTACAACACCATCTGAGACAGCAAGCACATGCCAGGAGAAGCTTCCAGGTTGTCTTTGTTATCTGAACAGTTGAATATAGTACTTTTGTATAGCAAAAGAATTGAAATTAATTAGTTAATTCTGTGTCACATGTCTTTTTTGGGGGAGATTGAAGATTGCTACAGTTATAAGCTTAGGTTGGAGTTGTCAAACACATTCTTGTTGGCATTAAAATTAATGCGCATATAAATGGGTAAATGTATTACCTCTTGTGTTACTGTTAATTGTGATGATGCGGCCCTTACCTCTTGCTTAACTTTTTCCAGGACCATCTGGGCAATATAGGAGCATCTCATCTGCAGATGGTAAGGCAAACATTTTTATGACAGTACTGCTGAGCAATTTAAAGAAATATTGTAATGTGTGATGCTGAATTCAGGCCTGTTGTATGTACTGCATTACTATCTGTAATAACTGGCAGCACTGTTAGGTTTGCTAGCGTATATTGCACTATAGTAGTGCAGGTATTAATTTATTCCTGTGTTTCTTGCTTTTTAAAACAGGTGATCATAACAGTGGGAGTGTGGGCCCTGTGCCAACTGATGTCAGTGTATCAGCAGACTGTGATGATGATGGTGGCCAAAGTGAGGCAAAGTCAGGGAGTGTAGAGGTTGAATCTTACACTGTGGCTGACATACAGCTATCCCCTACATTCCCATCAGACAAAGCCAGTAGACCTATGCCTACTTAGTCCAGTGAGCCCACAGATATTGGACAGGTGGAGGGAGAGGACACTGATCAGGGAAGAGTGACTACTGCAGCTTTGGTGCCTGTTGGGTCTGGCCATAGCTAAAGTGTGGGCAAGGTGCCACATAGGAGGATTGATAGGGGTGCTCAGAGGGGTGCTGCTGGCCATCCTCCACCTGGTGCAGGTGTCACTTCCCATACCACTCAACATATATTTAGGGCCCTCATGGAGGCACAAGCAAGTTCCCATAGGTGTTCCAGACAAATGCTCAGGGTTCTGGATGTGGCTCAGTCTGACATATGTGACTGCCTCCACCATGTTGATGATTCACTGGATCAGGTGAATAACACATTGGAACGAGGGGTGTCTGTCATGGAATGACAAGTGTCTGTGATGGAACGTCTGCTAGGAATGGAGCAGCATCCTCATGGCCATAGTTCAGCCACATCATTTGCTGTCAGCCAACATGGCTGTGATCAATCATTCTCCCATAGTGGCTGTACTTCCACTGCTCCATCAGTGAGTGTGCTGTACCCACCCAGATGTGGCATGCCATGGAGTTATGGTCCTGGTCCTCCCTGTGAAGGGAGATCATCCCGCAAACATTGGTCACATACAGGTATCAACACAGCATCTGACCTTAGGTATGGAGGTGCCAGTGCAACTCCTGGCAGAGCCATTTCTTGTGGTCATGGATGACAAATATGAACTGCCACCTCTACCATGCATGGCTCAAATCTGTCCAACAGACCAATCATAGAGATAGCACAGAGCTTGGCTGAGTTCATGCAGACACTCATGCACTAATTTCACCTGGATGACCCCTACAGACACACACACAGCAGTTACTCATTTTGTCTGATTGGCCATTTGTAGTTTTATCCAAATGTCTGTCTTCTTCTCCTTCTTACTCACTCAAATACAGTCAATGACCTTTCGTGTCAGCCTAGGCTTCCTGCCCCCCACACAACACCCTGTGCAAGTGATGATAACTGTACCATATCCCCGTTTTCTATCTTTTGGATTCAGGGATACAAAAGCTGTGTCTGATGTTCTGGGTGTGTAGTTAACTTACTGCTTAGTATGTCTGCTTTTGTGTTGTTTAACTACTTTTTATACCTTTGACTTATATTAGCCTTGGAAAGTTAGACAGTTGATCACATTAAAATTTCATAAATGTATAGTGAATGCTCTTTTAATGGTTGTAAAGTCAGAAACTACAGTTTGCATAATTACTTTCTAACTTCTTTCTTTAATGATTTCCTGGGACAAACATATGGTGCACACCATAAGTCAGACCATCATATTCAGATCTTAGGATTGAATGACAGCGCTGTAGTCAATCATCATCAGAACAGTAATACAGTATAATGCTGTCTTTTGCATGTACCTTAACAGATACATGCAGCAGCTGGAGAGACCACACGGCTTTTTCAACAAGATAACACAGGGCCTACAAACCATGCCATGATGCATGTGGATAGATTAAAAGCCATGTCACTGTAATCTCTCTTGTATAGGATGAGGTGATGTCTGCCTGGCCTCCACGCCAGTGTCTGACCATGCTCTGGTGGAATGACTGCATATCCAAACATCTGATATAGCAGATAACATCAGCAGTGTCTGTTGAGAATATAATAATAGTGTCACACATGACGTTTAACAATGCCCCACATGCTGTGGTAAAAGGATCACTGTAATGTCAAGCAAGAGCAAACACACACACACACACACACACACACACACACACACACACACACAGTTGACTGCAGTAGGAATAGACCCCCTACCTATCTAAGTACACAGATTACAGAACACAGTACTTAATACAAACACCATGGCACAAGTCTGACTTTTGCAAGACTGCAGCTGAAATTATAGTACATGACATCAGCAGGACATGTGTGAGACAAGATTTTGGCAGGCCTGCATAGGTTCATAGCTTCATAGATTCATATGAGGCTACCACCATAATGACCCTAGGTTCATGGGTTCTTAGGAGGTTACTAGGCTAATGGCGCTAGGGAATTCTCAAGCCTACCCAAGTTGTACCATTGTTCCCTTATAGACCAAGATATGTAGTCCATATTTGCCAATCCATGATCAGCACTGGTTACCCCTATCTAAGAGAGACATAGGTAAAACCCCCATGGTAATTTTACAATTTCCTATCCATTTGTCCAAGTTACACTTAAATAGAGTTATTGATGGACTCAGTTTCATGTGAACTGAGAGTTTGTTCAATAGCAGTAGCAATATCTGGGAGACATAGTTGTCTCTCCGGCATGTCCTGTTGATGTTGCAGGCTAGGTTAAGGTCCCTACAGTGAATGAGTGTTGTTCCATTTGATTTGCGGAGGTGCAACATTTCCATTAATGCAGGGTTCAAGTTTGCTCTGCAGGCTAGGCACAAGTCGGCTCTCAGCAGTCTGTATGATACAAAGTACAGTGACAGGGCCTTCAGTCTATACTAGTAGGTCATGTGTTGAATTCTCTGGATTTTCTTGTTGAGAAACCTCTTACTTCTCTCCAGCTGCTGCAAGTGTCTGGTGAGGTACATGCAAAAGGGAGCATTGTACTCTATTATTGGTTTGATGAGGGATGAGTACAGTGGACTGATAACATCCTTAGTCTTTGATGCTATTTCTAACACATGATGATCAGAGTGGATGTTGCTATCAACCTGCATTCTCAAATCCCTCACCGTTATGTTGGAACTTAGGGGGCTATTATTAATACTGTAATTTGCAGGTACCTCTCCTTTGCTGAAAGGACTAATAGTGCATGTTATGACTGGTACCATCCACTATAAATTCAGCCCAAAGCTGGGTCTTCACTTTTACATTACTGACATAGCTAAAGAATGCCTTGAGATTATCCTTAGCTATAGATGCTAATTTAGTTTCATAATTAACTTTAGAGGGTTTTGCAAGATGCCTCATTTGCTTGTTCAAGCTATGGAGGGGTTTCTACTGATGAGACTGTTCCCTGTAATTCCTGGACATCAGTTTCTTTCTCACTTTGTAAAATCTATTTATGCTAGCTATCCACCAGTGTGGCTTGATTTTTTGTGATCAAGTTTTGATCCATTCTGGTACGGGTAAGTCTATACAGTTGTGAAGCTGTTTATACAGGGCACTTGTGTACACTTCCCTAGAGGAGTCTTTACTGGCAGCCATGACTGGAAGTTTGAAGCTATGCATGCCATCATTAGGAGGCTATAGTTTGCTTTGGAGAAACTTTTCAACTTTTTTTTCTGGGGGGGAGTCAGGTACAACTGTTACACTGAACATGAATGATTTATGGTAAGACTTTACCAGAGAGGGTCTGACAAATAGAGTGGTGCAGCGGTATCCCCTGTTGGTGAGTACTGGGTTAAGGACATTCCATCCTCATGTGGGGTTGTGGACCAATTGTTCCAGAGCATTTGTGTTTGCAAAGTGCAGGAATCTTAGGGCAAACATGTTTGAGCTCATATATGCATCCCAATCAATGGAAGGATAGTTAAAGTGCCCCATGCCTAGGATGTTTGGCTGTTATGAGTGACTCAAGTAGATCCAGGAAGGTACTGCATGGTTTTCATGGTTCATGTTGGTGGACCTGTAGCTAACAGTGACATGGCAGGGGGGGGGGTCTTTCCTAGAGTTACTCTAGGGAGTTGTACTCCTTAACTAGTGTTGAGGTGTATTTGTCTTTCATGAAGATGGATACACCTTCTCTTTTTTTCTTTCACATTCATTTTGTGGCCTGAACATGTGGAAGGTATAATAGCCTTTCATGGCTAGAGTATGCTCTGTGGCCCTAAACCATGTCTCTGTAGCTGCACAAACATTGACATCTTTCCTAATAAGTAGTGCCTCCATTCAGTGCATTTTCTGATTTACACTCCTAGCATTAAGCAGGATAACCCTGAGTCTTTCTTTTGACGATACATTTATGTCAGAAATGTTGTTCTTATAACATTGCCTATAAAAGGCACTATGTAGGAGGCAAGAACATTGGCAGTAACCAAAAGGGAAGAGGTAGCAGATGAAGACCATCCCTGGCAAAGCAGTGTAGTCTGTTGACCATATCATCCCAGGCTGACAAATACTGGATCCCCCTGGACTGACACCAGTAGCTAAGCCAATTGTTGAAGTCAATCTTCTTCTTCTTCTTTCGGCTGCTCCTATTAGGAGTTGCCACAGTGGATCAACTGTTTCCATTTCTTCCTGTCCTCTGCATCTTGCTCTGTCACACCAACCACCTGCATGTCCTCTCTCACCACATCCATAAACCTTATCTTAGGCCTTCCTCTTTTCCTGTTACCTGGCAGCTTCATCCTTAGCATCTTTTTCCCAATATACTCAGCATCCCTCCTCAACACATGTCCAAACCAACATAATCTTGCCTCTCTGGCTTTGTCTCCAAACCTTCCAACCTGGGCTGACCCTCTAATATACTTATTTCTAATCCTGTCCATCCTCGTTACAGCCAGTGCAAATCTTAACAGCTCTGCCACGTCAAGCTCTGACTCCTGCCTTTTTGTCACTGCCACAGTCTCCAACCCATATAACATAGCTGGTCTCATTACCCTTTTATAGACCTTCCCTTTCACTCTTACTGGTACTCATCTGTCACAAATCACCCCTGACACTCTTCTCCACCCACTCCATCCTGCCTGTACTCTCTTCTTCACCTCTCTTCCACGCTCACCATTACTCTGAACTGTTGATCCCAAGTATTTAAACTCATCCACCTTTGCCACCTCTACTCTCTGCATCCTCACCATTCCTCTATCCTCCCTCTCATTCACACACATATATTCTGTCTTAGTCCTTCTGACCTTCATTCCTCTTCTCTCTAGAGCATATCTCCACCTCTCCAGGGTCTCCTCCACCTGTTCCCTACTCTCACTGCAGATCAAAATGTCATCTGCAAACATCATAGTCCACGGGGACTCTGTGGCAGCATGTGTTAATGCAATGATACTTTCCCTTTTGGGGTCAGATGGTACTGGGTTTGAATCCTTTTCTCTCTCACTCTTTTTTTTTTTTGCCTTTTCCCATGTTTGCATGCTGTGCTGCTCATCTCAAACACAGGAAAAGGAGGAAAATGAATGTCAGGTTTGGCTGTGTTTATATGGTTTGCATGAAGTGCAGCAGTACACAAACTGGAGCCTAGGAGCAGACAGGACCCAGACAGCCAAAAATGGAAACCAGATGCATTCATGTAATACTACTGGGCATCGCACAAACCTGCTAAGCAGCCCTGCATGACAGTTAACAACAAGACCTTAAGAATGAATAGTAAAATAGGCAATGTAATAAAACTACTCGTACAGCAGCAAGTGTAAGTGTAGGACTGAAGTACAGATGATTCTGGGTTCTAGTACAGGGTGTGCAAACTTTGTTTTACTGTTGTGACATTGCAGTTTATACCAATGAAGTGTAGCACAGACAAGGGTTTCCTTACCCTTGTAGGAACAGGTGTAAATGTTGGACTCCCATACACATGGGGCTGGGTTCAAATGCAGCATATTCCATAAACTTTTACTGTTTTTCCACTTCCCATTATAGTCACTCTCACATACAACACTTGACAGTGTTGTGTCAGTTATTTATTTATTTTTCTATGTATTATCACATTTATTATCAAATGTATGACTGTGGGTATAATGTGTGCTATATTTTTGTAAGTATATTTCTGCTTTCTGAAGTGGCACAGCACAGCCTAAAAATTTGACTAACACAATTACACAAGTACCTGTATATCAAATAACCCTGAAATTGCATTGCTTGATACTATTGCACAATGCTTACCATCACACACCACAGAGCACCATGTTTGTGCGATGGTGTGCAGTGAGCAACATTTTCAAACAGTGTGCACATTCTCATATAACTGCAACTCTCAGGTAATCATCAATCTCCATTGCTCTTGGTCCATAATAGACATGGCAGGCATTCGTGGAGAAGTTGTGAGATTTAGGGATCAGGGACGGGGTATCCAGGCATCCAAGATTTTTGTTGGACTCCTGGTGAAACGCCACAGTACCAGATTGCTGCAGAGGGGCTATTCTGTGTCCCGGTATAAGGCATAGGCTTGGGAATAGTTTGACCCAGGCTGTGACCAGTGTCTTCAGTATCACCAGCACTGGAGAAACAATGTAGGCAGCACTATAATAACCTCCAGAGGAGGAAGAGACATACTCTTGATGCTTTCATTGAGGAATTTAGGATAGACAACATCCCACACATGTGGAATTATCAACTACAGAGAGTACTTGTAAGTTGTAAAAGCTGAATATAAGCAAGACTAATATTCATAATGGCATTCTGTTCTGTTCTGCATTTTCCATAGCTAGCATAGAGAGGGAGTGCAATGTTAGGACCCATGCTAGACTGGTGAGGATGAGGGTGGCATGTGGTATCTAAGCAGCAAAAGACTAGTGTTATGTAGCATTAAAAGTTAAAGATAGCTTTTATGGTATTTTATACAATTGTATCAGACTGAGCATGCATATCTCAACTATAAAAGCAAGTATGCATGCATTAGTCTGTAGCACAAACAACAATAGCTTGGTTGGTATTTTATACAGTTGTATCAAATTGAAGATGCATATTCCAACTGTAAAACAAGTATGCATGCACCAATCTGTAGCACGAGAATACAATATTAGACTTTAGACAAAGGTGGTGGGTTCAAATCCCACACTTCCCGACTATATAATAACTGTTAATTCTTCAATTATGTGCAACTTAACGGTTTAAAGTAAAAGCTATATACCAGTGGCACAAATGCCCTGCTGTAAACTGTACTCTGGATAACTGGAACATGCATGTGTCCAATATATGCATATGTATAGGAGTACTTGCTGCAATCTGTAGTATAGTGTGCATCTGTTAGGAGCTACAAGTCTTAAACGTAATACGTCATCTGTTAGGGGTGGTAGTCTTAAGATTAAAGGTCAAGATAATAGAGTTAAATAATTGTTTTAATGCCAGAAGAACCAATAGAAGAGAAGTAGTACCACCAAAAACTCCTTTGATTAAAGCACTGTATGTTACATATGAAGGTACTCATTTTATCTCTTTTTTCCTCTCACACCAACCCTTATTTCTTTCTTTTTTTTTCTTTTGTTTTATTTTATTATGTGTCATCAAAATGTGTCCATGTCATACATGTGTACCACATCTCAAAATGCTCCACAACACAGCAGGGTAGGTCTGCCCCAGAGAATCCACCTGCCCCCACAGCACCGGCTCCAGCACCATTGCCCAGCACATCTGGGAGCCAACTTGGCAGCACCACCTCTGCTGCACCTACACTACCTGCCCCCTCAGGTAGTTTTGCCCTGGAGGATAGGGCAGTGGTTCCTCCCAGGAGCAGTGGCAGGGGGTGGTGAGTTTATCACCCATACTGAACTGCTAGGGATGAAGTGTAGGGTTGTGCTTCACACTGTTGGTGCACACCTACTCTGAATGACAGGGCTGCTTTCCCTCATTTTACATTGGACCAGTAGGAGGAGGAGACATCAAGTGTTCCAGCAAGTGGCAGGCTAAAGTGACAGTGATGACAGCCCTGTGGGTGGGAACTTGATTATCACTTTCAACCAGCTTGACAACCATGGTTCAAGGATGTCCCCATCCTCACCCCATCCATGGTGTCTACTGACCTCTTGTGTCCGTCACCATCCATGTGTCTTGTCTGTTTGTCTTGTCTGTATGCAATTGCTTCCTCACCTACCAAACTTACCAGACCCAGACATATCTATGTATTTTCCCCATTGTTCCTCTCACTCTGTCAAAAAAAAAACAAAACAAAAAAAGGGCACCTGTCCCACAAAAAAAAAAAAAAAAAAATGATCTCATACATAGTTCACCATTTCACATGTGTCTTTTTGACACACTTGATTTGGTCCTATTGGTTATACAACATGAGTGTGTTGTGGTCACCCCTCACTCTGGAGGTGACAGTCCAAATTCAGCTAATATTCTGCACGTATTGCCAGTTTTTACTGTTGAATAAATGGATATATATGGTTCTTTCCTACCTCCTTTCTGCACATTCATGTATTGCTTTCCATTTGTTCCTCCCCCTAGTTACTCCCCATTTCTGCAATGTTCTATCCTCCCCATTTCTTTTCATTAATGCATTATTGTGTGCTAGTAGGCATTACATACCAACACACATCAATGGCAATGCAAAAGTACTTAAAACTATTAGATTCAGTTGTATTTGATCCCAATACCATCTGGCCTCAAAATGTAATGCATTATTTCATTAACTGCATTAACACATGCCACCACAGACTCAGTTAAGTAGCAGGTGTATTCCAGAGACTCAGTACTAACTGTCAGACTTTAGCATCCCCATTTCACCACTGTCCTATCTTCCCCATTTCTTTTCTTTTATGCATTATTGCATAATGGTGCATATCATGCACCAATGTGCCCCAATGATAAGGCAAACATAATTAAAAGTATTATATACAGCTGTATTCCAACACCATAATATCTGGCTCCAAAAAGGAACATGTCACTGTATTAACACCTGCTGCCACAGAGTCAGTTATGTAGCAGGTGTATTCCACAAACTGAACACTAGCTGTCAGACTTTAGCAATGTGCCTCACTTTTGTACATTGCTTAGTAAGGCACAATCAGGTGTATCTCACATGTATATACACTTGGATAGCCATTGCACAAACTTGATACTCCTCATCTATGGAAATGTATATATTATACTGTGTTTCTGCTGTTTACTGTCCACTTCCTTTGTATGACATGAAAGTACATGTGGAAACATTACAGACTGAGGGCCCTATATAACTATAGGTCATATATTTAAAATACA
>NC_056741.1:1718829846-1719069846 GCF_019279795.1 Protopterus annectens | reverse complement strand
AAAGATTATGTACTTTCAGCTGCACTAGTTCCCCTCAGCAAAAGTTTTATTCCGTGTCCTTGCCAACCTCCAATAAAATAAAGGCTGTCTGGTTGCCCTGCACTGTGAGACCCTACATTGGTGTAATGCTAAAATGCTTTCAGCTAAACTAGTTCCTCTCAGCAAAAGTTTTATTCTGTGTCCTGGCCAATCTCCAATAATCCAAAGGCTGTCTGGTTGCCCTGCACTCTGAGACCGTGCATCAGTGGAATGCTAAATTGCTTTCAGCTAAACGAGTTTCCCTCAGCAAAAGTTTTATTCTGTGTCCTGGCCAACTTCCAGTAAACCAAAGGCTGTCTGGTTGCCCTGCACTGTGAGACCCTGCGTCAGTGAAATGCTAAATTGCTTTCAGCCAAACTAGTTCCCCTCAGCAAAATTTTTATTCTTTGTTCTGGCCATCCTCCAATAAACTAAAAGCTGTCTGGTTGCCCTGCACTGTGAGACCCTCTGTCAGTGGAATGCTAAAGTGCTTTCAGCTAAACTACTTCCCCTCAGCAAAAGTTCTATTCTGTGTCCTGGCCAACATCCAATAAACCAAAGGCTGTCTGTTTGCCCTGCACTTTGAGACCCTGCATCAATGGAGCACTATAGTGGTTCAAGCTAAACTAGTTCCCTCAGCAAAAGCTTTATTCTGTGTCTCGGCCAACCTCCAATAAACCAAAGGCTGTCTGGTTGCCCTGCACTCTCATACCCTGCATCAGTGGAATGCTAAAGTGCTTTCAGCTAAAGTAGTTTCCCTCAGCAGATGTTTTATTTTATGCCCTAGCCAACCTCCAATAATCCAAAGGCTGTCTGGCTGCTCTGCACTGTGAGACCCTGCACTGATGGAACGATAAAGTGCTTTCACCTAAACTAGTTCCCCTCAGCAAAAGTTTTATTCTGTGTCCTGGCCAATCTCCAATGAACCAAAGGCTGTCTGGTTACCCTGCACTGTGAGACCCTGTGTCAGTGGAACACTAAAGTGCTTTCAGCTAAACTAGTTCCCCTCAGCAAAAGTTTTATTCTGTATCCTGGCCAACCTCCAATAAACCAAAGGTTGTCTGGTTGCCCTGCACTGTGAGACCCTGCATTGCTTCATAGGTTCATAGGTTCATAGGCAGGTACTAGGATATTGGCCCTAGGGCATCTATAAGCCTAGCCAAAAGGTACCCTGGCTTTCGCCACCCAAGAAAATTATTTTCCTTTGCCACTGTTGAGCAGAGCCACAGAAGTGATCCCCTGGGTGAATTTCCTATATCCCATTCAATCATCAATATTTTTCTTGAAGAGTGCTAATGAGGAGCTTTGTTTGATATAGATAGGTAGTTTGTTCCAGAGTATGGGAAGTCTCTGGGACAAGAATCTATCCCTTCAGCATGTTCTGTTTATTGTGGTGACAAGGTTTAGGTCTCTAGTGTATGTAGCTCATAGGGATTGGGATTTCTTTAAGTGGAGCATGTCTAAAAGCTCTGGGTTTGACATAGCTTTGTGTGTTAGTCAGAGATCGCCTCTGAGTAGGCGATATGCGACGAAGTAAAGCTGCAGCTTTTTGAGACAGTCTGCGTAGGGCATCTGTTTGAAGCTGGTAATCCTCTTTGTGAGGTATTTTTGTGGCCTTTCCAGTTGTTGTAGATGTCTTGTGAGGTACATACCAAAAGGGGCATTGTACTCTATAATGGGTCTAATGAGTGATGAATAGTGGGGAACAATGACCTCTTTTTTCCTGGATGAGAAACCTTTTGTAATGAGATGTGCCACATAGAAGGATTTCCTGACTACTGTGGTGATGTGATTATCAAAGGAGAGACTACTGTCCACCTGTGTCCCAAGGTCTCTTATCACACTTTTGGTGTTAAGTAGACTACAGCCTATGTGGTAGTTCATGAGTACAGAGCTTTTACCAAAAGGGATGACAATGCACTTTTTGGCATTGAGCTTGAGGCCATGGCTTTGACACCAGGCATCTGTCTCAGCGAGGCCTTTTTGTAGGATGTCCACATCTTTTGGTGTTTTGATTATGGCTCCTAGTTTGCAGTCATCTGCGAACTTCCTTAGCCAAAGACCTTCTGGGTTAGCCTGTACTTCAGAGAAGTAGATACCAAATAGGAGAGGACCCAGGACTGAACCCTGTGGTACACCACTTGTTACTGGTCTGAAGTTGGATTTGGAGTCTGCTACTTTTACAGTGTGGGTTCTGTCAGTGAGCCAGTTTGCAACCCATCTTGAGACATAGGGATTTATACCTAGTTTAGCGAGTTTATCTATAATTCCAGAGTGGGGGATGGTGTCGAAAGCCTTGGCAAGATCTAGATAGGCTGTGTGAACCACCTTACCCTCATCTACAGCTTTGGTGACTGCTTCAAAGAAGTCTATCAGGTTTAGGAGACATGATCTGCCATTTACAAACCTGAACTGGGTGGGGTCCTGAGTTTGGAGATTACCAATGTCATTGTTTATAAGTTCCATGATGATACGTTCCATGGCCTTGCAGACCAGGCTTGTTAAGCTAATGGGGCGGTAGTTTCTTGGGTCTGTGGAGGTTCCACCTTTGTGGAGTGGGATAACCGTTGCTGTGTGCCATTCAGTGGGCACATAGCCTGAGGCAAGGCTATGATTGAACATGGTACTTAGGTGGGGTGCCAGTTCATTCTGTAGTTCATGTAGAACACAGCCTGGGATGTTGTCAGGTCCCATGGATGCTGTGTTCTTGGCTTTGGATAGTGTGTTTTTTACCTGTGCAGCTGTGATTACAGGAACTTTGCATTCTTCTGGTATAGAGATGGGCCCTTTAGGGGATGACAGGGGGGTAAAGTTAGCACTGAACCTATCTGCCAGGATGTTGGCAATATCAGTTGGTTCTGTATATTTAGTGCCATTGTGCTGTAACTCAGAGCAGATCTGAGTGTTGCCATTGAGATTCTTGACATAGCTACAGAATGCTTTGTGCTTGTCTTTAGAGTCAGTAGCGATTTTATTTTTGTAACTAGCTTTGGAGGATTTTATGAGCAATCTCAGCTTCTTACTGAGGCTGACCAGGGAGTTTCTCCAATCGTGGGATTTTACTCTTTTTTGCAACAGTTTCTTTCTTCTGTTGTAGAGTTTGTTTATGGCAGGGGACCACCAGATTGGCTTCCTTTTTTTGGAGGATAGCATCTTGGTTCTGTTAGGGATTGTATGATCCATGCACTCGTGTAAGTGCTTATAAAGGGCATTTGTGTAGGATTCAGCAGTCATACCTCTATTGTTCGTCAGCATGGGTGTTGTGAAGTTTGCCACTTCTGTCTTAAGAAGCGTGAAGTTGGCTTTGGAGAAAATTTTTATTGTGGTTTCCCTAATGGGGGGTGGAGGAGGGATGTGGATGTCTAGGGTGATTAGCTTGTGGTCGGATTTGACCAACGACTTGACCTCTGGTGTGGAGCATCGGTTGCCCATGTTGGTAATAACCAGGTCTAGGATATTGCTGCCCCTGGTGGGGGTGTGGATAAGTTGATCCAAGGCATTGGAATTTATGACTTCCAGAAAACATTGAGCACAAGAGTTGGTACATGAGTAGTTTTTCCAGCTAATGGTGAGGTAGTCGAAATTACCCATTATTAGAGTGTTAGGTTGTACCCTAATATTTACCAGTGTATCAAGAAATGAGGAGTGGGAAACCTGGGGCATGGTGGGGGATCTGTAGCAAGCTACAATTTGGATTGGGGTCTTGCCCAGAGTTAGTTGCACTTCGATAATCTCGGATGCATTATGCTGAGCAACTAGCCTGGAGGTGTGGATATCCTTAATGAATATGGACATGCCTCCACCTTTGGTGTTTTGGTCCAGGTTAGGTGGCAGAAAGGTGTGGTATGAATTATACCCTGGTAATGCAGGAGTACTCTCTGGAGTCTTGAACCAGGTCTCTGTCACTGCACAGATGTCGATGTTCTCCATTTTAAGGAGTGCCGCGAGTGTGTGCATTTTGAGGTTTAGACTTCTAGTATTGAGTAGCTATACCCTCAGATTCTTCTTGCTTGTAGCTGTTACGGTGGTGAATTTGTCATTTGAACCTTGTCTAAAAAAAGGCACTATAGGGGTGGCTAGAGCCTTAGCCAGTATCTGGAATCCCAAGGGCGACAGGTGCAGGCCATCTCTGGCAAAGCATTGTGGTTTGTCGATCATGTCATCCCAGGCAGACAGATACTGGATCCCCTTAGAATGACACCAGAAGCTTAGCCAATTGTTGAAGTCAATCATTTTGTCCTTGTACTGTGGTATCATTCTGGGTGATGGCAGGATGCTGCTCAGGGCTAGGGTCATACTTGCCTGGGATACAAGATCAGACAGCTCCTCCTTGTCCCTTTTCATGTAGTCCAGGGAGGTACATCTCAGGTCATTCATAACAACATGGACAATGACAGAGTCATATTTGTACTTGATGTGGAGTGACCTGAGTGCATGCGTTATGTGGCAGATCCTGGCACCCCACAGGCAGCTGACAGTAACTTTCTCCTTGTTTAGCCTGGTGAGTGGAACATCAGTGTGCCTGACTATAGAGTCACCTATGACTAGAGTGTTTGGTACATTGTTATGCCTTATGGGTTGTGGTTGAGTGGCACACTGAGTTTGTGGGCTATGTGTCATTTGGGTTGTGTTGGAGGGTGGAGGTTGCTTGTGTTTCTGCTTTGGAGGTCCCTGTTGCTTGGGCAAGTTTTTACTGAGAGCCTCCATGAATGTAGGTGTGTGTTTTGTGTTTCTATGTGTGTGTTTTGCTGATGTAGGTTTTGAGGGACTATGTGCTGAGTGTGGTGTGGTGCAAGTGTTTACCTTCTCCTCTTGACTGTCTAGTCCAGTCTTAGGTGAAGAGAGCTTTGCTTTCAGTTTGGCTATATAAGTGCATCTTTCACAGGTTGTAGTGTTGGATGGTAGGAGGAGAGGGTTGTCTGTGTACATGAGGCAATCGCTGCATTGCCCCAAGATGCCCAGATTCATCGGGTAGACAGGAGAAAACACCGGGAGCTGACCCTTAGACATGCCTGGATAGGTGCTTATTTGTTATGTACTAGAAACTGTTTTCCTCTTGACAAGTGATGAAAGTTGAGTGCTGTAGTAATTTGTAGCTTATTTACTGCTTACAATAAGTTCTGAACAAATGCTGAGCTCAAAGAAACAGACGAGTGCTGAAACAAAAAAACTGGCTAGTTCTAAGAAACAAAATTAAGCTAGAAGGCTTCTCTCCAACACAGAAAGGCTTGGGGGCTTAGAAGCCCACAAATAGTCCTGGACACAGCAAATCTGTATCCAGACTAGACTACCCACAGGAAAGGCAGGAAACAAGCTTAGAAATGTTTTTTTTTTTTGGAACACTAAAATGTTTTCAGCTAAACTAATGTATGTTAAAGTTTAATCTGTCCTCTAAACTGAAGACATTTTGTTATAGCCTTTTACTGTAAGTATGCACACTACTGGTCCTACCCTCCCCACATTTTTTTCTTCCTATTGTACTCCTAGGTCAATTACTTAAAACTGCTTTCTTTCTCTTAAAAAATATTTACCTATGTTCCTGCAGCCCATGCTTGTATTGTTTTTCCCTATAGAAGTGGTGGTCCTTGTCATCACACTGTACTAGATTAGTAGCACAAGATTTCTAGTTATTAGGAAGATACTGTGATACACCAACCTGGAACTGACTGAGCTTGGTTTTCCTGACTGTTTTTTTTTTTTTTTTGTAATAATACCACCAATAATCCCATGCCTCTGATTTAACATTTGTGATGTGGAGTGATAACAGATGAGCCTGCACATTCACACACACTTGACGACTATTATGATACATCTGCACTCTATGAGGGTAACCATGCCCACTATCCTGGCATGGTAATGTCTGCAAGAGATGTTAGGAGGGACAGTGCTGTACCTGTATATCACAGTATGGTCAGTATGGACTATCTGCCTTGTGTGCACGGTATATATCAATGGCACAATCCACACTGTCATGAATGATATACATGCCATTAATGCCGCCAAACACCTATGCATGTAATGTGTGCATAAGCTGAACAGGTAACACACATGCATCTTGTGTAACAACTCTCTAAGGCCAAGAACACTGCATCAATGGGTCCAGACAATATTCCAGGATGCCTTATAAATAGCAGGAAACATGACCTATCAGGGCCTCTGGAATTACTATTTAACTGTAGCCTCCAAACAGGCTTTGTGCTTCATGAATGGAGAAAGGCAACAGTCATCCTTCTGCTCAAAAATAGGCAATCTACATATCCTGGAAACTACAGACGCATAAGTCACACTAGTCTTATATGTAAAGCTATGGAAAGAATTATCATGGAAATGATTAATAGCGATTTAGTAAACCTCCAGACACTGGACCCAACCCAATTTGGTTTCATCAAGGGCAGGGCATGCCTACTCAATCTGGTGGATTTCTTTGAGAAGGTCACCAAAGCGATGGATGAGGGCAAATGGTTTATACTGCCTATTTTCACCTGGCCAAGGCATTTGACACAATGCCCCACTTGGGCATTGTTGACAAACTCAAGAGGTTAGGTACAAACCCATATATCACACAGTGGATAGCCAATTGCGTCACAGACAGGACCCATGAAGTTAGAATTCAGGGGCTTCACCTCTACAAGGAGGTCAGTCACAAGTAGTGTCCCTCAGGGATCTGTCCTTGGACCACTCCATTTTGGCACTAACCGCTGAAGTCAAGGCCAATGTCTATGGTCTCTGGTTGACTACATTTGCAGATGACTGCAAATCAGGAGCTGTCATTGAATCAAGCACTGACGCAAATGTTTTCCAGGAAGGGCTGACACAGACAAACAACTGGTGTCAGAGCCATGGCCTAAAACTAAATGACAAGAAATGCATAATAGTATCCATCAGGAAATCATCCATCTCTGGTAACTATCATATTGATAACACACCCCTTAAAGTTAACTGAGCAGTTATGGTCATACTTAGACAGTAATCTAGCCTTTGACCATCATGTGTCTACAGGAGTGAGGAAATCATTCTATGGTCTGCCACTTATAAACAAAGATATGACATCTAGGTCCAAAGAAGTCATTGTTCCACTGTATTCTGCATACATCAGACCTATCATTGTGTACAATACCCCCTTTTGTATGTACCTAACCAGGCATATCCAACAATTGGAATGTCCACAGAAGTTCTTCACAAAAAGAATACAGGGCATAAGTAAAATGTCCTGTGCAGACCGCCTCAAGGCCCTATCCATGTATTCCATCTCCTACAGGCTTTTGAGGGGAGATCTATGCCTGGCATACAGGCCATTGTCAGACCCCACTCTGATGGACCTCATGCATATCCACAAAACAAAGAACACCAGAATTACTCATTCTAAAGACTTAAACCTTACCTGTGATATAAATAGGACCTGCTGGAGAGATAGGTATGTATGCCATTTATGGAACAGGCTTCCCATCCATATGAAGCAGAGTTCCTCCATATCCCAAATAAAGTGCAACTTGGACAATTGGATGGAAACTGGAAATTCATCCTTGGCTTGGCACCTATGTCTCTAATGGACATAGGTAACCTGCAAATGGTTCATCTCCAAGGCTCATGCTTACACTTATCAAGGGTATCAGAACTTGTCAGAGATTTGGGATGCATGGTTAGGCTTAAAAAGGCTCTTGTGATCATTAGCCTAGTTAACACCTATGAACTTATACAGCACACAATTTTTCTAATCATATGAATCAATTTGTTAATTATAGTTATAGAACTATAAGTTGTATAAAAAGATTTATAAAGTCTGGGAAATCAGAAATGATGTAGTCATTGTTAATTACATTAGACCCAAACCTTAGTATGGAGTAATAATATGAAAACCTTATAAGAAAACACACATGAGTAAACTGGAAAGAGTGCAGTGGAAATATATAAAGGGCAGCCATGAATGTGAAAATTTTAAGTTATTATGAAAGACTAAAATATCTGAACTTGTACTTTGTCTCATGCAGATATTTAAAAGGAGATCTTGCTCAGGTATATAGGGCATTTAGAGACAATTGCCTCTGGGAATGTCTGGGGTTTTGAAAAAGTAGTAATCATCAGACAACTTATGTAGAGGATTCTATAGGGATGAGAAGTGTACTAATTGATTCTCTGAGAGAGCAGCTGATGGAACAAACTACCAATTTACATTAATGCAAGCACTAGACACTTATTATGGGAATGACTGTTTTGGTATATTGGCAGGCTAGAAGAGCATCATTGCATGTGCTTGAAATATTTGTATGTATGTATGTATGTATATATATATATATATATATATATATATATATATATACATATATATATATATATATATAGGTTCATAGGTAAGTATTAGGCTATCTGCCCATGGGCATTTATAAGCCTAGCCACAGAGTGATGGCTTTCGCCTCCCCCTTAGATTAGTAACCTGGGCCTCTGTCAACAGGGCTCCTGAAGTGATCCCATGATCCCAGGGTAGAACTTATGATTACCCATCCACTCATCAAGATTTCTTTTGAAGAGAGTCATAGAGGAGCTCTGTCGAATATGGACTGGGATTCTATTCCAGAGTGAGGGGAGTCGCTGGGACAGGAATCTATCCCTCCAGCATGTCCTGTTTATTGTTGTACATAGGTTCAAGTCGCTAGAATGAGTGGTTCTGAGGGATCTCGTTTTTTTGAGGTGAAGCATGTCCATTAGTTCAGGGTTTGACATGGCCCTATAGGTCAGGCATAGGTCACCTCTGAGCAGACGGTAAGCGACTTGAGCTTTTTTGGTCATGCTTCATAGGGTAATTGTTTAAGGCCCTTAATCCTCTTAGTGAGGTACTTCTGTGGTCTTTCTAGTTGTTGCAGGTGTCTAGTGAGGTACATCCCAAATGGGGCATTGTGCTCTATTATGGGCCTAATGAGTGAGGAGTAAAGGGGCACAGTCACCTCCTTGGATCTGGATGAGAAACCCTTTGTGATAAGGTGTGCCACATAGAAGGATTTCCTGACTGTTTTGGCTATGTGGTTTTCAAAGGAGAGCATGCTATCTACTTGGGTACTCAGGTCCCTAATTACTTCTTCTGTACTTAATTGATTCCCATCTATGTGGTAGTTTGTAGGTACTTTGTTTTTCCCAAATGGGATTACTATGCATTTTTTGGCATTTAGCTTGAGGCCGTGACTTTGACACCAGGTGTTTGTCTCTGTGAGACCCTTTTACAGGATGTCTGTGTCAGCTGGAGAGTCAATTATTGCACCCAATTTACAGTCATCTGCAAACTTGGTTAGCCAAAGTCCCTCCACCTTTGCCTGTACTTCAGAGAAATATATACCGAACAGGAGGGGTCCCAGGACTGAGCCCTGTGGGACTCTGCTTATGACTGGTTTAGAGTCAGACATGGCGCCTGCCACTCTTACTATGTGAGTTCTGTCTGAGAGCCAATTGGCAACCCATCTCGTGACATGGGGGTTGATATTTAAGCTGGTGAGTTTGTCTATGATTCCTGAGTGTGGGATCATGTCGAACTCCTTAGCAAGGTCCAGGTATGCTGTGTGGACCACCTTCCCTTCATCTATGGCCTTGGTGACTGTTCTGAAGAAGTCAACCAAGTTCAGGCGGCAAGATCTGCCTTTAACAAAGCCAAACTGGGTGGGGTCCAGTGTCTGGAGGTTCCCAATGTCCCTGTTAATGAGCTCCATGATTCCATGCGTTCCATGGCTTTGCAGACCAAGCTAGTCAAGCTTATAGGGCGATAGTTCCCAGGGTCATTTGTGGCACTACCTTTGTGGAGTGGTACGACTGTTGCTGTACAACATTCTTTGGGTACATAGCCTGTAGAGAGGCTGAGTTTGAGTAGTGATGTGAGATGGGGGGGGGTTAGTTCATTTTGAAGCTCGTGTAAGACACAACCTGGGATAACATCTGGTCCCATTGATGCTGTGGTTTTGGCCTTTGCAAGGGCTGTCTTTACTTGTGTGTCTGAGATATCTGGAGCACCATATTCTTCTGGGATGGGTGCTAGCCCCTTTGGTGGAGGGGGGGGGTGAAGTTTGCACTGAACTTGTCAGCCAGGATGTTGGCAATGTTGGTTGGTTCAGTGTATTTATGGCCATTATGCACTAGCTCGGAGCATATCTGAGAGTTTGCCCCTAGACTCTTGACATAGTTACAGAAGGCCTTGTGGTTATTCTTAGAGTCATTGGCTATTTTTCTTTCAAAGTTGGCCTTGGATGATTTAATGAGGGAACGCAGTGTTTTGCTGATGTTAATCAGAGATGCCTTCTTATTTTGGGATTTTGTTCTATCTTGTAGGAGTTTCCTCCTTCTTTTGTAAAGTTTATTTATGGCCGGGGTCCACCAGACTGGCTTCCTCTTTTTTGAGGAGTTCGTCTTGGTTTTACTTGGGATGGCTCGGTCCATGCATTCTTGAAGGTGTTCATAGAATGCACTTGTAAAGGATTCTGCCATTGGGTCATCATTTTCCATTTGACTGGGAGCTGTGAGACTTCCCACCTCGGTCTTGAGGAGTGTGAAGTTGGCTTTAGAGAAGTTTTTTACCTTGATTTCCTTGACTGGGGGGGGGGGGGTCGGGATGTGGATGTCCAGTGTGAATAGTTTGTGATCTGATCTTACCAATGATGAGTTAACCTCAGGTGTGGAACATAGGTTCCCCATGTTGGTGATGACCAGGTCCAGTATGATGTCACCTCTTGTAGGAGTGGTGACCAGCTGTTCAAGGGCATTTGAGTTTATAAACTCAAGGAAGCATTGGGCTAGGGTGTTTGAGCTTGAGTAGTTTTCCCAGTCAATATTTGGATAGTTGAAGTCACCCAGTAGCATGGTGTTGGGTAGAATCTTCATACTTTCTAATGTTCTCAGGAATGCTGCGTGAGGGTCCTGAGATAAGGTGAGAGGTCTGTAGCAAGCTATAAATTGAACAGTCAATTTACCCGCTGTCAATTGCACTTGGATGGTCTCAGATTCTGCGTGCTGTGCTACTAACCTGGAGGTGTGGGAGTTCTTGATGAATATGGACACACCCCCTCCTTTTTTGTTCCGGTCCTGGTTTTGGGACCTAAAGGTGTGGTAGGAGTTATAGCCTGGTAGTGCTGGGGTGCTCTCTGGAGCCTTGAACCAGGTTTCTGTCACTGCACATACGTCGATTTCTTCCATACTAAGGAGAGCCTTGAGTGCATGCATTTTGAGGTTTAGACTTCTGGCATTGAGCAGCATTACCCTCAGTTTTTGTTTATTATTGTTGTTTATGGAGGCGGGTTTGTCTTTTGAGCTTTGCCTAAAAAAGGCAGTATTGGGGTGGCAAGAGTCTTGGCCAGTTTTCGAAAGCACAGGGGCGACATGTGCAAGCCGTCTCTGGCGAAGCAACGTGGCTTGTCAAGCATGTCATCCCAGGCTGACAAGCACTGGATCCCCTTTGAATGACACCAGTAGTTTAACCAATTGTTGAAACTGATCATTTTTTCTTCGTATGCTGGCATAATTTTGGGTGAGGGCAGGATGCTACTCAGAGTCAGAGTCATACCAGCCTGGGCTACATGGTCAGAGAGCTCCTCCATGTCTCTTTTCATGTAGTCCAGGGAGGTATGTCTTAGGTCATTTACGCCACCATGTAGAATGACAGAGTCATATTTGTACTTGTTGTGGAGTGACCTGAGTGAATGTGTTATGTGGCGGATTCTGGCACCCGACAAGCAGCTTATGGTAACCTTCTCCTTGTTCAGTCTAGTGAGTGGGACGTCTGTGTGCCTGATGATAGAATCACCAATTACTAGTGTGTTAGGTGTGTTATTTAGCCTTATGGGCTGTTTTTGCTTGGCACACTGACGTTGTGACATATGTGTTACCTGGTTTCTGGGTTGCTTGGGTGTATGCTTAGGATGTCTCTGTTGTTTAGGCAGGTTCTTATTTAGAGCCTCCGAGTATGTTTTTGCGTGTTTCTGAGAGTTGTTTTCTGGTGCAGCTATGGCTGGTCTATGTGAGTCTGGTAATGTGGTGCTAGTGTTGCCCTTCTCCTTGTGACTGGTTGATCCAGTCATGGGTTGAGAGAGCTTAGCCTCCAGTTTGACTGTGTAGCTGCATCTCTCACATATGTTTGTGTTGGTTGGGAGGAGGAGGGGGGTGTCTGTGTACATGAGGTAATTGTAACATTGCCTCAGGATGCCCAGATTCACCAGCTAGACCAGAGTGCACACCTGAAGCTGTCCCTTGAACATGCCTGATTAGATGGTTGGGACTGTATTGCTGATTGGATGAGTAAAGAGCCTTATACTTCCTGTGTATAGGGCTGAAGTGCAAGCTGTAAGCTAGTGCTAGTTTTAGTAAGTGCCTGTCTTAAATTGCAACACAACAAACTAAAACTGGAAAAATAGATTCAGCACGACACAGAAACAGCAACCAGGATCCAAAACAGGTTTATTGTCTTCAAACTCTAGCGCCTCGGCCACTGTAAGCCTTCAAGGAGTAAAGTTTCAATAACATAGCACAGTATATATAATCACACCAATCAATCAATAAAACTATTATACAATTAAATAATAAAATTACTCAATTAAATCACATTTTTCCAACAGCATTCTGTGTTTAAGCCTCTAGGTAATAAAGTGCCAAACTTTAAAATAAAAACAGTTTCATACTTTAAAAGTAATTTTGCCACAACTGCAACATCAGACTCTAACTTTGCTATCTGTTGTAAAATAGTTGCTTTTAAAGTGTCAGTGCTACCATTATGAAATTCGTGAAAATGTTGAGCCAAAGGGCTCTCCATTTTTTTATTTTTTATATCCCTGAGATGTTCTAACAGCCTGACTTTAAACATTCTTTTAGTTTGCCCTATATAGAACTTATGACATCCACATGTGATTGCATAAACCACCCTATTAGTTCTACAAGTGTATGAACCACTTGAATAAAATGGTATATTATTGATATTAGAAAAAGTTCTATATACAAATGGGCAAGCCTGACATTTCCTACATGGGAATGTACCTATACTAGATGGTTGTAGTGGTATTTTATTCCCTGGATTAAAAAATTTTGTTCGTACCACCATATCCTTAATACTCTTACCTCTTTTATAGGAAAAAATTAATTTTTTCATTTTTAAATTACTTAGTTCATCATAATTCTCTAAAAAATCCCAAAAATGTAATATTTTATGTTTTATCATATCACTTACATACATTGTATGTGGACACTACAAATAAATTATTATCCACCTGACTTTCTCTATTTATTGTATGACTATTACTGATCTTTTTCTTATTGTACCCATCATACCTCATATTTATGATTTTTTCTATATCAGCATCCACTAATTTACTATCATAATTTCTGTTCAAAAACATCCTTTTAGTTGTTTGAATTTCCTTATAAAACACTTCATCATTATGACATAACCTAGAAATTCTTAAAAATTCACCATATGGCAATGCTCTAATAATATGTGCAGGATGACAGCTAGTTGCTTGTAAAAAATCATGTGGGTCCCCAAATTTCCTATATAAACTTGTAATTATAGGCAAACCAACAGTACCTTGTAAATTAATATCTAGAAAGTTAACTGACTGCCCATATTGTAGCCCATCAAAATTAATTTTAAATCTATTGATTTGGATTTCTTGTACAAAATTCTGTATATCATCATATCCCCCCTCACACAAAAATATCAAATCATCTATGTATCTATAATACAATTTCACATATTTCTTTACAAAATCATTCTTATAGATACATTCATTCTCTACCAAACCCATAAATATATTCACATACATTGGGGCAAATGGTGCACCCATTGCTGTTCCTTGTTTTTGATAGAAAATTAGATTATCAAAATAAAAATAATTATTTTCTAAGCAAAATTGTACAAGCTCTAATATATAATGTGTGTGGGGTGAATCTCCCATGCTGTTAAACACAGCTTCTAGGCCAAATTTATGTTGGATGTTCGTATAAAGACTCTTCACATCTAAAGTAATCCAAAACATGTTCTCATTCCAAATAACTGATTTAATTTTTTCCAAAAAATCAAAAGAATCTTTGATACAGGAGGGAAGACAGGCAGCTTCTTTCAATAATACTTTATGTAACACAACACCTAAATTATGTAAAAAGTACTTCCTAGCAGACACAATAGGTCTACCTGGTGGTTTGTTTATATTTTTGTGTAATTTGGGGAGACAGTAAAAATAAGCACAACTAGTATCACTTAGGCAAAGTTTCTTCTTTACATCATTCTCAGACCAGAAACCCAACCGTAAACCTCTTTTAATTAAATTCTCATATTTAATTTTTGCCTGTTCAATACTGTCCTGGTGAGCTTTACAATACACTGTTTCATCTCCTAATAAATCCCAGCACATTTCCAAATATTGTGTGTAATGCATAATCACAATCTTATTGCCTTTGTCCGAGGGCTTTATGACCAATTCTGTTTGTTTAGAAAAATTTCTCAATTCTTGCCATTCTATCTTGGACAAGTTATATGTGACTGAATTCCTATCAAAATGTTTTAATTCAAACTCTAATTCAAAATCTAGCATTGCGTGTAATTTTTTAATGCCATCATTGCAACATGGAGGCATAAATGTACTTTCTGTTTTAATGCCTGAGGTGTCTATATACCTATGTTCAAAAAATTCACTGTCACAAGAAACAAAAGATTCTTCTGTCTCTGAATCACTCTGTTCTAACACATTTCCATTGAAATTACTATCCATAACAAAGTTTTTAGATGTTAAAACATTGAAATAATACCATAAATGTAACTTCCTAATGAAACTATATAATTCTATTTTACATTCATATATTTTAGGAAGTACTGTAGGTACAAATTTCAATCCGTAGTTTAAAACAGAAAGTGTTCAGAAATATGACAGCCTGACAGATTAATCACATTTTTAGTAAGTAGTTCGAAATTAGTACCATCTTGTTCTTTTATTGTCTCTCCACGGTCTTTGTGGACCATTCCTATAATGCTCCTGCTCGCCAAAACCTCTTTTCCGTTGTTGACCAAAGTTTCCCGCATTCCGAAACTGTTCGGGAAAAAAATGGCGATTAGCTGGAGAAGGTAATTCCGGATATTCACTCACCTCTCTTGCGTGCATGAAATTGTCCATGTTCTGATTGGGTGTCATCACGCTCGAAGTACTGTCACGTCTCTGGCCATTCTCAATGAGTTGATTCGTTGTCTGAGCCGATGTACGAGACCGCTGATTGGCTCGAAATAGGTACACATTGCCCTTTTCAAAATATCTTAAGTCTCTCTGAATTTTGTACATTTTCTGATCAATAATTTTCTTTTCCAAGCCATTGACTTTTTCTTGAATGTCTCTAAGACAGGAATCAAGTCTGTTCCTGTCTAATACAGTAACTAGACTATTGCATACTACATTAATGTCTTTTTTCAGGTTCACCAACTTAATATTATCTCGTTCTATTTGGATTTTGATCCATTCTCTTGAACATTGATGGGCTGCACATTCCCATCTCGTCTGAAAAGATTTATCCAGCTGACATGTTGAATCAAAAGGCTCTGAGGGGAATTTAAGTGCCCTGAGCCCTCTCGGTATAATGTCTAGTTCGAGATATCTGGATAAACTGTTAATATTATAGTATGTAGCTGTTTCTTTACTCATTAAATTAGTCAGATTAGAGATGGTAGATTTAACTTCAATAGGAACATCCATGGAACGCTTACCAATGTTCGCAAAAGGTTGTTAGAACGTTTACTTCTTGTTTCAGTGAGGAAGCGCTCCCATGCTGGAATATCCCCAGTATTCTCAGTACCTGTTGTTCTCTCTACCCGGTCATAATTCCGGTCTGGATTAGTATTGAAGAACCCATCTAGTGTTCGCTGGGAACCACCTCCATTGTCTTCTCTGAAAATTCTTGGTACATTTATGGCTGGATCACTGGCCATGGATAGTAAACAGCAACACAACAAACTAAAACTGGAAAAGTAGATTCAGCACGACACAGAAACAGCAACCAGGATCCAAAACAGGTTTATTGTCTTCAAACTCTAGCGCCTCGGCCACTGTAAGCCTTCAAGGAGTAAAGTTTCAATAACATAGCACAGTATATATAATCACACCAATCAATCAATAAAACTATTATACAATTAAATAATAAAATTACTCAATTAAATCACATTTTTCCAACAGCATTCTGTGTTTAAGCCTCTAGGTAATAAAGTGCCAAACTTTAAAATAAAAACAGTTTCATACTTTAAAAGTAATTTTGCCACAACTGCAACATCAGACTCTAACTTTGCTATCTGTTGTAAAATAGTTGCTTTTAAAGTGTCAGTGCTACCATTATGAAATTCATGAAAATGTTGAGCCAAAGGGCTCTCCATTTTTTTATTTTTTATATCCCTGAGATGTTCTAACAGCCTGACTTTAAACATTCTTTTAGTTTGCCCTATATAGAACTTATGACATCCACATGTGATTGCATAAACCACCCTATTAGTTCTACAAGTGTATGAACCACTTGAATAAAATGGTATATTATTGATATTAGAAAAAGTTCTATATACAAATGGGCAAGCCTAACATATGTTTGTGTTGGTTGGGAGGAGGAGGGGGGTGTCTGTGTACATGAGGTAATTGTAACATTGCCTCAGGATGCCCAGATTCACCAGCTAGACCAGAGTGCACACCTGAAGCTGTCCCTTGAACATGCCTGAATAGATGGTTGGGACTGTATTGCTGATTGGATGAGTAAAGAGCCTTATACTTCCTGTGTATAGGGCTGAAGTGCAAGCTGTAAGCTAGTGCTAGTTTTAGTAAGTGCCTGTCTTAAATTGCCTTATTTCTAGTGCTGGGTTGAAGTGTTTCAAGTTTCAAGGGAAAAACTGAAGTGCAGACTTCGTGGAGCCTGGAATAGTTTAACCGCAGCTAAAAAGTGCTGTGCGGAGCGCAAACCCGTGCAAAACCGTTCTAAGCAGTTTTTATACCAGGGAGATCAAAAAGGATAGAAATTAGCCCAAAATGGCCAATGAGCTACAAGTTGCTGGGCTGGGACCACTCCTACAGGGACAGATAGGCTGCTCAGAGTTCCCTCTCTCACAGTGAACAAGGAAGCAACCTAATTATCCAAGTATGATATGGGCAACACAGGAACCTTTGCCACAGTCCTGGATTCAGCAAAGCCTGAAAACTGGACTAGACTAGTTCAGAAAGGTGGGAAAACAAGGAATTTTTTTGTGTTTTTATTTTCAGAAACAACAGAAATGCAGACCTTAAATTCCTTTAAATACACAGAGGAGGCTAGCGCACTTGAGTGTGTAGCCTGTGACTGTGTTACAGGTAACTTAAATGCAAAAACGACAAACAGCAACTTTTTTCAAGTGCAACAAAGAAATAAGTACAGTAAACAATGCATATATCACTAGGGATCCACAGAAGCGCTGAAAAGCTGAGTTTTAGGCGGAATCAGCATTTCAGGGAAACAACAAGCAAAAACAATGCTTCATCAAGTCCAAAGTCTCTCTTTTGTCTCTCGGCCGCTTGTAGGACTCTGCAGGGCACCACGAGGAGCTTGCTGAGCTGTATACAAGCGCAAAACTGCACTAAGTGGTTGTTATACCAGGGAGATCAAAAAGGATAGAAATTAGCTCAAAATGGCCAATGAGCTACAAGTTGTTGGGCTGGGACCACTCCTACAGGCACAGATAGGCTGCTCAGAGTTCCCTCTCTCACAGTGAACAAGGAAGCCACCTAACTATCCAAGTATGATATGGGCAACACAGGAACCTTTACCACAGTCCTGGATTCAGCAAAGCCTGAAAACTGGACTAGACTAGTTCAGAAAGGTGGAAAACAAGGAGGTATTTTTTGTTTTTTTTTTTGTTTTTTTTCAGTATCAACAGAAAAATTACTTTAAATACACAGAGGAGGCTAGTGTACTTGAGTGTGTAGCCTGCAAATGTGTTACCAGTAACTTAAATGCAAAAACGACAAACAGTAACTTTTTTTCAAGTACAACAAAGAAATAAGTACAGTAAGCAATGCAGATATCACTAGGGATCCACAGAAGCACTGAAAAGCTGCGTTTTAGGCGGAATTAGCATTTCAGGGAAACAACAAGCAAAAACAGTACTTAATCAAGTCCAAAGTCTCTCTTTTGTCTCTCGGACACTTGTAGGACCCTGCAGGGCACCACGAGGAGCCTGCTGAGCTGTATACAAGCGCAAAACCGCGTTAAGCGGTTTTTATACCAGGGAGATCAAAAAAGTTAGAAATTAGCCAAAAATGGCAAATGAGCTACAAGTTGCTGGGCTGGGACCACTCCTACAGGGACAGATAGGCTGGTCAGAGTTCCCTCTCTCACAGTGAACAAGGAAGCCACCTAATTATCCAAGTATGATATGGGCAACACAGGAACCTTTACCTCAGTCCTGGATTCAGCAAGGCCTGAAAACTGGACTAGACTAGTTCAGAAAAGCGTGAAAACAAGGAATTTTTTTTTTTTTTTTTAAAACAGAAATGCAGAGCTTAAATTACTTTAAATACACAGAGGAGGCTAGCTCACTTGAGTGTGTAGCCTGCGACTGTGTTACAGGTAACTTAAATGCAAAAATGACAAACAGCAACTTTTTTTCAAGTGAAACAAGGAAATAAGTACAGTAAGCAATGTAGATATCACTAGGGATCCATAGAAGCACTGAAAAGCAGCGTTTCAGGTGAAATTAGCGTTTCAGGGAAATAACAAGCATACAAACAAAGCTAGATTCAGCAGGCCTGGATCTAGTCTATGCTACAGCAAACAAAGTGTACCAATTTCAGTAAGAAACTGTTCAAATATGCAGGCACTATAAGCCTTTAACCAGAAATTCCCAGCTCAGAAGGGCAGATTCCAGCCTCTCCTCCCACAAGAGTGCAGACCACGAACCTTCTTAATGTAAAATAACTGGCCTGAAGCCCAAGTGCTTAAACCAGAACTAATACACTTTTAGAATAACAGACACTGAGCCCTCAATCAGCAGTTCCCAACTTAGAAGGATGTAAGCTACCTGTCCTGCCACCACAGTGCAGGTCACAAACCTTCCTAATGTAAAACAACTGTTCTGAAGCCCAAGTGCTTAATCCAAAAGACTTAGAATGATAGCTACACTTTAATCAAGTTACTGCCAGCAGTAATAAATACAACTGAATACTTTAAAGAATGCCTGGATTAGTGCTCAAGTTATACAAACAAAGCTAGATTCAGCAGGCCTGGATCTAGTCTATGCTACAGCAAACAAGGTGTGCCAATTTCAGTAAGAAGCAGTTCAAATATGCAGGCACTATAAGCCTTTAACCAGAAATTCCCAGCTCAGAAGGGCAGAGTCCAGCCTCTCCTCCCATAAGAGTGCAGACCACGAACCCTCTTAATGTAAAATAACTGGCCTGAAGCCCAAGTGCTTAAACCAGAATTAATACACTTTTAGAATAACAGACACTGAGCCCTCAATCAGCAGTTCACAACTTAGAAGGATGTAAGCTACCTGTCCTGCCACTACAGTGCAGACCACAAACCTTCTTAATGTAAAACAACTGGTCTGAAGCCCAAGTGCTTAAACTAAAAGGCTTAGAATGATTTACACCAAGCAGTAATAAATACAATTGAGTACTTTTAAGATGACACAAAAGCAAAATAAAGTAGGAAGAGTACAGTAAAAGCAGATACATTTTTTTTTGTTTTGAGTGAGCAAATGAGATGGGCCCAGGAGGAGTATCCCAGTGCAAATTTACAAGAGGGGCGGGCAGTTTCAAAGCCACCACGATTAACACCAAAACAAAAACAGGGTGGGTGGGGACCTACTGAAAAAACAGAGTCACAACTTCCAGCTAGATATTGTTCAATGCAACACAAACAAATTAATTTAAATTGTGTATTATTTGCAAAAAGTGCAGATAAAGATTTATTTAACTTCACTTATGCATTCACTTGATTGCATGCAGGTCTTAGCTGGCCAAAGCTCACAGTTTAAGCAGAAAATAATTCACTGTACCACTTGTATAAGACAGAAACTGAATAACAATGAAGTAAACTACCCCCACTTATCACTGGCTATGCAGGTTTTTTAACAAGCCCTAACTGAAAAAACAGAGTCACAACTTCCAGCTAGATATTGCTCAATGCAACACAAACAAATTAATTTAAATTGTGTATTATTTGAAAAAAGTGCAGATAAAGATTTACTTAACTTCACTTATGCATTCAGTTGATTGCATGCAGGTCTTAGCTGGCCAAAGCACACAGTTTAATGCATATATGCAGTCCCTCCTGCCATGTAATCCATTCACTTAGAGCAGAAATAAAGGGAAATACTGCTGATTAAAAATCTTGTCAATGACTATTATATGGTGATTCAGATCCATAGCTAGGTCAGTGGGTGTCCTGTAGTGATCCCAAAACTGGCAATCTGCTCAACTCCGATCTGTAGGGAAAATAAGCTCTTGCCTTCTGAAGCTGTAGTAAACTAAAGGTGGATACAGTTAAATCACCCCACTGAAAGCTTCAGTCCTTAAGCCATGAATACAAATACAGACTCAGCATTCATTTATGAAGCCAGTGCTACACTCCATTGTAATCACACCTGCTAAAAGGGCCTCTTGACTGCTTGCACCTGTTCAACTATACCACAGTTAAGAGTATGAAATGACTCTCACAATTTTTTTCTTACGTATGTGTTACACAATCTATAAAATGCATTGTGTGGATACATAAAGAAATAACTAAGATAGCATAGCCTTTTCAAAAAGAGGAATATTGAGTATTAGATCTTTCTTTCTTCCACCTCCCTAATATGAGTCAAGTATACTACCTGGCTTGCAAAGCACTGCTAGTTATTGAAGTTGCTATCTGTGATTTTCAGTGTTCTTTGCCTTCCAACTACAAAAGGTTCAACATGCTTATGGCCTGAGAAGAGGGCAACATTAGGTTGAAAATTACACCTTTTTTTGTGTACTGCTAATATACTAAACGAGTATACCTTAACTAGATCTAGTTATATGGAATACAGAGGTTTGGCACCACTGAAAGAAAAAAGAATGTGATCCTGCACACTGAGTCATTGAACCTGGAAACAGTTTAGAAATGTGAGACTTTGAAGAGCAAGGCAACTGGTAGGTTTTACGACTATAAGCCATTCTTATTAAAGAAATGAAAATTACTCATGATGAGCAATTATACAGATTTATGGTTATTAAAATCTGAAATTCCTTTACTAGGGTAATGTGATATCTTTTTAGTGCTACTATATGTAAGCAAATTTTTTAAAAAAATCTAAGAGAAGACTGATGAATAATACAAGTAGACAGATTTGCAAGTAATAAATGTAAGAAGAAATACAAATTATAAAAAATGCTTGACATGCAAGGCATCCTTCAATCCAGATCTGGTGGATCTTTTGCACCTCCACAAAATGAACAGCATCAGAACCGCCAGGTTCAAGGATTTAAATTTTGCTTGTGATATAAATAATACATTTTGGTGAGACAGATATGTGTGTTAGAGGATCCCCATGGAGTGGAACAGGCTCACAGTGTGTGCCTTAAAAGATCCCCATGGTGTGGAACAGGCTCACTATCTATGTGAAGTAGAGTTCATCCTTAACCCTGGTTAAGGGCAAACTTGACTATCATCATCAGCCCCCCTTTTCCCATTTTCTACATGGTGTCAGGGTATCGTGTCAACTGTTGCCAACACTTTCTAATAAAGTCTACTCTCCTGCCTTCTTTGACACTCATGCCTGACTGTTGTTGTTTGCTGGATGCCCTCATTTCCTCTTGCCTTCTCCCTGTGTGTCCCAAATCTTCTTCACCAGATTGTCTTTTGCTTTCCTGCACATGTACCTGAACCACAGTAATCTGTACATTTTGACCTTTTCTACAATTGGAGCTACTCTGGATTTTTCTCTTATTTCCTTATTTCTTCATCTGCCCCAAAGTGAGCATCCTACCACCTTTTTCAGGCACTTCATCTCTATCACCTCTAGCTTCCTCAACTTCTTTGTCTTTACTCTCCATGTTTCTGTACTATATGGTAGTTCTGGTCACACCACTGTTTGTATACCTTACTTTTCAGCTTCTTTGGCATTCCTCATACACTACTCATGATATTATGTGCCAGTTGGCTGCAGCGCTTCTGATTCTAGCTTTGACCTCCTCATTTAGACTTCCCCTCTCCTCAGCCACCCCTTCCAAATACTTGAAGCTTTTAACTTAGCCTGTTCCATAATTTCCCCTTCTATCTCGGTTCTCAGCTTCTTCTGATTTCCCAGTTTCTTGCCATTACAACTGTCTTATCTGTACTCAGTTCATTCCATGTGCCTTCAGTTTTACATTCCATTCCTCTACCATTTGCTGAAGCTCTTGCTCAGAGTCTGCCTGTAATGCCACATCATCTGCATACAGCAACTTTGTTGATCTGTCTCCTCCAGTGTAGTCCATCACTAGTATGAACAGCAGTGGGCTCAGAGCTGAAGCCTGTGCAGTCCGACTTCTACTGGGAACCCCTCTGTGAGACTGAACACTGGTCATACTTGAGTCATTGGGCCCTTGTACATAGCTTGCTCTAATTCTACTAATGTTTCGCTGACTTTGAACAACCACAGGACTGTCCAAATCAGTTTTCCTGGGACCTTGTCATATGCTTTCTCCAAGTCCTTAGGAATGCTAAGCTGTACTCTTTCCACACTTCAAGCTTCTTCACAACTATCTGTCTCACAGCAAACACTGGATCAGCTGTGTTGCATCCTGATCTGAATCCAAACTGCTCATCTCTCATCCTATTTTCTATTAGTCTGTGTATGCATTTATCAATCACCCTCTCCAGAACTTTCATGCAATGTGACAGGTGTTTGATACCTCGGTACTGCCCACAGTTGTGAATGTCCCCTTAGTTCTCAAACACAGCACTAGTATGCTTATTCTGCATTCAACTGGGATACGCCTTTTACAAAGCTATTTCTCTCCACACTGCTATGAGTACCATCAGGAGCCATTTCTCCCAATCTCACCCAGCATCTTTATTGTATCTGCTGTGACCTTATCATAGCCTGCTGCTTTATTTCATTTTCTTTAGTGCTGTTCTTACTTCTTCTAGGGAAGGTTCCTCCTCTTCTCGCATTTTAGGCTGTGTTTGGGGCAGTACAGGTTCTGTGAGGTTTTCTTCATTCAGAAGCTGCTGGAAGCACTCCCTCCATCTGCCTTTGATGTCCCAAGTACAGGTGTGTAGGTTGTTGCTGGCATACCTTATTAAGGGTGTTTGTCTAACTTCTTTATCTTTCTGTCTTTGCCATGCAACCTGATATAGTTTCTTTGTGCCATGTACTGACTCACTTTCCAGAATCTGGTACAGTGCCTTTGATGCCTTGCTATGGCAAACTCATTTGTTAGCTTCTTTGTTAGCCAGCCAGTATTCCTTCCTTGCCTGGTATGTCTTTTCTAGCGTTCACTTTTTTCTGCATTCCTACTTTCTTTTGATGATTTCCTGGACTTCTGCATTCGACAACCAGCTTGACTTATTTACTTTATTTCCATACCTGTCTTGGTTGCATATCTGTTCTGTAATCCTCACATGTGCTATTTTGAGGCACTGCCATTCAAAACAGCAAGTCCAACTTTGACCAATGAATATGAAATCAGAAATTCACCCCAAGTCTGGCCCACATGTGCCTGATTGCCCCCCCACATAACTACTAGAAACTTCAAACTAACATACCCCCTCCTAATAAATACCCATGATACATAGGGATACAAATAAATTGGATTGCATGGCTAGGCTTATCAAGGCTCTGGTGGATGTTAGCCTAGTATATACGTTTGAACATATGAACCTATATTTGCTCCAGCCTAAGTCCATGAAAGTTGTGTTGATCCAGTGGTAAGAGAGTGGAAGTTCTGAAATTTTTGAGGAAACATTGAGAAACAGGCTCCTTACTGATTAATCATATGAAGAATCAAAGTACTGCTCCCCATGGTCATCAAGCTAACATCATTTGTTAGATGAAAATATTTGTATGTCGATGGCTTTAGTGGGAGGATTCATCAGGGGAATTTTCCTTCAAGAAATGCATTTGTTCATCTGACGCACAGATAAAATTGATTTATCTTGAGTCCTTATGCCTTTCTTAAGGAACATACCTCTCAAACAGTTGGTATTTGTGAAAAAAATACTATATTTTAACTTAAAATAACACAAAATTCCAACAGATCCCTTTAAATTATGATTATGATTTCCTATATGAACTGAACAGCTGAGAGTTGACAGTTTGAGCATTGACTCCTAGCCGCTCCATGTTGTAAGAGTCAATACTGTAACCACAGACCACATCACTAGTGGGCTCTCTGACTGAATGCAAACAGAACATCAAGGAGGACTATGTGATAGTGATGTGACCATATCAGTGGAAATGAAAACAATGTCCACTTAAACTTTTTACTGAAGTGCGTGGGGTAAGGTGCTGATTTCTTTTGTTTTACTTTAAGTTTAAAAACCGCCATCTGGTTTTCCTTATAAAGAGCACTTGAGATTTAAATTTACAATTCAGAATGTAGTTTGTGTAAATTATTAAACAGTGTGGAAGCAGCTTGAAAAATATAAGCCCAGATGCTTTAAACCACCCAGCCCTTCCTTGAAGTTAAAGACGACATCTTGCAACTCTTGACTGCAACACTTCATATAAAGAACTAATTACAGTTATGATTAGTCTAGCTTCTCTCAAAGGTAAACACAATTGTGGTCAGCTTTCAGCTGAAGCAGTTGCCAGTGGGGGAAACTCTTCTGTTTATTTAAAAGGCAGTGACTTCTTTCTGATTAGTGCAACTTTTGTCTAGAGCCTGCTGAGATTAACTAAGGATGTGAGTGGTATGGTGATGGAATTATAATGTTTAAACTGGTTTTGTCATTTGGTAAAAGTTAGCCTGTAAAGTGCATGCCATAAAGATACTACATTCTGCACTGCCTAGTGTTACAGTAACTGGATAGCAAGATGAGGATTTATGTACGCCTAAATATAGGCTTCAGCACCAATAATGTCTGAACAGCTTTAGTTTCTGTTTAGCAGCTGTAGAGGTGTTCTACAGTGTGACCAGACATTCATTTTGTTCTGTCGGCCTTAAGAATGCTAGTCCATTGTGTGTTTTAAAATTATATATACAACACATACTTTACAGATCCTGTCAGTTATACACCGGTTAAATGATACTGAATGTTCAAGTATTTTTCTCCCATTTGTTAATCAGATAAAAGCATGGTTCAAAGACTACATTCTTTAGTACATTATTTGATTCCCTCAACTTAAATTGGCTTACCATGTGACTCTGAGCAAGTCTTTGAGGCAATTTGGAAATTAGACACGGTTTCTCAATGGTCTGCCGTACTACTGGATTAGCAACTATGCAAGAATTTATGAATCTTCACCTCTCCAAGAGTAATTTTCCAGCTTATAAGCACCAACAAAAAACTGTAGGACTTACTCCTGGAGGTTGGGTCCAGATGGAAGGTGGACAGTGATGTCTAGTCCTTATCCTAAGGCAGCAACAAGAGTTTCAGCAACTAGCAGGTAAGAGAACCTTGTAATACAAATAAAAGGAAACATAATTAAAGAATATTGTAAGTTCTACAGACCAGATGTCAGTGTTACCCTGAACCAGTACAATAATTATAGAGAAGAATATTTCTAAACACTAACAGAAAACAGTAGAATACATATAATTTACAGTTCCTCCAAGCATAGTTATATGGAGGGGTGTACTGCATAGATTTCTCCATTGCATAGCATGCAGGAGACACATGCAGTAGACCCATCATAGATGTAAAGGCAGACAGAAAAAGATGTAAGAAATTAAACTGACTAAGCAAAGTGCATACAGAAGAGGATCATATGATCATAGGAGATTGCTAGGCTATCAAGCCAGAGGTCATTTTGAGCATAGCCATTTCAACCCAATGTAATACTATAGAGGTACTAATCTATACCCAAGACTGCATTTGGTGATGACTGCCCATGTCCAGGAGGGTTGTGGCACTATCTCTGGTAAGAATTTATGGTGTCCCATCCACTCATTCAGGTTACTCTTGAATAGGGTCATAGAGGTGCTCCATTTCACATGAACTGGTAGCCTGTTCCAAAGATGTGGCAGTCAGTGGGAGATAAATCTGTCCCTCCAGCATGTCCTATTTAAGTTGAAGTGCCATATTTAAGCCCCTGGAATGGGTTGCCCTAGACCCATTTAATTTATGGATATGCAGTAAGTTTATTAGATTTGGGTATTGGGTTGCTCTGTAGGCCAGGCATAAGTCTCACCTAAAAAATATGTATGATATGGAGTATAGTGACAGGGATTTTAGTCGGTCCATGTAAGCCATATGCTGAAGGTGCTTGATCTTCTTTGTTAGAAACCTCTGAGGTCTCTCTAATTGCTGTAGGTATTTAGTACGGTACATACTGAATGGGGTGTTATACTCAAGATGATGCCTTTATTAATCAAGTGAGCTGCATGAAAAGCTTTCCTTACAATGGTAGACATGAGGTGGTCGAAGTTAAGGTCACAGTCAACCTGTGGTCCTAGGTGCCTTACCACTTCATGGGTATTTAGGGAATTGTTATTGATTTTCTAGTGTGAAGGGACATTGTTTGTGCCAAATGGAATGATGATACATTTTTTTGCATTCAGTCTGAGACCGTGACTAATACACCAGTTATTGGTCTGTGTGAGACCACCCTGGAATATACTAACATCATTTGGGGATTCAATGATTGCAACTAGTTTGCAGTCATCTGCAAACTTGGTCAGCCACAACCCTTTAGTTTTGACATGAACTTCTGAGAAGTATATACCAAACAGTAGGGGGCCCGGCACTGACCTCTATGGCACCCCACTGGCAACAAGTCTGCTGGCTGATATGGAGTCACCCACTTTCATAATGTGTGTCCATTTTGTGAGCCAGTTGGCAACCCATCTTATAATGAAGGGGTTTACATTCAGTTTGCAAATTTTTTTCGGTAATGCCTGAATGTGGGGTTGTGTCAAAAGCCTTTGCCAAGTCGAGGTATACTGTGTGCACAGATTTGCCCTCATCAATGGCCTGGGTCACACTTTCAAAGAAATCCACCAGATTTAACAGGCAGGTTCTACCCTTCATGAAGCTGAATTGGGTAGGATCCAGGGTTTGTAGGTCACCTATGTCTTTATTTATGAGGTCCATAAGGATATGTTCCATGGCCATACAGATGAGGGTGGTCAAGCTTATGGGTCTGTAATTCCCCAGGTCTGTTTTTAGGTCACCTTTGTGGAGGGGAATAACTGTAGCTGTTCTCCATTCCTCAGGAACAAAGCTTGTGGTTAGGTTATGATTGAAAAGGGTACTTAGCGGTAATGCTAGTTCATGTTTTAGCCTGTTTAGAAGACAGCCTGGGATGTCATCTGATCACATAGAGGCCAAATTATTTGCCTTGGACAGGGCTTTGAGAACCTGCTCTTCAGATATGTAAGGTGGGGGGAGTTGGGGAAAAGTTTGTTGTAAGTTAGAAGGGGATAACAGAGTGAAATTTTGAGCAAACCTATCCACTAGCAGGTTCACTATCTCTGTGGGGTCAGTGTGTGTGATACCATTAGCCACCAGTTCTGCACATGCTTGGGTTCTACCCTTTAGGTTACACACATAGCTGTAAAAGGCCTTATGAATGAAGTGGCATGCTGGACAAACAGGAGATGAAAGGATTTTAAGACATTTATAGAGTATATATATATATATATATATATATATATATATATATATATATATATATATATATAAAAACAGAGGGTGAATTACTAGACACAAACAGCCCCCCACTCTGACACAGCACAGTTATAGCCACTCTGTCTTGTATATCTGTTATGCAAAACTCATATAGTTATGAGAAATAATACCACTCAACATTTTAGTGCAAACATCAGTAAGAAACCCAAAAAAAAATGAAGGATAAAATCCACAAATGATAAACTATAATATCGTTCTTATATGCGTATGAAAAAACCACAAAGTTTCTAGAATAACAGTTTTTACATTTTCATGCATTTTTCTGATGGATATGAAGACTGAAAAGTAAAATATCTGTCATCATTTACTATTGCAATCTTCAATGATTTGCCAGAAAACCATAAATTTTATTGAGCACAGAACAAAAACTTGAGGTAGGATAAAGGACATTCTGACCACAGTTCCATCTTTGCTGAACACAAGGACCCACCAGAAAATACATATGGTAGTGTATTTCATATACATAGACACTAGTCTTATAAAGTCAGATTTTAAAATGATCAAATGACAAGAGGGTAGTTGCTTTCATTCATAGCCATCCCACCCATCCTCCATTTACTGACTAGAATCCTCAGTGATTTGACATAAACCCAGGGTTTTATGAAGCAAAATCAGAGACAGTCTGTAACGTCAGGGACATTTTCAGCTTTTTTCCCAAAGAAGCAGTGGCCAGAAAGTAATGCAGTCAGACTTTAACTTTAAAAAATGAGAAGTTGTTTCCATCCAGACTTTAAATATTCAGACAACAAGAAGATAAGTTGCCTTCATTCACAGCCTGACCCCTCCCCATTTAGTGACTGCAGTCCTCAGTGCTTTGTGGGAAAATCAAATATTTCATAATGCCCACACCAAAACAAGAGGCAAAGTCAGACATGGCTTTTGTACATCAGAATAGATACTTTGATGTTTATAGGACTATACAAAAAACATTGCTATACGGCTTGTCAGTGCTCTAGCTTACTCATAGGTATGTGTGCACACATGCATGTGCATGAACATGCATGTGTGTGTGTGTGTGTGTGTGTGTGTGTGTGTGTGTGTGTGTGTGTGTGTGTGTGTGTGTGTGTGTGTGTGTGTGTGTGCGCATGTGTCTGTGTGTACATGTGCATACATGTGTGTAAGTATATTGAGCTTGATGGTGGAGGGAATAAAATCTCCTCACCTTCTTTGGCAGAAGGCAGAAAAGTAAAGGAGACCAAAATTAAGTTTGTGGAGGATTATAGGACTGATTCTTCCATAGAACAGATGACCTCAAAATAAGATGAGTGGAGACATGCTAGCCTTGCACCTCATGTTGCCAGGTCATTAGGCAAGCCAAAAAGGGATTGATTGAACTTCAAATTGTTGTGGGATTTATGTTTGTGATGGATGGTTAGAGATCTATAGTGCTGCCCATTCCGTATTGTTTAGGTGACATATTCTTTTCATAATGACCTTCTTAAAATTTCTGCCTTGCATTCATCTCCTGAAATAACTGGCTTCCAATTATTTGATTAGAAAATTGGTAGCAAACACATGGATAAGGCCATATAATTCACATTTATCTGTGTGTTTCTGTATATGTAATAAATTAAATAAAATAAGCAGATGAGAAGATGACTTTTGCAAGATGGTTACAAGCATATCAACAAGGAGGGATAGTGAGAGAGACTAACCACAGACTCAGGTAAGAGAATGAAATGAAGTGGTTCATCATGAGGAGTAGACACTGTGTTAGAAGGAAGTTATGGCTGGCTAGTGTGCACAGGAAAGAGCTGTATACTTAGACAAATGCTCCTTTAAAGGACTTCTTAAATTTGGAAAACTCATTTAACTGCTGAGGCAGTTAATTCTATATGGATGGAGGCCAAAGATGATAAGGAATGAATTATAGATTAGTCAAATAACTTTATAATGACAACTTGCACATCATAGCAGTCAATATGAAAGCTAGGACTAGGCTATGGGCAGTTAAGCACAGACTTCTCAGCAAGTTGCATCCATAAAATTAATAAATGGCACCTCCAGATGTAATGTATTGCAGTAATTCTCTTGAATATATGATTCAGCATTATGCTGTTTAGCTGGTTAGCACTCTGGATTATTTTAACCTGTTTTTGAGAATGGGAGATCCATAGATCACATCCTGATTGGAAAACGAACATTTTACAGCAGGGCGCTAACATAAAAGTAATGCCCGCTAAAAATGAGTCTGAAGATTCATGGCAGCATATCAAGCTGCCATGGAGCTCCAACTGAATAAACCTAGCAACCACCATTATTTTACACTTGATAAACAGCGCTTCTGCTGTTTATCAAGTGTAAAATATATTAAAAAAAAATAAAATAAAAAAAAAGTGTTTGTGTGTGTGTGTGTGTGTGTGTGTGTGTGTGTGTGTGTGTGTGTGTGTGTGTGTGTGTGTGTGTGTGTCTGTGTGTGTGTGTGTGTGTGTTTATGTCTGTGGGTGTCAATGTATGCATGCATATGAGTGAAATTGTGATCGATTGAGTTCTTATTTTACACTCGATAAGCAATGCTTTTGTTGTTTAGTGAGTATAAGAACTAAATATAACAGAAAAAAGTGTGTGTGTGTGTGTGTGTGTGTGTGTGTGTGTGTGTGTGTGTGTGTGTGTGTGAATGCACAGTTGCATGCATGAAAGCGAGGTATGTGTAAGTGACAGATAGTGAAGCGTGAGAGTGACTGAGCACTGGCAGCAGCAGCAGTAATGAGGAGGTTTGCATACCTCTCACCTCTTAGATCAAGCTAACTGTATAAAGCCTAAAATAAAGGGGGAACAAAAGCTAAAAACAGGAACATATTCCTGTTAAAAAAATCACAAAGTTTCTTGAATAATAGGACTTGTGTTGGCATGCATTTTCTAAAGTGCAACTGTGTGTGTGTGTGTGTGTGTGTGTGTGTGTGCATGCACGCGCACGCGCACGCACGTGTGTGTGTGTGTGTTTGAGTGTGTGTGAGACAGAGTGAGATCGGTGGGCCAGTGGCAACAGCAGACAGGTGTGCATACCTCTCGACTTTTTAGCTGAAGAAATCTGGATAAAGCCTGAAATAAAGGGGAAACAAAGCCTCAGAAATAGAAACAGATTTTAAATGTCATTTTTATAACAATCACAAAGTATGTTAAATAACAGGATTTGTGTTAACATGAATTTTCTGAAGGCAATAAAGTCTGAAAGTCAAATGTATGTCATTATTTAGTGACTTCAATCTCCAATGACCTGCAAGAAACCACACGTTTCAGCAGTAAGGGACCAAAAAAAAAAAACAAATATCTAGATATTTTTTAAAAACAATATATTTTGGATATAAAATGCTTCCTCCAACATCTTTTACATATACTACAGCAACTTTGAAACATTAAGTGGAGGAACTATTTTATATTAAAAATGTATATAAAAAATAATATAGTAATAAAAAAATATAAATAAGTAAAACACAACAATTTTACAACCCCTCCAGGGTGTGTGTTATTGCTTGCATAATATATACATTAAAAAATTATATCAGTAAGCTTTTATCAAGAAAGAAAACATGGGATAGCTCAGGAGGCATTCAAGCTTGCTTTTTGTAAGGCTGAAAAATGAAAATCTTGCCAAGACTTTGCAAAACTATATTATATTACAGTGTAGTGCAAGGAATACATAAGGCTACATACAGAGAGGCCTAACAAAACTGAGAGTAGAATCAAGTATATGATTAGCAGGGTGAGTCAAGGTCAGAATGACATCATTTTCCTGCAATGTTTCACTTAGGGCTGTCACCTGTCCCTCTTTGTACAGGACAGTCCATATTTGGGCAGTTGTCTCCTGCCAAAAAACATAAAAAATAGTGAATATCCTGAGATTTTAGGACAAAAAATTCCCTACATTTCCTGTAATAGTTAAATAAAACAATTATTTTGTATCTGAAATACTGTAGTGGTATATGAAACCATACAAACAATTCAAATTCTACAAGGATGAGGTTTTATTTTGGCAAAAATGTGAAGTCTAGTTCCTTGCACTAGTTGTGGGTATGGTTTGTCTTTTAAAGTCTCACATTCTCAATAGAAATGTCCCACTTTGGGCATTTGAAAAGGTGACCATCCTAGTTACAACAGACTTCTGATAGAAATGACTCTGCTTTTAGCCACTATAACATACTACAGATGACTAATAAGCAAGATGCATAAATCAGACTGAAAGAAATTCAGTCAACAGGAGAGTGAAATCATTCACTTTCACATCTACAACCTGTCTGTAAGGCACATGATGAAACCTTCACCTAGATTTTTTTTTTCCATGCTGCTTTCCAACATTTTATCATGCATTCAGAAGTTACACTGTTTACTACCCCTACTTTGTTCTATTTCTCATCCAGCACTCGTGTTTCATTTTTTTTTTTTGCTGAGTTTTCTGACATTAAATGTGCTTGACTCATTGCATTTTCATTTGGGTGTAAGTAGTTTAGTGGCCATTGATGTTTAGACATATATACCATCCTTATATGCAGACTTGCTTACCATTCCTTTCTAGATTGTATTCTGAACTTTAATGCTTTGCTTTCAGCAGCAAAACTGTACAGCTGAGTGATTTTTTTTTTAATTTCAGTTTACAGAGAAATGCTAAGCAGTTAATTCTAAACATCGTTAGATTAAAACCCTTAATGTTTGTTTAGAACAGAAGTGACTAGGCATTGAGATAGATGCCCACAGTAAACTGTTATAATCAGCATCCCAAAATAAAATCACACTTTTATATAAAAAAAAAAAAAATCACAGATTTTTTATTCAGAAATGTCTCTACCCTTTTTATTTTGCATGTCAAAACCTCCCAAAAAAATGTGTCCAGCTACACTTATCAGCTCATAAGTTGCCTTAGGTCTTGTCAGTACAATTTCTGTATTTATTTATTTATTCAATATTTGTATGGGAGAAAGTCTGACTGGGTCAGGAACCCATTTTCAGAGGAGGCCATGGAAGTAAAGCTTCAAATGATACATGAAAGTTAAGACAGTGTACATGAACAAGACAATAGCAAGTATTAAAACACACATTAAATAAGTGATGAATACCAAATAAGTACAGAGAGGTAGATAAAATAATAAAACATGTACTAGATAGGCGATACCAAATACAAGTAATGTGGTAGGTTAGAACTATTTTCTTTTACACGGTAGGATTAAATGTAAAGAGTGAGGGTAAGGCAGAGGGCTAGAATATTAAAAGCAAGCATATGTTTAGAAAAATTGTAGAGTAGGATGGGAATAGTTAAGGGTGTAGGAATACATAAGGTTTCTTTATGTTTATTGTGTTTATTTGCATGTATTATTTCTCAAAAATCATGATAAATATATGTTGAGGGTAAAACAGTGATCCAGAATCAATGTTATGAACTGTGACAAAAATTCATAATTCTGTGATGGGCAATGCAGAGCTTGGCAAAGATAGCAAACTCGAGCTGTAGCTGTGACAAGACATGATTAGCATAGACTGCAAGATATGGCTAACAATGTAAAGAAGGCTACTGGTGACTGAAAAAAATAAAAAAAAACAATAAAACAGATACCTAGCATCTCAAATCTATAAGCCAGCAGTGCAAAACTGATTTGTCATTACTGGTAGTGCATGAATTATTGCAGAAGGTAGAAAAGTTAATGGAGACAGACTTCATTGAGATGACATCAGATGGATTTCAACTGACAGACCAGTAAAAAGTAGAAATCCAGTTATCTTCTTGGAAACACAGCTGTAATACCATGAAAGACACAGACTACCAGGTAGGAGAAGTTTGAAGAGTGAGGCAGAATACTAAGGTAGAAAGTGCAGAAACCATATTATGCACATAATAAATTACTCTGATATCATATGAAAACAAGGCTGGTGAATCTAGTGGAAATAATCGAGGGATTAACCCTTAATGCCAAGCAGAGTAGATATGTAATGATTTCCTGTATGGCTTGCATTGTTATAGGGGAAATTGTTAGTTTTCTATATTAAAAATGGGTCAAGTGGAGATAGTGGAAAAAGTAATGCATCCAGTACTTTGTTACACTGCAGGGGAAGGGATGGCTATATAAATACTAAGAAGAAACCAAAAAATTGTTCATAGGAATTTTAGGAAGCAAATACAGGACTACAGAATGTACAGAAACGCACGGAGCCTCGGTTGCAAACCATGCATCCCCTCTTTGGAGATAGCCCAGCAGCTGACATTAGCTGAAACTACTAGTTAATAGGCATTCAAAGGGTCAGAGGTCAACATCCTGGAAATAAGAGACACCTCCACTGGTGTAAAAGAATAAAGCCTTGACTGCAACACAGGCAGCCTTAGTTCAGTTAGCTACTCTGGTATATATTGGGTCTGGCAAGGGAGAAGAGAAATGTTAGCCTGCTCGTCTCTTCTATGGGTGAGCATGTAAGGACATGCTGGGGGCACAAAGGTGAGCAATGTTGATGATACCATTGCTGTTTTGACCACATCGTGCTACAGGACAGATGGCAGGTATTAGAATGACATGCCATTGTGAAGGATGGAGTGTTTCCCTTCACTAAACCATTACATATAGCCTTTCATGATGTCATCCCAGCATGTAATTTGGAAGGAAGTTACCATCCTATCAAGTCAGATTGAGCATCAATGGGGCTCTCTGCTTCATCACCTTTTGCAGGCACTCTATTGTCACCATGCTGGTGACCCTGGCAAGGGTACAAAACATGTACAGTAAAAAAAAATACTGTTGTTACTCAGCATAACACTTATTTACAAGGAAATTACTCTGACCATAGGAAGGATATGTTGCTGTATGTTGTCCTTCTGTGTTTGTTTTTATACCTACTGGTCAGAAAGAAAAAAAAAAAAACAAGATTTTTTTTTTAATAATGAATATTTAACTGCACTGGTGATCGACTGCTACAAAACAGTAGGAGAGTGAGAAAGAGGCAGTGTGAGATATGATGCAGAAGGCTGTCTAAGTGAAAGAAATGGATGAAAGATATAATAAACAAATTAAATAAGCTATTTCACATTTGTTTGACCAAACAGAATGGAATATCTTGGAATGTAGAATACAGAATTACATCATTAGAAAAAAGGAATCATTTTTTTTTCTTAAACAAGCAGATAGTGAGAGCAAAGCTGTAGCACAGTATCCTGACAGGAATATCACATTTATGGAAGGCCATATACAAAATGGAGATAATTGAGGTTCATGAGTAGTTTTACTAGGCACTGAAGAACCTAGCCCAAAGTACCCAGAGAACTATCTGGTTAAGTTATTTGTTCACTGTCACACAGTAGGCAAATGGAGGTATGGATAATCTAACCACGTACCACAGAAAGCTCATTAACAGCTCATAGCCTTAATCCTCTACACAAACTGCCAGACCCTCTGTGCTAACTACCAGTCTATCAGCTGCTAATGATGTGTTTTCTGTGGAACAGGGTTTGATACTCACATAGGTGAGTATAACTAAAATGGTTTGGTGTCCAAAGAACAACCTATATAAAATGTCATAAGAAGGGACCAAATGTATACTGAAAGCATCACTGATGTAATAAATAATGTATCAAGCTGTCACCTCAAAATCTCTATAGCACTGCACAGAAGGGTATGAGGAATTTATGCCTTATTGTGCTGTGCATTTTTTATGAATCCCTTTCATTAACACATTATCTACCTAAATAGGACTCATGCTGCCCTACAAAATAAACTTGAACCAAATTGTACCTTACTGAAAAAATAAAGACAAAGGAAGAGTACTGTTAAGAAGTAAGTAGGTAGGAGGCAGCATCTCTGATGGGTACTCACTAAGAATACGTTTAAGTCTGCAAAATTGTTGAGTGGGGGGAAGAGGGAATTGTTTATATTCATAAAAAACTACAGTGGCTGTAAAGAAAGCAGTAGAGATGACAGAAGAAGAAGAGAATACTTCAGTGTGTGACTTCAAGCACTCGAAGGAAAAAGATAGTCAAAAGATGATAATATCTAATAAGTAAAACATGAAGTAGAATGGCAGCCACAGAAAGGAAAACAGACTCCTCCAGAAGTGGCAGAGGGAAGGATAGGGAAATTAGTAGGTGTAACATGCTTAAGTAACTTACTGCTGATGGCCTTTTCACATCTTTAGTGTGACACTTCCCTCGCTTTGCCTCACAGCAAGAGGCTCGCCGGTTCGATCCTCAGCTGGGGTGCCTTCTGTGTGGAGTCTACATGTCCTCCCTGTAGTCGCGTGGGTTTCCTCCGGGTGCTCCGGTTTCCTCCCACATCCCAAAGACATTCTGTAGGTGGATTGGACACTCTAAATTGGCCCTAGGTGTGATTGTGTGTGTGTGTGTGTGTGTGTGTGTGTGTGTGTGTGTGTGTGTGTGTGTGTGTGTGTGTGTGTGTGTGTGTGTGTGTGTGTGTGTGTGTGTGTGCGTGTGTGTGTGTGTGCCTTCTGTGGAAGGTTGGGCACTGGGCTCGCAACTCAACACCGTAAAAAAAACACCACTGCCAATCATGAGCGGACAAGGTGATCCACTGTGTTGACCCCTATCTGGGAAAAGCTGAAAGAAGAAGAAGTGTGACACTTCCCCTCCCCCACCTCCTCTGAGAATATGCCCTGAAGGAAAGAAAGACTGGATAGGCTGATGGCTGAGAAGGCAAAGTGGTGGAAACTTGTGGAATGTGAAAAAAACTGTATGTAGTTTGCAAAATCTGAAGATTATGATGATAAATATTTCATTTCAGAAGGGAGAAGTAGGGTCTAGCTGAATGTCTTTGGGCAGGTGAAGAATGTCAAAAACAGTTTTTGAAATGAATGCACTGCACAATTCTTGTATCCTAAAAATAATATTAGTACATTAATTTGAAGGCCTTGCATGACCCCTTTTTTGTGGAGTGGTAAAGAGTTAACTTCATTTTAGATGTATGAAAGCAAACAGCAGTGTCATGCTACTTGGAAAAGGAGAAGAAAGGGAAAGGAAATGAAACAGTGATGGTGACCTCAAGCCATGTGATGCCTGTTAGACAGCATTACTGGACTCCCTAAAAAGCATGAGTGAATGATAATATTGGTGGACATTTGTGCTGTTATGGAGACCTGGTTCAAGGCTGCAGAGAGCACCCCAGCCATACCAGGTTACATCTCCTTCCACATGTTCAGACCACAAACTGAAGGTGTGAAAACTAAAGGAGGTGGTGTATCAATATTCATTAAAGATAAATACACCACCAGATTGGTTAAACATGATTCCCTGGAGATACGTCAGGCTCAGTTAACTGTTTGTAGGACACAAGTTCATGTCATTGCCAGCTACAGGACCCCCTCCATGAATCAGGACACCCACTTTGCCTATTTGGATCTACATGAGTCTATCAAGATACATCCAAACACCGTTATTCCTTTGCACAAAGGTCATGCTTCCCTTGATCCCGGGAACTATAGACCTATTAGCCTGACTAGCCTTACCTGCAAGGCCATGGACTGAATCATCATGGACCTTATCAATAAAGATATAGGTAATCTCCAAACACATGACCCTAATCAGTTTGGATTTGTCAAAGGGAGATCATGCCTGTTAAACCTAGTGGACCTCTTTGAGATAATCACTAAGGCCCTGGATAAGAGAAAATCTGTGCATACAACCTACCTAAACTTAGCCAAGGTATTTGACACTATTACCCCCTCAGGCATCATTGACAAACTCACCCCGCTAGGTATCGACCCTTATATCATTAGATGGGTTACTATCTGATTCACTGATAAAACCCATATAGTCAAAATAGGGAAATCCATCTCCAGCAGCAGAACTGTAATCAGTGGTGTTCCAGTCCTGGAACCTCTACTGTTTGGAGTCTATTTCTCCGAAGTACAATTAAAAACTAAAGGTCTGTGGCTGACAAAGTTTGCTGATGACTGCAAACTGGGAGCAGTCATAGAATCTCCAAATGATGTCAGCATCCTACAAGAGGGTCTTACACAAACAAATGATTGGTGCCAAAGTCATGGCCTTAAACTCAAGGCAAAAAAATGTATTATCATCCCTTTCAGTAAAGGCAATGTTCCTGCTAACTACCACATCAGTAGCAACACCTTAAGTGCACACTCAGTGGTGAGAGACCTGGGCACACAGGTTGAAAGCAACCCACCATGGCTCCACAGTAATAAGAAGGGCATTCTATATGGCTCATTTCATAAGTAAGGACATTGCCTGCAGAAAAAAAGAACTTATAACTTCCCTATACTCTTCCCTCATCAGGCCAATAATTGAGTACAACACCCCTTTTGGTATGTACCTTTCCAAGCACATGCAGCAATTGGAGAGACCACAAAGGTTCCTAACAAGGAAAATTCAAGGTCTTTAGCATCTGTTCTATGTGGATCATTTGAAATCACTGTCACTTTATTCTATTTCATACAGACTACCAATTGGACATAGCTAACCTGTTGGCTGACAGGTTCTGTGAAAACTTCACTCCCCTGTCCCCACCCCATTACATCCCTACCACGTCCCCCACCTTGTATCTCTAAAGAGCAGGTCGTAAACACCCTCTCTATGGCCAAAGACACAGCATCTATAGGACCTGAAAACATCCCAGGCTGCTTCCTACATGGGCTTCAACAAGAATCAATCATAGTCTAAGCACTGGCTTACAAGGCATACAAGGCAGTCTCTGACCCTGCTTTATTGGAAATGCTGCATCTCCGTAAGTTAAATGGTACACAAGTTACTTACTCTAAAGACTTTAATCTGGTATATGACATTAATAGAACCTGCTGGTAGGACAGATTTGTCTCCAAGAGGTTACCACACCTTTAGAACAGACTCTCACTTCATGTCAAACAGAGCACCTCATTGGGCCTCTTTAAATGCAATCTAGACGATTGAATGAGTAACTATAAATTTGCCCTGGGGGTTCCACCTGTGTCACTCTTGGACTGGGGCAATAGGTACTGATTGTGGAAATAAGGGTAGAACTTTGCTAGGCTTGTTAGGACCCTAGGGCCATTAGCATAGTAACGTCCTATTATCCTATGATCCAATGGCAGGAAAGGAAGGAAAAACTATATTGTAACTGGCTGTGCCTGTTTAACAGTGCTAAAGGAGGTAGGGTACAGCCAGAGACTGCATTACTTTGTCATTTGCATTAGTGTATGGCCCTGATTTTTTCTGTTTGTTAGACAAAAGTTACACTTTATTATTGATTTGTAGGATATATAGCTATTACATCAGCCATTGCTCATTTATGTAGCAGCATTTTTTGATGTTCACACCAGTGTCTTTTTATTTAGCCAACGTGGAAAAAAATCAGCATATCTACTGTGATAAGAATTACGCTTAAGGAAAGGGAACTCAAATATTAATCCTACTGGGAAAGTGGGACCTTGTTGAGTGTGCTGTACATAGATGTAAACAAAGAAAATTTACCATAGCAGATGGAATAGTAACAAGTTAATGTCCCTTTCTTCTTTTGTTAATATTTATGATTATGATATATTGTTGTATTTACTTGATGAACTAGAGAAGTAATAAAACATTTCTCCTCTTAAAAAGCGAGACATTGTAATTATGTGCAGGTTAGTGCTGCTAAAGCAGTCCCTATCAAATGATAAGATTAGAGCTTATGAGCATTAGTGTAATTACAGGCATATGGGCACATTGTATAAACAGGTATTAGGAGGACTTTATTCTATGTCAGTGTATAACACTGAAATTAAGTTGGTGGAAATGCCGAAATATCTCATTGAGGGCATTGACTGAGAAGTGGCATTGAGCTAAAGATAAATCATACATGTGCATTACATGAGAGTAAAGATAAATCATACATTCGCATTACATGAGAGTAAAGAGAAATCATATATGCGCATTACATGAGAGTAAAAATAAAGCATACATGTGCGTTACATAAGAGTAAAGATAAATCATACATTTGAGTTACTTGATAATTAAGGTAAATTATACATGTGCATTACTTGACAGTAAAGATAAATCATGCATGTGCATTACATGACAGTAAAGATAAATCATACATAAGCATTACATGAGAGTAAGGATAAAACATGCATGTGCACTACATTAGAGTAAAAATAAATCATACATATACATTACATAAATAAAGGTAAATCATGCATGTGCATTACATGAAAGTAAAAATAAACCATGCATGTGCATTACATGAGAGTAAAGATAAATCACATGCGTATTACATGAGAGTAAAGATAAATCATACATAAGCATTACATGAGAATAAGAATAAAACATGCATGTGCAGTACATTAGAGTAGAAATAAATCATACATATGTGTGAAGATTGGGGCAAGATGGGCAAAAGCTTCCAGCCTAGTCAAATAGAATTTGATACATAATTCCATCATTTGTAAATATAAATGTAAAATACAGGCTTGTGTTCTTAAATGAAAGAAAACACTGTAAAATGTGAACTTCAAGATTCTAGCAACATTGCCATCTGCTGTAAGGAAAACTAAGCCAAGCATTTCACATCTGTTCTTCTGAAGTTAAAATTACGTCCTGTATACCCTTTTGATCTAAATAGTGGTGCCGACGAGGCTAACTGAACACATTCTTTCTATTGTCTTAACTTAAGGAATAATTACTAGTGTACATGTGAAATGTCTTTTATTGTTGTAGTTTCCTGAGCAGGTGTTAGATTGTTAAATAATATAGCCTTTTGGCTTGAGAACTCCAGACTAAGGGTCAAAATAATGTAATGTGTATACTGAGAAAACTTCTAAAAACTATTGGTGAGCGAGAGAATTTTGATCTTGATATCCAACTTTCAGCACTGCTGTATGCTCTCTTTGTGTAAGTAGTATCTTAGAAGTATGTTTTCTTGTAGTAATAGCTAGGAATGTAGAAGAAAGTTAGACTAAGTGCTTTTCTGTTATATCAAAACTTTCCTACTATATTGTTTTAAGTTTCTGTGTAATGTCTGAACTCTTAGCTATCACTGTGGTGTAGTAGTATTGTCTTGTGTTGTTAATTATTTATAATTATTAAATATTTTAAAAACCTTTTACCTGTGGCTGGTTTGTGTAGAGATAAGTAAGCTCTAGAATACATTGCATATTTATAGAGTTTATTGCACAAGGGCACTCAGACTAATTAGTCACATTACCAATTGGATAATAATATTGCACAGTAATAACTGGACACCCTTTTTAGTCTGAGTAAAGGGGCACAGCTGGAGAATCTGTGTCAGCCTTTCCCAGGAGTGTCTGTGAAGTTGTATAAATATTTATCTCAAAGTGTGTGTGGTGTGTCAGCTACCTGGGCAGGGATACGAAGCACTGGTGGGACAGAGATGGTACTGGAGGTTAACTTGCCAGCTAGGCTGAGATCTGGACCCTATAGCTGTGCCTGTGGGGAGTCTTACTGGGGATCTGGGGAGCAAGGGAGCAACCAGCCCCAGACTGACTGTGATCTCTGTGAGCACTTAAGAGAAATTGTACTTTACTGTGTGTATTTGTTATCCTTTCCTCATATATGAGATGCCCTCCCTGGTGTTAGTGGTAAGGATTGAGGCTCCTTGATTGCTGGGCCAGGGCACAACTGTCACAATATGCATTACATAAATAAAAGTAAATCATGCATTTGCATTACATGAAAGTAAAGATAAATCATGCATGTGTACTACATGAGAGTAAAGATAAATCACATGTGTATTACATGAAAGTAAAGACAGATTATACACGTGCATTACATAAGTAAATATAAATCATGAATGTGCATTTCATGAGAGTAAAGATAAATCACACGTGTATTACATGAGAGCAAAGACAGATTATACATGTGCATTACATAAGTAAATCATGCATGTGCATTTCATGAGAGTAAAGAAAAATCATCCATGTGCATTACATGAGAGTAAAGCTAAATCATACATGCGCATTATATGACAGATTGATAGGAAATTTGGGAGGAGAAAGTTATGAGTAGTGAATCTACTTTCTTCATGAACAAAATGTAGCAGTAATCTGAAGGCCTGAAATGATTAGCACATCTTGTAAAACAAGAAGAGGCACTTATAAGGGAGTGATAAATGATAATTTAAGGTTAGATAACTGGATAAGTTAAGGTGTACATCATAGCTAGATATAGGATTAGAGATTAATGAGGAAGGAAAGGCAAAAAAGAAATAAGGACAAGAACTAATTTGGTACAGAGTAGGTGATGTCAGTCATATGGTACAGGTGTAAGGAGGGGAGAGATAAGATCCCCAGGTAACCTGCTTAGCCACAACAAACAGTTAGTCCTTCTGTAGATGCAACAGTAAGCTGTTGGCAAAGAGGAAGTATTGGTGTTTATTGCATGAACATACAATGGCTGCCTAGTCTGAAGTAAATGGACTTCAAGTTCAGTTCATAGCTACCTACTCCATAAGCAAGGACATAGACACAGGAGATGGTGAGTAGGAAACATTCCGTTTAGTAATATGGAAGAATCTAAGTAAAACAACCATGCGAGATCCTATTTATACTTATACTTATGTGAATATTAAAGACACGGCAGTCTTATGCGTACCATGCCTTGCACTCTCCATGCAGTTGCCCTAACCTTAACGTTGCACATTAACTTACAAACCCTCCCTTTTAATAAGGATCACTACTTAGACAAATTTGGTCTGTCAGTGGTGCTAGAGTTTAGGTTTAGTGATTGGAAAAAGAAACTGTTTTTTTTTTTGATTACTTGTTTATATATATATATATATATATATATATATATATATATATATATATATATATATATATATATATATATATATATATATGTATATACACTTGGAGGCCTGTCTGGATTACAAGAACTAAGGGTTGTATTGATGCCTACATATGGAGATGCACATCCAGATCTTTTAAAGAAATGTTAAGCTCTCAGTCTTGAACTGAGCTTTAATTACATACAGCTTCTTATAAACTATTTTGAGCCAATATAGAAGGAATTGGCCCTAAAGGCTGAGAGGCTGCAGCAGAAGATTGAATTGGTATTTATTGATTCTAAATATTCCTCGAAGGTGGAAGATATGTATCTGAATGTAGCAGCATATGATTCCAAATTGGAACTTATTAAACTGAAGAAACTAGCATGTGACCATAAAGACTTTCTACATGGCCACATTTGTGTATGGCCAAAAACCTCTAATGGCAATGAGGTGGAACAAACTAGGACCTCTGTACAAACATGTTCAAAGCATAATAATGATGAGGTAGAGATTGCACAGCCATCACCTTTCAAAATTAATAATGATAGGAACTCAGCAGAAATACTGGAGACAGCTACAACATCCAAATTAGAGGACGCACACTTTAAAGAATTGGGGTCAAGACCAAAAGAGGACTTTTCATTTTTTCAGATGTTGCCATTGAAAATTACACTACCAAAACAGGCAGAAAGAACAAGATCTACAAGCAGAGGGAGGCCAAAGAGAAGGCTGTCCATGGATTGTGTACCACACAACAAAAGTCAGCTGAGGTGAATGATTTAGTTATATTAAGTGATGATCAATATACCCTCCTCAATAGAGATCTGAAGTTCATCTCTTCTGCCCATTCAAGGTTGAGTGACATCACTGTGGTGTTTAAAATGTTTTGTAGAAATGTGATGTTACAAACCATGTATGCTAATGATGGATTGCATAATAACATTTAACGTAAACCTAGGACATATATACCACAGAATAATGCAGTGGTTGATATGTTTCTACATATAGACAAAACAGAGATTTGTGAAATCCTGAATAAGCATAAGCAGGTTTTTCATAATCTGAGTTATAGAGAGAAACAAGCATTAAGTCAACTGAAGAGAAATGATCATATAGTTATAAGACCAGCTGATAAAGGTAGTGGAATTGTTGTTATGGATCGTAGTTTCTATCATAGTAAAATGATGCAGTTACTGCTAGAGGATTCTACTTATATAAGTATCAGAAGGACTGGTGTTAATAGATTGGTAGACAATCTCCAGACTAGACTATTGATTTTACTTGATCTGCATAAGATTGATATGGAGTTATATAAATATTTTTTGTTGATTTTCCAACTATACTGGTTATTCGCAGAATTCCTAAAGTACACAGAGATTGAGCTGATCCACCCATGCACCCGATTGTTTCTGGCAATGGTTGGGCAACAGAACCCATGTCTCTATATTTAGATCAGCAGCTGAAACATGTCTTGATCAAAGCACCAGCTGTGTTAAAGGACACTAAGCATTTGTATATACTCTTTCAGAGTATGTGAAGAGTTTGGCACATGGTACGAGCTTTCTGATGGTCACAATGGATGTTAAAAGTTTGCTCATGGTCATTCCCAATAACTATGGGATTTCTACTGTGAGATACCTTTTAAGGAATCACAATGAGTTTTTGATAGATATAACAGATCTCATAAGTATTTTACTGGAATTGGTGCTAGATAACAATATATTTATTTTTGAGAATGACATATATTGGCAAAAATAGGGGGTGGCCATGGGCACCCCCTCTGCTAACAGCTATATCATCATGGTATTAGCAGATTGGTAGGCCACCTCTGTCCTGGGTAACCATCATTTTTCTTTACATCTTAAATTTTTTAAGTGTATTGTGGATGACATATACTTGCTGTGGGATAGGACCATGCAGCAATTGAAGGCTTTCATATGCTATCTTGAAAGCACTACGGATTTTCTGAAATTTACCATGCATTATTCAGACAGTGTGATAGATTTTCTAGATGTCAGACTGTCCATAGATCAGGATAAAAGGCTAACCTCCAGTCTTTATTAGAAAGAATGCTCAAAGAATAATATTTTACATCATCGCAGTATGCACCCCTCACATGTCTTCCCTGGGTCTATATTAGAACATTGACTTTTTAAAACGTCGAATGTTCTAATATCAACCCCTATTCAGTGAACGCTGACAACATCGAACATGCAGAACAGCAAATTTTTTCTAAGGGAAAAAATTTGCAGTTCCGGCACACATATACACAACACAAACACATCAAACAAACAGCAATCCACACACATAAACCTAAAATCCTACATCTAACCCTAAACTAAACTGTACACACACCACTAGCTGTACTAGATTAGACTATATTAAACTATATTAGAACACTGACTTTTTAAAACGTCGAATGTTCTAATATCAACCCCTATTCAGTGAACGCTGACAACATCGAAAATGCAGAACAGCAAATTTTTTCTAAGGGAAAAGATTTGCTGTTCCGGCACACATACACACAACACAAACACATGAAACAAACAGCAATCTACACACATAAACCTAAAATCCTACATCTAACCCTAAACTAAACTGTACACACACCACTAGCTATCCACTTACCTTAACCCAAACCCTAACCCTAAGGTCCGTCACTATCGCACTTACCTCACTCGCACCCTAACCCTAACTCACCTACCCCACCCTAACTCTCACGTCCACACAATCGCACACTTATCTGACCCACGCCCTAACCCTAACTCACCTACCCCACACCCTAACCCTCACGTCCACACAATCGCATACTTACCTGATCCTGACCCGTAACTTTACACCACAGTGCTGAACATAGCAAAGCCACAGAAACGGCCAACTGAATTCCTTCCCTAGTTCTCCCGCAGCTTCGCTAGTTTCAGCATTTGCTGAATAGGGGTCGATATTAGAACATTAGAAGTTGTGAAAATTCGATGTTCTAATATAGACCCGTCTTCCCTAATGTGGTTAAGAATCAGTTTTTGCATGAATCAAGGTTACATACAGAGGATGGTGGATATATGGCAGCCATAACTGACATTCAAAAAAGATTTGCATCAAGAGGATATAAGCAACATGAGATAAAAGAGGGAACTCGTATCGTTCAACATCCGAGGACAACGACAGGTAAACTGTTATTTACAAAGGTCTCACAAACTAAACAGCTGGTACAGAATAAACAATCACACCAAAACAACAGGGTCATTCTCATGTATGCAAATGGCAGTAAATATATTTGTGATATTATTAGATCCAACTGGAAAATACTAACAGCGGATACTAAGATAAGAAATATTGTTGGTGATAAACCTTCTTTCAGTTTTAGGAAGAATAGTAATTTACAACAACAGCTCTGCTATAAGAATATGAACATCAATGATTCCAACAGAGTAGGGACGTTCCTCTGCAGAAGTTGTACAACATGTAAATACATTTCAGATTTGTAGACTTTTATACATCCAGTATGGAAGAAGAAATATTCCACTAATGCTTATGCAGACTGTCATACTAGACATATTGTATATATAGCAATATGTAGTTTATGTGCTAGCTACTATGTGGGAAAATTGAACCGACAACTGAAAGAACGTATTTCCAAACATATAAGTGACATACGACTTCATGATGATAGAAGCCCACTATATAAACATATTTCATCGAATCCTGGACATGAATTTACTTTTATGGCCTTAAGAGTGCTTAGTCAGAAGCTACGTGGAGGAGATATTTCACTGAGAATGGAACAGGACAAAATGGAATTAATAGCAGATATGCAGGATATAAACCACCTGGCCTTAATGCTGATATGCCACTTAAAACTGCACTAAAAGGATGAAGGCTATTTAAATAGTCTAGTATGTTATATTTGTAGAAGACATGTGTCCATTTGTATAGCACGACTTTTTCTAATTCATGATTGCTACGATATTTATAGCTGCTGATTCCTCAGTTTCTGCAATTACGTTTTTTGATAGGCTACTTGTTACTCTAATAAGTCAATCTAAGTGGTCCCATTTTGTTTTGCAGTTTTTAATAAGTTCTAAAGTGAAGGCATATTTATGTGGAGACACTCCTTATGTTTGTGAGGTTCTACTTTGAGAGATCTTTATTCTAGTAATTTAATTTGCTTGTTATTTGTATGTACCCTGTTTACTAGACACTGCTATGATTGAATCATACGGAAAGTATTTGTGGCAACCTATATTGTAAGCAATGGGTCAATTCCTGGTGATACCATTGATAGATTGGTCTTTTGAGAATCCAATTAACTGTTGTTAGGAAGGACAGATGACCAATGAGATGCTTATATATTGGTATCTTCTGACAGATTATTTATTAACAATACGGCTTTTGGTAGGTAATTGATCCTCATTGATTTTCCAATCACTGACACAAATGTATGCTATTATTTTAGCCATGTAGAAGAATTCCCCTTTTTAGGTACATGGAGACCCACTTTTCTATATGGACATGCCCCATACATATATGATACTTTGTTCAGATTGGCTTGCAGTATAGTCATACTCTTGCATGTCATCATTGATGAATTATGCAGTTAGGATATTATTTAAACATCTATGATGAATTCTACTGCAAGTAACTATTATTTTAAAAGTTAAAGGCATTGGCATTTTGTTTGTCCAATGAATTATTATTAGGAAGAACCAATGTTGGTTATAGATGTCAGCATGTAAACAGGAGGATTCCTGTTTTGCTTGATGGAATTCTGTTATTTTTGATTGGTCTATTTCAGTGATTATGGTTTTTGATAGGCTATTGGATATTTTGGTTCAGATTGGCCTTTTAGTTTTGCATTTACCACTAAATGTGGACTTAAAGGCATTACTATCACCTGGCCACATAGAGACTATACTTACTGTATCTATTTGGAGATATTCCTTATTTATTTTATGTGTCCCTTAGTTACAAACTGTTTTGTTCAGCTTGCTTTTACTTCAGTCATATGCAATACATTCCCCACATATGAAGGAATATGATCAGACTGGCTTTTAATACAACTCTATGACACAGTTTTTTGGTACGACATTTAGATTTAGAATAGCTATCACATACGGCTCATATGAGTGTTTCTCCTTGTGAGCATGACTTGTTATGTGTTAACATTATTAGGTATTCATTGTTTTTTTGATGCTCTAGTTAACTGAAGATCAGTAATTGTGGATGCTTATACAGTATTGTATTTTAGAATCAAGGAAGCTATTTTGGATGAAAGGCAGTAATACTGGATACCTATTTGCTACTTTAATAACCAATGGCTTAAGGTTTCTATGAGTCACTGTTTAATATGAACCACTCTTCTGTCATTGGTTTTACAAAGAAACAGCAAGTACCGATTGGGTGCTTGATTTTAATAGCAACATTGGTCAGCTTTTAGACTGATCTGAAGAATTTAAATTGAGTATTTGGATCATTTTTATTGTAAGACTATTGGTGTATCGTTTGTATAAATAGGAAGTGATATTTAGGGTTGGTAGATGTGGTGAAGGGTTAGATAACCTGAAAGCACTCATCATTACTCTTTAGATAGTTATAATCTTTTATTTTCCTGTCATACCTTATTATTTTATTGTTTCCACTGCATTATTGTATTAAATCATGATTTTAATCCCTTTACATGGTGATTACACAGAGCTTGTTTTATATATATATATATATATATATATATATATATATATATATATATATATATATAGGTCTACTTTGTTTGGTCAAAAACACATTTGGTTGAAGCTGGCTTCGCCACGCATACTTGACTGAAAGCTCACTTCACTGAAAACTCATTTGGTCAAAACTCATTTCATTGAAAGTTATATATGGCCCTTACCTCACTGTAGTGTGATCCTGCAGTTAGAATATAAAGCAAAGGAGGGTGTGGGGCATAGCCCCTACATAGTTTGAGTTTATATTGTCTTGTGGAAAAAGTTGCTCACTGCACTTGTCAATATACATGTCTATGGTTTAAAACATTTAAAATTGGTGGGGGCTACACCCCTCACACCCCCCAATGTGGAAGAGAGGTCAAACTACAACTTTGAAAACTGAAATAAACAAGCTGGACAAACAGATTAAGTATAGTGTTAGACAGAATCAAGAAGATTTTGAAAAAAAATATATAAAGATATTGAGCATAATAGGAAACCTTTTTATAGATATATAAGCTGTGGAAGGAGTAAAGATACACACATAGATAAACTGTGTGCAGATTCTAAAATTTATTCTCAGACACAACAGATTATAGATATATTTACAAAATCTTATGCAAAACAGTTTGGCTCCACAAAAGGGGTGGTAAGTTGTCCTAGTGACATCCAGGTAACCCCAGATACTGGAATCAAACTGGATTATATTGAAAAAGAACTGTGCAAACTGGATCCAAACAAAGCGCAGGGAGGAGATGGAATAAGTAACAATGACCTGAGAACACTTCAGCAAGAACTTACATTACCATTATAACAATACCTCCAACTCCAAACCACAACTGGAACCAGTGAAAAAACCTTCACAGCAACTGGTAAAATCCAAAAACCTTTATTGTACCACACACCAGTTGAGCGCTTTCTTCCCTACTGAAGGGACTTCATCAGAACAGTTTCAGTTTTACAACCCAGCCCTTTTATGTAAAGAAGCACCCAATTAATCAATTAATTATACTAAACACTTACATAAAAAAACTACAGAGACATAAAAACAAGATGCATATAACCATTATGTATGTACAACAGTTCAAAACATTACATGGCAATTACATATCAGATAAATCTGATATCAGATAAATTAACGTTCACTATAACAACTTTAAAAATATTCACTCAAATGTCTAAAAATAATAATGTTACCCTAAAATATATTTTAACTTCAAAAGACATGCCATATTCACATTTTCATTAATACCAGGTGTCTGGGTGGCATTCAGCCTTAACTTCCACTTTAACTCACATATATCTAAATGTACATCCAGTATTCTACCCTGAGAATCCTTTTGCAGTACAGAAAACTTAAAAATGTGGTCCTTATTCTCAGATATATGCCTACTCAAGGCATTAGTCATTTTGTTGTCTCTTATATCCAATAAATGCTCCTTAAACCTGTCCTTAAATCATCTACAGGTTTTGCCCACATAAAAAGCAGGGCATGACTGGCATCTAGCCACATATACCACATTCTTACTGCAACAGTTAAAGTGCCCTGCAATGTATGTATACAGTCTGTTTAGCCTCAAATACTGTAGGGTCTCTCCTATATTCATACAACAATTCCCCATTCCACATTTAAAATGCCCCCATTTTCTGCTAGAAATAACCACTCGTTTCCTTTTCATTCTAACAAATTTTTGAATGATCTGTCCCTCCTAAAGACAATCACAGCAGCAGATCCTAGTTTTTGTGCAATACGTTGATCATATGACAAAATTTCCCAATTAAGCCTGAGTATTTCGACAATTCCATCTGCATCCAAATTGAAACTGGTAATAAAACTAAGCTTCCTGGCAGGCTCCTCCTTTCTGACCTGATAGGTTACCTGACCTCTACCATTATTCCGATCAGGCCTGCCCAAAATGGGTTAATCACCTCTTTGGCCACCACTGCCACTAAACCACTAAGATATCCCCTCTAAAAAAAAACATTTCTGATATAAACATCACTTCTTCCCTAAATGTGGCATCTTCACTCACCATTTTAGCAGCCCTCATGAGCTGCCCCTTAATTATGGACTTTTTTTGTTAAATAAGGATGCCAACTATCAAAATTCAAATATGAATTGGAAAAAGTAGGTTTTCGATAGATGCCAGAGGTACGTTTTGCAGTTTCCTTATCAATCTTTAAGCCCACATCAAGATATGTTATACCTTCCACACTATAATCATAGGTAAACTTTAAAAAATCCACAATGGCATTAATATAGTCAAAAAAAGTTTGCAGTAACCCTATACTGCCTTTCCACACAAGAAATATCTCATCTAAAAATGAGTGTAACACATAATATACTCTCTGAATCCACTCTTGAAGACATATTCTTGGTCCCAGAATAACATCACGTAATTTGCAAAAATGGGGGCACAAGCTGCCCCCATGGCTACACCTGTAGCCTGCTTAAAGTACTGTCCCTCAAAATGAATGTAATTGTTTTTCAGTACAATTTCCATCAAACCAAGCAACATATTAATGGTGTACTGGTCATATTTGCCTGTTTTTGCTAACTGATGTTCCAGCCATTTGAGGCCAGTCTCATGTGGAATGACAGTAAACAAATGACATACATCAATGGTAACCAGTATTTTGTCTTTACATGTACAGATGCTGTTTAACTTTTCTAAAAAATGCCAAGAATCCCTACAAATATAATCAAAACATTCCAACCCTTTGCATAACTGTGTGTCCAAAAATTTATTAATAAAGCAGGTCTTTTCCTGCTTTCCGTCTACTATGGGTCTAAACTTTGGGTTAATCAACCCCTTATTTATTTTGGGGATACCAAATATATTAGACACCATACGGTGGTCATTTCGTACATAATTACACTGTTTTTCATCTAGCTGCCCTTCCAGCTCCATGTCCTCCAACCTCAAATCAACAGTTCTATATATAAGATTGATTTCATTAATTGAACTTTCCTCATATACTTCTTCCATTAATAAATCATTCATAGCATTAGAATAATTAATCCCCAGAATCCATAATCACCAAGCCACTTCCCTTATCCAGCTTCATGACACGGATGCTGGAGTCTTTAACTATTTCCATCAACAAATACTGTTTTTCTTTAGTTAAATTATAGTCAAATACATTATTTTCTTTCATTAGCTGTCTTATTTCATTTTCACAAACCTTTCCATATATACCTATAAAGTTATTTGTTGGTGGATTGAATGTACTTGGCTTCCTTAAATTACTAACTTCTTCCTGGATTTGTGTATTAGTAAACCACATTTTGCAATTTAATTTTCGTACAAATAATTTGAGGTCAATAAGTACTTGTGCTACTTTACCTCTCCTACTCGGAACAAAGGTTAAACCTTTGGATAACAAGTTCATATACTCAAAGGTTAAAGGACTACTGGAATAATTATAAATCTTGAATTCATTCAAAAGGATTTATTAATTGACAGGTTTTTAACTAACTATAACAATATATTTCATAAAGTGGACACTTTTTGTTCGGAAACATATCTGAGAAAATGTAATAAACTAAAAAGAGATCTCAATGACTATGTAAAAGGGCGGGTGTCTCCATATTCCCTTGGAAACCATGGTAACAGATGGTAAAAAGTTTTTCACTGGTTACATTACCATTATATCTATTAGTCACTAGGTCATATAAATATGGGGAGATTCCTCAAGATTGGAGACATGCACTTATTAAACCTGTCTTTAAGAGAAAGGGGAGTAAGACAAACCCAGAATCATATAGACCCTTAAGTCTATTTTCATGTTGTGGAAAAATAATGGAGAAGGTAATACTGGATAAGTTATTGTCATAACTGGATAGGTTGGGACTTGAAACCATATATCAGCATGCATATGGTGAAAATAGATCTATTACCACCTGTAACAAGATGTTTTATAACAATATAATAACTATGAATGAAAAATTGTGCTGTGATGTGATTTATATAGATCTAACATCAGCATTTGACAGGGTCATGCACAAAACACTGATCAATAAATTAGTACAACTAGGTAGTGATGTACTGTTGATAAGATGGATAGCTCCATGGCTTACAAATAGAACATGGCAAGTGTCATGCACCAATTGGACAGGTAAAATGCTTGGTTATAGTCAAGGTGTCCCACAGGGCTCTGTCCTAGGCTCTTACTTGTTTAGATTGTATCTTTCAGACCTTACTTTTTTCATCTGAGGTATTCTGCAGTCTATATGCTGATGACCAAAATTGGGTAAACTGATTACAAGTGTTACAGATAAGGCATGTCTGCAAAATAATTTGACTAAATTGACCATTTTGGCACAGGATAATAATATGCTGATAAATACATCAAAAACTAAGCATATGAGATTTGGGAGACATAAACTGAAAGGTGAATATTTAATACAGCACACAGTGATTGAAACTGTAGACTCGTTTAAGGACCTGGGTATATGGGTATATTTAGCTATGAGTTTTTCTAATCATATCAACCAATTGGCTAGTGATAGTTATAAAACTATAAGTTGTATAAAAAGATTTATAAAGTCTAGAAAATCAAACATAATGAAGTCATTGTTTGTTAGTTACATTAGATCCAAACTTGAGAATGGAATGACAATATGGAAACCCTATAGGAAAACAAGCATGGATAACTGAAAAGAGTACAGAGGAAATATACCAAGGGCATTTGTGGATGTGAAAATCTAAGTTATTATGAACGACTAAAATATCTGAACTTGTACAGTATCCCTTACAGATATTTAAGAGGAGATCTTATTCAGGTATATAGGGCACTTAGGGACAACTACCTCTGGGAATCTTTGAGGTTATCAAAAAGTACTAGAGAATCATCAGATAACCTATGAAGAAGATTCTATAGGATTGAGAAGTGTACTAATTTGTTCTCTGACAGAGTAGCCACTGTTTAGAACAGACTACCAAGTTACATTAAAGCAAGTACTAGGTTAGATATTTTTAAGAACAGCCTGGACATTTATTATGGGAGCAAGTGTTTTGGTATATTGGCAAGCTAGAAGGGCTTTAATGCCCATGCTTAAAACATTTGTATATATGTATGTATGTATGTATGTAATGCATTTTACATCAATGTTTGTGCAATTAGAGTAAGTGCCAGATAATCATCCATCATGTACAATTACCTTTATCTGTAAAACAGCCAAATGTTGTGGAAACTAAATCTGACAGTAACATATTGAACTCAAAGTGAATATAATTATAGTAAGTGCACTGATACTGAAGAAGCCTTGTCAAGTCAAATGGTTATGTAAACAGAATTGTCTCTAAATTTATCAAGGTAATGGAGAACCTCCTCCGAATGAGGTCTAGATTTCACTTCTTACTTCCCATGTGACATCTGTAAATCCTATGCATGATAGTTTAATTGGGAAAGGTAGACTCAATCAGTGATACATAGTTCAAAAATTACCTTGATGGTATATTTATTTATTTATTTATTTATTTATTGACATTTGATTACTGGAAAGTCTGACTGGGTAGGTGCCCATTTCCAGTGGATGCCTGGGGAGAAAAGCACCAAAGAATTACAAAACATTTTAACAATAATACATTTACTATCTTTAAAAATATTACAAAAAACAACTACAGTTTGAATAATTATACCACATTAGACATAATATAAAAACATTACTTAAGAATAGATACAAAATTTATAATAATCATTTAATAGTTAAAGAAATGTCATCCCGTTTATGAAGAAATTAAAGGTAACTTAGTATAGCACAAACAGGGATTGTAATACAAAGTGAGAGAAAAGCAGACTTATGATATATTTAGAAAAGCAGGAAAGATAAATTGATTGAAGTAAGGAAGTGCACAATGAATGAAAGTAAGGAAATCTAATATATGAAAAGAGATTTCTTCATATTTAGGGATATAGTTTATCTTGGCATTGAGCAAGAGCAGAGATAGCTTTTGGCTAGGAAGTCTTTCACAATGGTTTTGAAGGATGGAAGAGATAGTATTGACCTGACTGATAGAGGTAAGGAGTTTCAGGTTTAGCAACATGGTATGAATGTAGACAATGCCCAGCAGATTTTTAGGTTTGTGGACAGACAGGAGTTTTTGGTCATTGGTTCTTAATTACCATCTGGGAACATAGTCGTGTAGAATGTTATTTAGTGTTGAACAAGGAATGGATGGTGAATAATTTTAAAGGTGGTGAGAAGCTGTATATATGTTAGTTGGTATGGAACTTCTAACCAGTTTAGGCTTTTAGTGCTATACAGTGGTGGGTTATGAAACAGGTATTTACTGGAAATGTAGCACCTTTGTTATAGCATTGTTCAAGTTTTGATTTATGTGATGCCTGAAGGTTAGAAAGGATGGGAGCACCATCAAGAAGTATAGGGAGGAAATAAGTTGCATCGGTGAGAATGTTTTTGGCTCTATAAAGCATCCCTAGTTTTTGATGAGTTTTTCTTCTGTAATTCTGTATATGCAGGTCGAATTTAAGATCCACTATCATCCATAATAATTTGCTATGAGAAGTGACTTCAATGGTTGTATTATCAAGAGAGAGGAATATAAATTTGTTTTTTTAATGGGTGAGTGATTTGGGGAAAAAAGCAGCAGTTTGTTATTTTAAGGGGTGAGCATGAGTTTTGAGTTACAAATCCATGTTTCAGGTGCTGTTAAAACTTCATGAATATTTTTGTAGGTGTGCCATGCTATCAGATGTGAAAATGAGTATGGAGTCATCTGTGTACTGTATTGGGTTGGCCTGTTGTGTGGCTGGGTGAAGGGTGATGATGAGAAAGTTAAAGAGGAGGGTACCAAGGATAGAGCCTTGTAGTACACCAGTGGTTATTGGGAGGTATGAAAAGAAAGTGGAGTCAAACAGCAAAAAAAAAAAAAAAACAGGGTATGGATTAATATCCTCAAGTGAAAAAATAGCAGGATAATCCAAAAAACAAAAAGATGAGAGGGCGAAACAAACACAGCTGTAGGATAAAACAGAAATCTTTCTTAGATAAGGGCTTTTGTGCCAATGCGGGTGGTTCTTCAGACCTATAAATAACTTAAAAACAATATCTTATATAGAGAACACAATATAAAAACATCCAATCACAACAAATGTTTCATTCACCTGACATCGTAAAAATAGGAACACTATAAAACAAATCAACCCTTAGTAATCACAACTTCTACGAAATGCTTCCATTCATTAAAAAAACATATGTGATGGCAGAAAACAGCAAGCATCATAGTAAATCCCTGTACTCTACCCTCATCAGACCAATAATTGTACACAATGCCCCTTTTAGTATGTACCTTTCCAAACACCTACAATAATTGGAGAGACCACAAAGGTTCCTCACAAGGAAAATTCAAGGTGTTCAGCATCTCTCCTATGAGGACCATCTGAAATCACTGTCACTTTATTCTGTTACATACAGACTTCTCACAGGTGATCTCTGCCTTGCATATAAGGCAATCTTTGACCCTGCTTTATTGGACATGCTGTATATCCATAAGTCAAAATGTACATGGGTTACTCACTCTAATGGCCTTAACCTGGTGTGACATTAAAAGAGCCTGCTGGAGGGATAGATTTGTCTCCCAGACATTACCACACCTTTGGAACAGACTCCTGCTTCATGTCAAGCAGAGCACCTCATTGGCCCTCTTCAAATGCAATCTGGATGATTGGATGTGCAACCATAAATTCTCCCAGGAGCTCCACCTATGTCCCTCTTGGACAGGGGCAATAGGTGCTGATCATGGAGATAAGATAAAACTTGGCTAGCCTTGTAAGGGCCCTATGGTCATTAGATTAGTAACCTCCTATGATCCTATGTTCCTATAAAAAGGGGCACCCAATTAGGGCAGCCTAAATATAGTATCCATTACATCACCCAAAAGAGAGGCATAGTAGTTACATGTACGACACACTTTGTGTAACTGTAAAACAATTGAGTATACAAAATCATTCTGTGGAAAACAGTTATATTTAATACAAAACTAGTAATTAGTAATACTCATATAAAAGGCTCATATAGAAAAAACATCTATTACTGACAAAACTCAACACAACACATTTAAAAATGTCAATTGGCACAAATCCGTCAGAGATATAAGCTCAATCCACTAAGCTGTAAACTAGAGCATCTTATCAGAACAGCTGATACATACTAACCATCCAATCTGCTGAGGAGGCATAAATGTATAAAACAGTGGGAGATAATAAAAAAAATGGTGTAACTCCATAATAATAATAGAGATACAGAATATTGGAGCAGTCATTTACAAAATCCAGAAGTGTAGATAAAGGCTTCAACTCATATAAGATACATGTCTCTGAAATAACTGAACATAACAAAATCATTCTGAGCAAAGTATAACAGTCATATACAAAGGAAAAAAAATAATTACTAAAAGTGATATAAAAGAGAACATCTACTATTAGCAGGATTTAATGCAATGCACCTAAAAAGAGAAAAATAAATGTGATGTCAATAGATTAAAATCATCGGAATTATAGACTCGCTCAGCTAAGCTGTAAAATAGAGCAACCTGTCAGGGAAACTAATGTACACCAACCACCCAATAAACTAGAAAAGGCATGGATGTATAAAACAATTAATAGAAACATGGCGCACCTACATATTAATCATAGAGAGTGGAGTGTCATTTCACTACCTGATACCTATTGTATAGGTATCTTTTGAACCATAGAAGGGTAGGCTGAGAGAGACCTAATGAGGACATTCAAAGTAGATGTTTATTGTGACAAATCAAATGCTTCAGACAAGTCTAGAAATAAGGAGAAGACTAGTTTGATGTTATCTCTAGCTTTATTGACAGTATCTATATAGGTAAGAAGTGCAGTGTTAGTACTATGGGAAGAATGATGCTTTGGGGGAAATATGAGTTCTTCCTGCAGGAGATAGTTTAGCAATTACCTCTGAATACATTTTGCAAGTATTTTGGAGAGGGAGGGTTATGTCTGTTGGAATTCCTCCTTTGTGCAGTGGGGTAATGTGTATCTTTTTCCAGAGAGAGAGGGAAAGTGGCATTACTGGACTGACCTAGTTGTAAGGATTAAAAAAGGGCATGCAATGCTATCGGCTGCTATTTTAACATACTCACTTGGAAGGTCATCAGCTGAAGTAGAGCATGGTTTAAGTTTAAGAACATTTTTATATAGGATGTGGGCACAGGTTTGAAAGTGAAAGTGGATGTGTATTATGTGGCTGATGTGCAGGGTTGGGATTAGATGTTGTGGATTCGCTGGTTAGAGATCCTATGCTATCTAGGAAATAAGAGTTGAATTGCATTGCAGTTTCGAGTGATGAGTCATTGGGGGAGAGATTAGCTCTGAATTTGTGACCAGGATGCAAGATTTCTTTAATGGCTGTCCAGAATGTTTTAAGGTCATGTTTACTATTATTCCAAAAGTTACTTTAGTATATTTTTTGTTTAGATTAATTTGCTTTTTTAGTATGATTGCAAAGTATTCTGAAGTTTTCAAGATATTATGGTGTTTTACATTTTTGTCATTCTTTCCATGCTTTTTCTCTATCCCGCATTAGCATTTTACTCTTTCAGGATAGCCAGATTGCATTATTTGTTTTTAGTCTATTCCTTCTAGGAGGTGCTAGGCTATTCGGGATATTCAGGAAAGTTATATTGAATTCATTTACAGCATAATCTAAGGGGAGGATTTTTAAGAAGTTCCAATTAATAGATGATAGGTAATAATGAATATGCTGTTTAAGTGGATGTGTGAGTTGTTTGATTGTATAGACTGAGAGAATCACTGAGATAGTCATACATTGTGCCAGAGGTGGTGTATTTACTAGGATATAATATTAGGATCCAGTCTAACAGGGAATTCGATGTCTTGTTTTAATGTGTTGGGCTATCAACTAAGTTTTATGAAAACAAATAAATGCACTCTAGATGTAGGGGAGTTCAAGTTTATGTCTAACCAATTGACATTCCAATCACCTAGTAGTATTATTTCTTCTGGAATTGTTACAAATATCCAGTGTAGGATATCTTCCAGTATAGATGCAGTTTTGCCAGGAGAGATCTAAAGAACTGTAATACATATTTGTTTGTAATTGTTTAATTTCAGGAAAATAATAAGAAACTCTGCTGAACTGAATTTTGGTATTGATTTGTTGTATGGGGAAATGTGGTAGTTGTTGCAAAATATAAATGCAATAACACCACTACCTTTCCTCCTAATATGGTCTTTACAGACAATATTATAGCCAGGAGGTATAATTTCAGAGCTGCTTATGCTGGGTTTAAGCCAATTATATAATTTAAAGCTTGCAGTTGCTTTTTGATAATATGACATTCATTTGTGTTTGTTACCATCTGCAAGCAGTTGCTAGCATCTATTTAAATTAATTTTTATCACTATTTTTCTGGACATAGAAGCCTTAGGTTCATGTGTTTAAGTTGGATTAATAGCTATGCTGGAGTCTGTGTAGTTCATTCCAGTCAAACTGTTTTAATTTATCAAATAAGCACAAGTTCATCATCAACCCCCGTTTTCCCATTGTCTATGGGGAATCAGGATGTTGTCTTAACTGTCTCCATCTCTCTCATTTCAATCTCGCACTCCTGCCTTCTTCAACACTCATGCCTGACTGTTGCAGATCTTCTGTCACACAATCCATCCACCTCTTTGCTGGATGTCCTTGCTTCTTTTGGCCTTCTTCATGTCTGTCCCGAATCTTCTTCACCAGATTGTCTTCTGCTTTTATGCACATGTGACAGAACCACCATAATCTGTTCTCTTTTATCTTTTCTATGATTGGAGCTATTTTGGCTTCTGCTCTTATGTCCTCATTTCTTCATCTGTCCTTCAGTGTGCATCCTACCACCCATCTCATGCACTTCATTTCAGTCACCTTTAGTTTCCTCATCTGCTCTGCTTTTACTGCCCAGGTTTCTGTACCATACAATAGTACGGGTCGCACCACTGTTTAGAATACCTTACTTTTCAGGTTATTTGGCATTCGTCTGTCATACACTACACCTGGCACTCTATACCAGTTGGCTGCAGCCCCTCTGATTCTAGCTTTGACTCCTTCATTCAGACTTCCCTTCGCCTCAACCACCCCTCCCCAATACTTGAAGTTGTTAACATGTTCCACTATTTTCCCTTCTTAATTTTCAGCATTTTCTGATTCTACTGTTTTGCTGCCATTACCACTGTCTTATCTCTACTCAGTTTCATCCCATGTACCTTCAGTTTTGCATTCCATCCCCTATCCTTTGCCAAAATTCTTGCTCAGAGTCTGCCTGTAATGCCACATCATCTGCATACAGCAACTTTGTTGATCTGTCTCCTCCAACCTGTTTGCTAATGTAATCCATCACCAGTATGAACATCAGTGGGCCCACAGCTGAACCCTGATACACACCCACTCCCATTGGGAACCCCTCTGTGAGACTGAGCACTGTCTGCACTTGAGTGATTGAGTTCTTGTATATAGCCTGCGGTCATTCTACAGATGTTTCTGGGACTTCAAACCACGGCAAAACTGCCCAATCAGCTTTCTTGGGACTTTGGCATATGTTTTTTCCAAGTCTAGGAATGCCTAATTTAGACTCTTTCTCATCTCCAGCTTCTTATCAACTATCTGTCACACTGCAAACACTGGGTCAGTTGTGCCACATTGTGACTGGAATCTGAACTGCTAATTTACGATCTTACTTTCTACTACCCCGCATATTCATTTATCAATCACCCTCTCCAGAACTTTCATGCAATATGACATAAGTTTGAAACCTCTGTACTGCCCACACTTGTGAATGTCCCCTTTGTTCTTGTACATGGGTATGAGTTTGTTTATTCTCATGTCATCTGGGACACTCTCTTCTCTCCATACTGCTATGAGTACCCTGAGGAACCATTTCTCCCCTGTCTCACCCACATCTCTATCATATGTGCTGTGACCTCATCTCATCCTGCTGCGTTCCCTGACTTAATTTTCCTTAGTGCTGGTTCTTACTTTTTCTAGAGTGGGCTACACCTTTTCTCTCACTCTCACCCTCAATGTAGGCTTTGTCTAGGGTAGTACAGCTTCTGTGTGGTTTTCTTCATTCAGAAGCTGCTGGAAGTACTCATTCTATCTGCCTTTGATGTCCTGTGGACTGATAAGCAGGTTGTTGCTGGCATCCCTTATGAAGGGTGTCTGACTATCTTCTTCATCTTTCTGTCCTACTGAGTCAATTTCCAGAAGCCTGTAGAGTGCCCCTAATGCCCTGTATTTTGCTATTGCAACTCCTTTCTTAGCCTCCTTGTTAGGCGACCAGTATTCCTTCCTACCCTCTCTTTTCTATCACCCACTTTTTCCTGCACTCCTTCTTTCTTTTGATGATATCCTTGACTTCTGCATTCCATCACCTTATGATCCTTATTTCCATACCTGGCTAAATATCTGTCACATATCTGTTCTGTAGTCCTCTTCTTCAACTCCACCTATTACCCCAAGACTACCCTCTGTACTACTAATGGATGGAGACAGCTCCTAAATGCTTTATCCATGCATGGGTTCTCTCAAATTATGTATGGTATAATCCCAGGTATTCTTGGGATAATATATAATTATTGAGAGTGGGATGGGGAAGGTCAATCTATAACCAAATGGGGTAGGTTATTTTGAGCACAAAAAGGGAAACTGACTAGGCTTAAACTGGCCTGCAATGGGAGAAAGCCTAGTCATACTTCACAACCTCTTAGCACAAGAAATCTGGACATTGTCAAAAAGTATGGTGGTACAAAGGCCCAAAAATAGGGTCAAATTTAAATATTGATCTTATAAACTTAGAAACTTGATAGAATAAAAGGTTTTATATTTGTACACATTTTCTAATAGCTATGAAGTCTATAACTCAAATGTCTCTTTATTTAGTGATTTCAGTCCTCAATGAATTGCCAGAAAACCACAAATTTTATGAGGAACAGATCAAAAATATGAGGCAAAATTCTGAACATTCTGTGAAAATCTGGACAGTTGATAGTTATGTCCTTTTTGACCATTTTAAGCATAGCCAATTTCCTCTTATTGAGAATCATACCTTGTACCTATGGCTTGTGAACTAATTATCTTAAACATTATGCCAACCCCTATCATCTGAACCTGTGAACAAAACAAAATAGCTCCACACTAGACATAATGATCATTACAATCAACAATCACTGCTTAAAATTAGACATAATACCAAATTCTTTAAGTGACCATTTCCCTATTTCCTCTACATGGTCTTTCACAACAACAAAAGTACCATCTCCTTGACAACATGGTCATTTCCCAATGCCAAAATTTACCCAACAACTGCCCCCTTATAATTTACCTCAATTCTAACAAAAATTAATGACAATCTATTCCCAGTAAAGCATTGCAGACTAAAGGCAGAGCCTTTCACTTGGCTATCTAAAGATATCAAAAATGAGATAAAGCTGAGAGATAAGCATGGAGAACATAGAAATAAGGCCCATTGAACAGAGAGTTGTTTGACGTCTATATATTTTAACACCATGAATCCTGTTCGTAATATGCACACAACACATAAACCTTCATATGCAGAGATACTCTCCAGAAACCTACCTAAACACCAGAGACCTCCAAAACACAAGCATGCTATACCTAACACAATGTCCAAAGCAACCAGCACTCATAAAAACACTAGCACCTATGTTTCACCAAATATGCCCTTAAGGCAATGCACAACTATTCCAAATGTTTTAGTTATAGGTGACTCTATAGTGAAACATACAGATGCCACACTCACCAGGTTGAATATGAAGTTTACAGTCAGCTGCCTGTCTGCGTGAAGGGTTCACCAGGTAACACATGCACTCAAGTCTTTCAACAGCAAGTATTGCTATGATACTATCATAGTTCATGTTGGTGTGAACAACTTGAGGCATACCTCTCTGGACTATATGAAGAAAGATATGATTGATCTTTCTGAATATGTATCCCAGGTGGGCATGTCCCTAGCTTTGAGCAGCTTTTTACCCTCGCCTAAGACGATAACAGAATATAAATAGAATATGATTGACTTGAATAATTGGTTTAGTTTCTGGTGTCATTCTAAGGGGATCCATTTCCTGTCAGCCTGGGATGACATGGTGGATAGACTTCACTGATTTTCCAGAGATAGTCTTCACCTGACACCTCTAGGCATTCAGTTACTGGCTAAGGCACTTGCCTCCCCCACAATGCCTTTTCTAGGCAAGGTCACAGCAACAACATTTCCGACATGAAAATATCAAACATAAAAAAACCTAGGGTCATGCTGCTAAATGCTAGGAGTTTAAATCAGAAACTGCACTCTCTGGAAGCACTCCTCTCCCTGGAAGATGATGACATCTGTGCAGTTACAGAAACCTGGCTCAAGAACACAGAAAGTACCCCAGGCTTGCAAGGCTACAATACCTTCCACACTTTCAGACCACAAATTGGAGGTGTGAGAACCAATGGAGGTAGAGTATCTATCTTCATTAAAAATAATTACACCTCTAGACTGGTTAGATAAGAAAACCCTATGGAGCTACTTCAAGTCCAAATTACTGTGGGTAAGACCCCCCTTCAGGTCATCGCCGATTGCAGGTCCCCTTCCATGAACCTAGATGCCCACTCAGCTTATTCAGACCTACTTGGTACAATTAAGTTACAGCCTAACACTCTAGTCATGGGTGACTTCAGCTATCCTTCCATTAATTGGAAATGAGCCCAAACTCCCTCACACAAGCACCTGGACTTTGTTAACACAAATGCCCTGGAAAAAATGGTGCACCACCCCACAAGGGGCTCCAATATTCTAGACCTGGTACTCACCAATATGAGTGACTCATGTAATGCCTCAAGTGTAGGGCCTGCACTGATTAAATCTGACTATAAATTAGTTATTTTTGAAGAAGCAATAGCCCCAGAACTTCCCAAAGGAGAAGTCAAGCTAAAAAAACTTCACCAAAGCTAACTATAACCTCCTAAGGGAGGGTATAATTGACTTCCTAGCTCCAGTTTCCATAGATGGCATTGACAGCCATACTAAGGTATACACTAATGACCTGTATAAATATCTAAACAAATGTATAGACACTGCCATGCTGGATAAGATTAAAGCAAGATTCTCAAGAAAAAAAAAAAAACATCTGTCATTAATAAATTATAAAATTAGCAAAAAAAGCTGTTGTCTAAAAATACAAAAGTGAGATCTCAGAATTGGAAGAGCACTCTCCTCAGCCTATACAAGCAAATAAGACAAACTTGTAAAATCTTCAAAGAGCAACTATGAGAAAAGCTTAGAAACCTTAGCCAAGGATAACCATAAGGATTTCTTTAGTTACATCCAAAACCTAAAAGGTAGAACTCAGATGTGTGCTGAACTAATTATGGATGGCATCACACACACTGACAATTTGGAAAATGCAAACCTGCTATCAGACAGGTTTGGCAAAAATTTTACCCCCCTACCCCCCAAGCATACCACAAACCATGTTTTCATCATCTCCTTTTCCCTACATCTCTAAAGGGCAAGTCATCAATGGTCTCTCCAAGGCTAAGAACACAGCCTCCATGGGACCAGATGGCATTCAGGGCTGTATTCTTAATATTCTAAAACAAGAGCTAGCTACTCCATTAGCCACTCTATTGAACCACAGCTTGAGTATTGTTTTTGTCCCCACTGAATGGATGACTGTTATCTCCCTCCACAAGGGTGGATTGGCAAAAGACCTGGGTAACTATAGACCTATAAGTTTAACCAGCCTCATTTGTAAGGCAATGGAATGAATCATCATGGTCCTCATAGATAGGGATACAGGTTACCTCGAAACCCTAGCTCCATCCCAGTTTGGTTTTGTTAAGGGCAGGTCATACCTGCTAAACCTGGTGGACTTCTTCAAGAGCATAGGCAGAGATATAAACAGGGGCAAAGCTATGCACACAGCCTATCTTGACTTAGCCAAGGCCTTCAGGCATCATTGACAAACTAACCCAGTTGAATATCAATCCCTATGTTGTCAGATGGGTTGCAAACTGACTCACAGATTGACAATACTCAGTCAAAGTGGGAGACTTTACCTCTACCAGCAGATCTGTCACCAGTGGGGTCCCACAAGGGTCAGTGCTGGGCCTCCTCTTGCTTGTCATATACTTCTCAGAAGTCCAGGCCAAAATGGAGGGGTTGTGGCTAACCAAGTTTACAGATGATTGCAAATTAGGTGCTATCACTGAATTCCCTAGCGATGTCAGTGTACCTCAAAAGTGGCTTACACAGACCAATGATTGGTGCAAAAACCTTGGTCTTAAATAAAATGCTAAAAATGCATCATCATTCCCTTTAGTAAAAGCAATGTCATTGCTGAATATAAAATAAACAATAATACCCTAAGTAGCAATTAGTGAGAGACCTGGGAACACAAGTTGACTATAACCTCATCTTTGACCATCATGTGTCTACTGTGATAAGGAAAGCATTCTACGTCACTAACCTGATTAGCAAAGGCATCATGTCCAGAGCAAAAGAGGTTATAACTTCCCTGCACTCGTCCCTCATCAGTCCTATTATTGAATATAATGCTCCCTTTGGTATGTACCATACCAGACACCTGCAGCAACCTGAGACACCTCAGAGATTTCTAACTAACAGAATTCAGGGTCTCCAGCACGTCTTATACAAACAGACTGAAGTCACTGTCACTGTACTCAGTGGCATATAGACTGCTACTTGCTACTTAGAAGTGACTTTTGTCTGGTTTACAGGGCTATCTCAGACCGAAATCTAATGGAAATGCTGCATATCCATAAATAAAATGGGACTAGAGTCACCCATTCCAGGGACTTCATTCTAGCCTGTGACATAAACAGGACCTGCTGGAGAGACAGATGCATCTCTCAGAGATTGCCACTCCTCTGGAATAGGCTTCCAATTAATATCAAGCAGAGCACCTCCATGACCTGGATAACTGGATGGAAACCATAAACTTCTGGCAGGGATTGCCCTGGCTTCTCTCCTGGACATGGGTAGACCTTGCTAGAGAAACCTTGGGCATAAACAATATCTCTCATCTAGTATTATATTGGGATTTAACAGCTACGTTTGCAAATAACCTTGGGTCAGTAGCCTAGTAACATCCTATAAACCTATGAACTTATATGCAGCATAGAATACTAACCAGGATAACTGATAATAATGCCAAATCACTATCTTAGACAAAAGCAATCATATATAGACACTTAACCTAAACTTTTTTGGAGAGAAATAAAATAACTTACAGGGCAACTTAACACCTTCTCCCTTCAAGATGTAATCCTCCTGCCAACAAGATAAATTTGCTGATGAATATAGACACTTCCTTGTCTCTTCTTTATTTAAAATAACTGATAATTTCACAACCACTATCAATCATAGATTTGTGAGCACCTCCCACAGCTAGATCATGGTCAAATGGGGCCCTAGGTAGGGTAATGGATTGCAACCCCCCCCCCCCCATGCAGCCCCGCTGCAACCATTTCAGTGTCAATTACTTGGTTCTTTCTACCCAGTTACCATAAACACTGTTCAAACCTGTCAGCATGGGTGCCTGCAGGCAGGTGCAAGGGGGTGCACTTGCACCCCCCTGGAACTGGCTGGCCAAGAAATTAATTTTATTTTAATTTAAAAAAAAAGTTTTTTTTTTTTTTAAAGGGCATTCCTCTTTAAGAACGCACTTTGCATCCATAGGCACCAGAACCATAGAGCGAGAGGAAGGGAGCCCCCCCCCCCTTTTACAGCTGTAAGACCTATAGGACCCATGTGTGCATTGCACGCTAACGTAAATTTAAACAAAAAAGTGCGCGGAGGTTGCCAGAGTCACAGTGATTCATTTATGCACTGCCGTTTTTGTTTATATGCAGGCTGAGTTAAGGATTTTTCTGCCAGAGAAGTGCTCCATTTTGTTTATTTATATACAGCAGTGGTTCCATTTCTATCTCTGCAGGCTGAAGTAAGGATTTTTTCTGCCAGAGAAGTGCTCCGTTTTGTTTATTTGTATACAGCAGAGGCTCAGTTTTGTTTAGATACACACTATACTTAAATTTATGTTATTCATGAACAGTTAACAGGCTATATGAAATGTCACCTGAATGTTTTACATATGCAAATGTTTATGAGCGATGTTTGTCACTCCAAACTTGTACTCATCACGAGGAGCATACCTTATGTGGGGTCTTAAAACGTTCATGGTCCTCGAAGTTTCACACCGAAAAGGGTCTGTTGCACATTCAGTGTTAGCAATTCGTTTAGCTGATACCCATTGCAAAAAGAAATAAATCATATTAATTAAAATATCTTGTTTAAGTAAAAACAGCATATTTAACCATCCTATGTCCTTCCTAGCTGAAGTTGTTAGTAAGCTCTTAGTTTGTGTTCCACATTATGATGGCTAATGGTCCTCATTTTGGAGATGGAAGGTTGAGAGCTACGCTAGTACTATGTTCAAAAACATAGACTAAAATGTCTGAAGCTCCTGTTCTTAATTTATGTTGCTATGGGGACAGCATCAAGATGGCGTATGGTTGAGTGTCAACATCTTGTGGAAAGAAACTTAAAAGAGTAAAGCAGTGTTTAATATAGTCAGTACCAACTTAAAATGTAGGGGAAAGTTTACTTTTTAATTTTAGTCTGTAACAGAATCTTGCTGACATATGGGTATGTCACAGAAATGCTCATATTTAGTCCGAAATGCTGAATATATGGTTTTGTGATTGTTGGGAAGTTTCCTTTTGCAGAATGATGCAAAGACCGTCGCCGTTTTCTGATCGTTACTCATATCCTTGTTATTACTTCGGAATAATTATGAAATAATGTAATCTTTTTCTTGCTCCATTTAATGTGGATGAAGTGTATTCTTATATTTTACAGGCTTTAACAGCCCTACTTACATATTTACAGCCCTTTATGTAAGCAACATGTTATTGTAAACATGAAGAACTAAGGAACAAGCTGTTGTCAATGCCTAGTCTTGGCTTGTGCTGTGCTGTTTTAGTTTATATGTAGGCAGAACTGCTCTGTTGTTTTTGGATTCATCTCTATGCAGACTCCGTTTACTAAGGTTTGTGTTAATCTCTATGCAGGCTTATGCTGGGTTGGTTTATGCACTGCTGTTTTAGTTTATGTGCAGGCAGATGTGCTCCGTTTTTCTAAGGTCCATTGTGTTTGGATTAATCTCTATGCAGAGATTCCATTTACTAAGGGGTGTGTGTGTGGATTAATCTCAATGCAAAGATTCCATTTACTAAGGGTGTGTGTGTGTGTGTGTGTGTTTGTGGGAGGGAGGGGTGTATGGGGGGGGGTCATACCTCACAATTATCCAGATTTTTGCCTCATATTTTCAGATTGTTTCTCATAAAATTGTGTTATTTCTGGCAAATCACTGAAGACTGAAGTTGAGTTTTAGACTTCATATCCTCAGAAAATGCATACTAATGCAAACAATTTTGTTCTATCCATTTTCTGAGGAGGTCGGGGGTGTGTGACTCATACCTCTCAACTGTACAGATTTTCACAGAGGCTGAGGTATGTGTGTGTGTGTGAGAGAGAGAGTGAAATGCCCTATTTAGAGTTAGCAGGTGGAATTTATTTTCAAGGAATTGTGAGCTTCAAGGGAAGAGAAGTTTACTGCTGCTCATGCTAAGTCTGCTTAAAATGTGCAACTGTTTGTTTAGCAAATGGTATCACTATTGTGGTGTAGAATTTCAAAACAGTCTTAGTAGCACAGCAGGTAGCATACTTGCATCTTGATGTAGAGGGCTGTAGGTTGTACTCCCACCGCATGTAGATTTGTATTTTAAGGGGGTGGAGTGCTGCAGTCCTGAGTATGTCCTCCTTTGGATGAGATGCCTAGTAACTATGAACCTGTGTTTCCGCTTGCCACTTATTCCTATTGCAATATACAAGCTTAGCATTTTTTTAAATGCAACATAGGCAATTTATTGTTTAAGGAGAGCAGGCACTGAATTTGTAGAAGAAACACTGAAATCTAAAGCTGTTTTCTAGCAACAACCTCTCCATTAGTTTCAGATCTCTTTAATGTGAAATTATTCAGATGACTTTTACTTCTGCAGAGCTTGTGCATATTGATTGATATTGGTGGATTGCAATGATAGATGTTTAACTGGCCTTTTATGGTTGAAATGTTCTGAATTGGGCAATTTGTCATTATTGGTTCATATGTTTTGTTTCATTGCTTACTGGAAAAAATGTTCAAAACTATAAAACACACTCTCTAAGTGGTGCTGTATTAACAAGGGATATAATTCAATTATTATATATTATAATTAATACAATCAGGAAGGTGAATCAAAGCATTATGCATGGTTCTGAAATATGTGCAAAGGGCCTATGATTTGAAAAACAGTCCAAAGGTAAACTTAACCTGCCACTGGCCAGATGCATTTTCTTTGAATGTGGGTTTCAATGCTGTTTCGGTGAATGCAAGTTTCAAAGGTAGAGAAGTTTTAATGCTAAGTCTGTTTTCATTGTAAGACTATTGCTTTGTTTAAGTTTAGCAAATGTCTATCAGTGTTTGTGCTATAAAATAGGAAGTTACTAGGCTATTGGCCCTGAGACCCTAAAATTTGAATTAAAAGTTGTAAATTAAAACCAAATATCTGTAATCATTGTAGAAGTAAAGCATAAAACAGTATGCACACCGAGAGTTTTGAACAGTGTTTATGGGCAACTGGGGAGAAATAGCCAAGTAATGGGATACTGGAATGGCTGTGTGTGTGGGGTGGTGGTGTTGAAGGGGGCGGCGTTGGGGGTGGTGTTTTTAAGGGGGCGGGGTTGGGATGGTGCTCCAGGTTTGCACCCCCTGCAAAATATTCTGCGGGCTCCCTTGCCTGTCAGTGTGCATACTATTTTCTCCTTTTGTTTTACAGTGATTACAGATATTTAGATTTAATTTAAAACTTTCATTTCAAATTTTATAGCACAAATACTGCTAGCCATTTGCTAAACAAAACAATGCAGTCTCAAAATGAAAACAAACTTAACATGAGCAATTAACTTCTCTGCCCTTCACACTCACATTGAAATGGCATTGAAACCAGCATTCAAACAAAATGCATTTAGTCAGTGATGGATTAAGTTTTCCTTTGGGCTGTTTTCAAACTGCAGACCCCTTGCACACATTTATAGGACCATAAATACTTGCATGTTTTCTTTGGTTCACCTTCTTTATTGTATTAAATTATATTCTTTGTATAATACAGTACCGCTTGTTAGAGTGTGATTTAAATTTCCAATTTTGAACATTTTTCCAGTAAGCAATGAAACAAAATTTATGAACCATTAGTGATAAACTATCCATTTCAGAACATTCCAACATTTAAAGGCCACTCAAACTTCTGTCATTTCAATCCACCAAAATCAGTCACTATGCACAATCTCTGCAGAAGTAAAAATCATCTGAATAACTTCACATTAATTCCACATTAAATAATAATAATACACATGACACATTTCAGTGTTTCATCAAGAAATTCAGTGCCTACTCTCCTTTATGTTACAAACAAAATGGTAAGCTGGCAATATTACAACAGGGAAAGGCTGGCAAACAGACAACAGCTTTATACTTACTAGGCATCTTAAGGAGTACAGCACCCTACACCCCTGCATGACATGAGAGTTGAACGCACAGCCTTCTGCACCAAAGGTAAGTATGCTACCTGTTCTTCTACTGGCACTGCTTTCAAAACCTTTAGCACAAACACTAATAGCCATTTGCTAAACAAAACAGTTGCACATTAAAAAAAGACAGAATGAGGAGCAGTAAACATCTTTTCCCTTGAAACTCACAATTTCTTAAAATGTACTGAAAATCACAATTCGTTGAAAATACACTGGAACTCATATTCTTCGAGCAGTCTGGTAGTTAGTGTAGAGGATTCAGACTCTTACCTTCTATAACCAAGGTACAGGGTTTGAGCAGGAGCAAGTTAATTAACTAACCTGCCATCTGTAACTAGGACACACACTGTGTCACTCTAACTGAGAGAAGGAATGTTTCATTCTAGTCTGTCTCTCTCATGGCAGTAAGCAAGTTTAAATTCTGAGTGCGGACAGAGCAGCAAGAGAAATATTTAAATCTGTATTGATGTGACAGTCTGCATCAAAACACGCACAGACACAAGATGTGTTCTGAAAGAAGGATGCTGTTAAAAAAGAAATGTAATCTAATTGTTTAATTGAAAATTAAATGTGGCAGCCCCATGGCCAGTGGGCCTCCCCCTTCCAGACAGAGGGCCCTAGTCAGCTGCCTAGGTCGCCTGGTGCTAGATCCCATTCAGCCCTTCATCAAATCCTCTTACCTACTTTTTATTTCACAACTATCACTGTCAAGGAATCAAGAGACCTAAAGAAAAAATAAATCCTCAGGAGACAAATTTACTGTACTTTACCCTGCTTCCTTAAGTTTGGCAGCTGAAAGGATTGCTACACTTCTCACACATATTTTCAGTCTATCTTCTGGCATAGTCTCATCTAAATTTAAGCCTCCTGTAATTATATTTCTACCAAAGTTTTCATCCCCCGCTGATATAAAGAACTATAGATTTATATTAAACCAATGTCTTATTAATAACCTATTTGAAAAGCTACTATATAAGCAGTTGTTGGAAACTTAAACAACTTTGTTGTACTCTGTGATCAGCAGTATGCATTTCAAAACTCCTTCTATAGAATAAAATCCCTACTTACAGCTAAAGACTTTAGATGCAGAAACACAAATGTAGCCAAATGACAATAGGAGTGTTCATTGATATGGCCAGGCATTTGAAACATTCAGTCATTCCTTGCTATTAAACAAACATCCAAAAATAACTTTTGCAACAGCACAATCATGTGGTTTCCAAATTACTTAGATTAATAAAATCTAAAAGAAAAATCTAACCAAGCTAGGTTTTCCACTGTGTGATTCCTTAAAACCTCTTGTATTAGAGGTAACATTGCTATATTCAAATTACACCTTAAGGATACCAGGTGTTCCAGCTATATGGCAATTCTGAATGCCCATGATTTATTTCTTTTTAAGTTGATTAATGGACAAATTCAAGCCAATAAAGCCAAACACCAGTAGTTGTGGACATGCATGTTCATAGGTTAGTACTAGGCTAACTGCCCCTGTTAGCCTTGTAAGCCTAGCCAATTACCCCATGTGAGAATCAAACCCTGCACCTTATGTCTGTAAGGTGAACACCTTAACCATTATGCCATCCCCTTCCCTCTCCCCTTTTCAGTCTTCTTATGCCCTAATCAGCACAGCATAAGTGGAGTGTTTGGATAAACTTCGGAAACACAGGTTTGTCCTATGCAGCTGATGTCCATAACCATTTGGGTGTCTGCAAAATATCCCCCCAACTAACAAACTAAAACAGTCAGTAGCAAGGTAATACAGTCAAACCAATCAGTAAAAACTGAAAGAAAAATCTAGTCAAGATAGATTTTTCCACTGTGTGACTCCTTAAAATGTCTTGTATTAGTGGTAACATGGAATATATGCAAATGACCCCTTAAGGACACCAGATGTTCCAGCTATGTGAAAGTTCTGAATGCCCATGATTTATTTATTTTTAAGTCAATTAATGGACAAATTCAGGCCAATAAAGCCAAACCCAACTTAAGTGAAAAAGGAGCCCTCAATACAGGTGTCCCTCAGAGTTCAGTACTGGGCTCTCTTCTCTTTTCTTCTTTCTTGAATAATGATGTTAGCTCCAACCTCCCCATCATAACACAGCATTATATGCAGATGTCCTCCTCCTAATTTTTTTTCTCCCTCCATCATTCGTGCCCCATGTCCATGCCTGGTGTACCAGCTACTCCAACACCCTAGCTCACTCCATTAATCTGTTGGGGCCAGTTGTGGAACTTAAGAGTGTCCTGGGGGGGTGTCTGCCTTCCACATTAATGTTTTTATCTGTTTATACCCTATGCAGTCTCCCTCCCATGTAAAGGGTCAGTAAACTTACCCAGTTAACAAACTTATATATATATATATATATATATATATATATATATATATATATATATGGTTCTACCTCAGATAAACTAAACACCACATAACCGACAAGCAGTTAACCGACACGACAACACCGAAAACTTACATCACCGACAACGTAAATGACCGACACTGAAAATGCTGACATTGGTATGCTAGTAGCACCTCTCGCTCCTACCACAAACGTGGTAGGAGCGAGAGGCGCTATTAGCATACCAATGTCAGCGTTTTCAGAGTAGGTTATTTACGTTGTCGGTGATGTAAGTTTTCGGTGTTGTCGTGTCTTGTCGGTTATGTGGTGTTTCGTTTATCTGAGGTAGAACCATATATATATATATATATATATATATATATATATATATATATATATCTGTAGGTGTACTACATATTAGTGAGAACACCCAAAATCAACTGCCTAAATATCGACTGGATATGGTAGAAAACCACACTATGCATGTGCTGAGAAACAACCTCAGTCTTCTTTTCCCGGTTAGGGGTCGCCACAGCGGATCACCTGTCCACTCATGATTGGCAGTGGAGTTTTACAGTGTCAAGTTGCCAGCCTGGCACCCAACCTTCCACAGAAGGCACACACACTCACACCTACGGCCAATTTAGAGTGCCCAATCCACCTGCAGCATGTCTTTGTGATGTGGAAGGAAACCAGAGCACCCGGAGGAAACCCATGCGACCACAGGGAGGACATGCAGACTCTGCACAGAAGGCACCCCAGCCAAGGATCAAACTAGAGAACCTCTTGCTGTGAGGTGACAATGCTAACCACTGCACCACCGTGGCCGCCCTGAGAAACAACCTCAGTGTTTTTGCATATTTCACATTAAAAAAAAAAAAAAACAAAGTAAAACATTGTTTTTTTTTTAGCGGGCACACCCTCCTGCATTTCTCATGTTAGGGGACTGCACTACCATATCCCCTCGATTATATATACTAACTCTGAGATCATGCAGTCCCTGGGGAAAGATAATATTCCCATTCCAGGGAATTGTTAATCTCACATGCCTGTCAATCAACTGTTGACCATTTGCAGTTGACTAGACAGAACATTACACACACTCAACATATTCACTGCCACTCACATACACAAACACATATGGACAAATTAGTATTCATCAAATCAGCATTACATCGACATAGCTAATGTCAACATATTACAATGAAACAAAAGCGCCAACATATTTCTGCACAAATGCCAGGGATACTCCTTCAAATATGCAAACTTCAAAGCAGTGTTTCTGCTGATGGAGTGGGGGAGATCTTCCTACCCCTCATGTTGAGGGATGCTCCAACCACCACCCTTGCTAGTTATAAATATATGTTTAGCTCACACAATCCCCTAGGGAAATGATATATTCCCCAGTGTTGTTGATTGTCCTTTCTCACACAACTGTTGACCATTTTATTGATGACCAAAGTGTGTTGACAACACAAAGGTTGATTTAAAATCAAATTAACTAAAGCCATAGAATATATATATGTGTGTGTGTGTGTGTGTGTGTGTGTGTGTGTGTGTGTGTGTGTGTGTGTGTGTGTGTGTGTGTGTGTGTGTGTGTATGTATATGTGTGTGTCATGAAACATCAGCACCACGAATGGTAAAACAATGAGATGAAATACGCAAAATGAGGAAATCATGAACAATGAGAATGTTGAACTGTATAACACTGAAGTTGAGTACTGCAGATTAGACCAACATGTTACACAGATGCACAACCCATTTTTTTGCAGCACTTACCTTTGATGTTATGCTATTTGATATGTGGTTCAGCATTCTGCTCGTTCATGATTTTCATGTTTCATGTATTTTGTCACTTTACCATTCAATGTATTCATGTTTTATGATTATAATATAGAGCCATATATAGACACATACATATGGGTGTGCATCATTTCATCTAAAACTCAACTTATCTGAACACAAAACAGAACAATTTTTTTTTGCAAGGGAACATGTCAAACTGCACCCACCAAACTGCATAACTTCTATGGTAGAAGAAAGTGAAAAAAACACTAGACGTGCACCAGCAACTCACACAATCTAGCACACTATGATAAAGCAATCTGCAATGCTACTTTTAAATCTTTAAGGAAACTCCCAGAAAGACAAAGCAGAACATGTGAATCCAGAATAAGAAGAATGTTCAGAAGAGAAAAGAAATGAGTCCCCCTTGGCCTGGACTGTAAGAAAGGTCAGGAGCTAGAGTTATAAAAGAGGGGGGAAGGAGGGAGGGATTGAACACTGCAACAGTGAAGACAAGGATATTTACTGTTATGGTAAGAATTTACACAACTGAAAGTATGCCCTTCCATATCACTGTTGCAGTATTCATTACTGAAGGGAGAGTACAAGAGCAGACTGGGATGGGGAAGGCACAGAAGAACCATTTACAAACCCTGCAGAACTGCCCTAGTAAACCTGCCCTGGAACCAACATTCAATTTGTAATGCTTAGTAAAAGTAAGAACAGAGGATGAAGTATCAGCTTCAAGAATGGAATTTATGCCGAAATCCTTGAAAAAGGCACTAGAAGAGGAAGATACCCTAGTAGAATGTGTCTTTACAGACAAGGAAAGACACTTGCCATGGAATGAATAACAAAACGGAAATGGCCTTAGAAATCGAGGAGGAGATGGTTTTGTTGGAAACAGCTAAATGAAAAAAAAAAAAAGTAGCTCAAATTTGCAAATAATATCTGAGCTTTCTATTCAAGTGCAAGGTGCAGAGAACCTTCTCACTATTGCTGAGGAGGAAAAAAAGAAAGTTAATTAAGGGACCACTCATTAACCACTTTGAGCATAAAAGGATTAGTACAAAGAAATACCATGTCATTGTGAAAAAACTATGAAAAACAAATGGCCATGAGGCCCTGAAGCTCAGACACTCTCTTGTCTGAAGTTAGAGCCAGCAGCAGAACAGTCTTTCAAATGCAATGCGAAAGTAAGCTGAACTAGGAATTTCAAAGGGAGACATATTGAATTTTTCAAGGACAAAACTGAGGTCCCAAGAAGAAGGAATATGCTTTTTCAGGAGGCTTATATGAAGGATTCCTTTTAAGAAATTGTTTAACCTGAAACTGAGAGGCCAATGGAGGGTTCAAGGGCAGACAAGCAATTGCAGCTGACAGGTGAGATTTTACTGAAGAATATGTGAAGCCGTCATGGGGCAAATCAAACAAATAAAACAGAACTAGAGAAACCCCTACTGAGAATGGATCCTGGTGGTGAGAGAGGCACCAAGTAAAAATATTTTCCATTTAGACAAATATGATTTTCTGGTAGTGAGTTTCCTGGCTTTCTGAAGAACCTGAAGCATGTCCTCAGAAAAGAGGTGCCTAAAGGGATCAAAACCCTATCATCCACAATGTCATTTGAAGAATGGACAGATGAGGATGGATAAGAGATCCCTTGTCTTGTGTGAGAATATCCACCCAGTGAGGTAACTTGTGGTGATCGCTCATGGACAAATGAAAAAGAAGGGGAAACTAATGCTGATTGAACCAAAAGAGGGTTACCAACAATATTTTGGGAGAGCCATGCTTGATCTTGTGCAAAACTCTTGGAAGCAGAGGAAGGAGAGGAAAGGCAGACAGAAACATTCCCTTCCAAGGAAAAGACATGGTACCAATTTCCTAGACAGATGACTTGGTACTCTTGAGCAGAATAGAGGAAGTTGTCTGATCAGAGGGGAAGTAAAAAGATCTGTGCAAGGAATACCCAATCAATGGTCAATGACCAGAAACACAACCCTGCAAATCATCCATTCATGAGCCCGTGATCTGGACCTGCTCAGAGAGTCACCTAATAACTGATAACCAGATTCCAGGCCTGAAGAGCTAGTCTGCAAAGGAGATAAAACCTTGACCCCTCCCCCCATTTGTTGACATATGACATCACAATGATATTATCTTTGAAGATTTTCAGGGGACTGCAAAGAAAAAAGGAATGAAAGGCCTGTAGATCCAGACACAAAAAACTTATGTCTTTTATGTTGATGAAGTCTGAACTTTGATGAAGAGACCAGAGACCTTGAAAATTCAGAGGGCCACAAGAAGTGCTTCACCCCAGGTCTGAGGTGTCTGAGAACAGTTCTTAGCTAGGAACTGGAGCATGAAAGGGCAATCCCAGACTGAAAGAAATTTGCTGAATCCACAGTGGAGCTCATGTTTGAGGCAAGGAAGCAAGGGAACAGGGAACTTCAGGAGGTGGCAGTGTTGAAGCCACACCAGCATGATGTACCACTGAAGCTTCAACAGATGAGCCTTGACAAGAGGAAGCATGGAAATGGTGGAGGCCATAAATCCCAGAAAACTGAGATTTTCCTGGCCATGATAGATGACAGAGAAAGAATAGCCTGGAAGATGGTGGTCAGAGAAAAAACCTTGGGACCAGAAAAAGATGTCAACATAGGAATGTTCTGAATCCTGCAAATGAGAAAAATATGATCCTGGTAGAGAATAATTTCTTGAGAATGATGGTGAAACCCAGACTTTAAAAAAGACAAGTGGTAAAGTGAAGATCTTGTAGAAGACTGCTGGGAATACCCTTGGGGCAGTAGAAAGGCCAAATGGCAGAGCAGAGAACTGAAGATGAGAGTACGAAACAGAGAAACATAAATATTTCCTGTACAGAGGGTGAATAGGGATGTGAAGACAGGCATCCATGAGGTCTGGAGAAACCAAAAAGACTTGCAGAAGAATAAGATGATACAAAGTCTTAAGAGACAGCATTCTGAAAAAAGGGACCTTGAGAAAGGTGTGGCGGAGAAAGAGAGGTCCAGAATTAGTCACCAAGTCCCCTCATTCTGAAGAACCAAAAACATTGAGTGGAACATGTTGACTTGTGTCCTAATCCAAAAGGGATTGCAAAACCTTTGGAAAAATCAAGAGTTTTGGGAGAGGCTGTGGAATGCTTAAAAAGGAAAGAAAAGATTTCTGTATCATGAAATACCCCTGATGAATGACAGACATCACCAAAGAGTCTGAGGTGATCTGTTGCCAATTTGGGTGAGACAGAGGAAGGTAGACAGACAAGAGGATCAGGCCTCGGGTAAGAGGGGGCAAAATGTCAAATAGGGACAGGGTTGTCCTGAAAGGAAGGCTTCTGAGATGTAGCAGTCTGAGTGAGCTTAGTAGAAGGAATATGCCTGAACCCTTTCTTACCTTTGAAAGGTTGATGAGTCTGCCTGCAAGCAAAGGCAGATTTAGAAGGGTAATTATTTTGAATTGCTTTATAAGGGAGACAGAAATATGCTTTATTTCCTACATGGCCTTGCCCTTATCCTGGAGGGGCTTGAACAGGTCAGCAGCAACTTTTCCAAAAAAGATTTTTGTTATCCGGAGAAGCATCCAAAAGTTTCTCTTAAATATCATCAGGCAAGACCTAAAGAAAAAGCCAAGAATAACACCCCATCACAGAACCAAAATCAGCAGCCCCGGAAGATGCATCTGCAGCAGCATCATAACTTCATTTTATGGAGTGATGACCAACCAGGGAAGCGGACCCAAGCATGCATGGGAAGAGGTGAAGCTTTCCCCTCTGAATCAGGCAGATCAATCACAACCTTAGCTACCTGAGAAAGGAGAGACAAGACAAACCTGGTCACGTGGACTTGGTAATTAATATGATATGACAAGCTGGTAGCAGTATATATATATATATATATATATATATATATATATATATTTTTTTTTTTTCTTTATCAGAAGGAAGGAGCTTAGAAAAAGACAAGTTTATAATGATTATCAGTTGAGTCAGAAACCCAAAGAGGCATCAGTAGAAGAACTCAATTCCTGCAAAAACTACAAGCACTGCTCATAGGTTCATAGGTTCATAAGTTCATACTAGGCTATCTGCCCTAGGACATTTATAAGCCTAGCCAGAGTGTGTTTGGCTTTTGCCACCCATTTTAAATTAATTTTGCTATGCCCTTTTTCGAGGTTAGTATACTGTGCCTCTGTCTAACAGTGACACAGAAGGGTAAACCTACGATCTCCCATCCACTCATCAAGATTCCTCTTGAAGAGAGTCAGTGAGGGACTCTGCCTAACCTGGACTGGGATTTTATTCCAGAGTGAAGGGAGCCTCTGGGTTATGAATCTGTCCCTCCAGCATGTCCTATTTATTTCAGTGCTGAGGTTCAAGTCTCTCGAGCGCATAGCTCAATGGGATTTGGATTTTCTGAGGTGCAGCATGTCCATTAATTCCGGGATGGACATGGCTTTATACGTCAGGCACAGATTGCCTCTGAGCAGGCGGTATGCCACTGAGTAGAGCTGGAGTTTCTTTAACCGGGCAGCATATGGCATCTGTTTGAGCCCTTTGATCCTCTTGGTGAGGTACTTTTGGGGTCTTTCCAGTTGCTGCAGATGTCTGGTAAGGTACATCCCAAAAGGGGCATTGTACTCAATTATGGGCCCGATGAGGGATGAGTAAAGAGTTACGATGACCTCCCCTGATCTAGATGTGAATCCCTTCATGATTAGGTGGGCTATATAAAATGTTTTTCTAACCACTTTGGCCACGTGGTTGTCAAATGAGAGATTGCAATCAACTTGAGTCCCCAGGTCCCTAATTACTTCTTCTGTACTTAATGGATTACCACCTATGTGGTAATTTGTGGGCACTTTGTTTTTGCCAAAGGGGATGACTATACACTTTTTGGCGTTTAGTTTGAGGCCATGGCTCTGGCACCAGTTGTCTGTTTCTATGAGGCACTTTTGGAGGATGCTTGTGCCGGCTGGAGAGTCGATTATGGTGCCCAGTTTGCAGTCATCTGCGAACTTGGTCAGCCACAGTCCTTCTGTGTTGGCCTATACCTCCGAGAAATATATACCGAACAAGAGAGGTCCCAGGACTGAGCCTTTTGGGATGCCACTTGTAACTGGTTTGGAGTCTGACATGGCTCCAGCAATTCTAACCATGTGGGTTCTGTCCTTGATCCAGTTTGCAACCCATCTAATGACATAGGTGTTTATATTTAAGCTGGTGTGCTTATCAATAATGCCCGAGTGGGGTATTGTATCGAAGGCTTTTGCGAGGTCCAGGTAGGCTGTGTGGACCACCTTCCCCTCTTCAATGGCCTTGGTGAATGTTTCAAAGAAATCAACCAGGTTTATGAGGCAGGATCTTCCCTTAACAAAGCCGAACTAGGTAGGATCCAGTGTCTGTAGGTTCCCAATATCTTTATTTATGAGGTGCATGATGATCCTTTCCATAGCTTTGCAGACCAAGCTAGTCAGGCTTATGGGGCAATAGTTTCCAGGATCCGTTGAGGCACCACCTTTGTGGAGAGGGACCACTGTTGCTGTATGCCACTCTTTGGGTACATATCCTGTAGTAAGGCTGAGATTGAACAGTAGTTTTATGTTTGGGTTTAGCTCTTCTTGGAGTCCATGTAGGACGCAGCCCAGGACACCATCTGGTCCCATTGATGCTGTGTTTTTTGCTTTGGAGAGGGCAGCTCTTACCTGAGCATCTGAGATGTCAGGGGAGCAGCACTCTGGTGGGATAGATATTTGCCCTTTTGGTGGGGAGGGGGGGAGAAGTTTGCGCTGAACCTGTCAGCTAGGATGTTAGCAATGTCTGTGGGTTCGGTATATTTTTTGTCATTTTGGACTAATTCTGAGCATATCTGGGAATTCCCACCCAGGTTCCTAACATAACTAAAGAAAGTCTTGTGATTATCCTTAGTGTCCTGTGCAATTTTTCTCTCGAAGCTGGCCTTAGACAATTTTATGAGTGCCCATAGTTTTTTGCTAATACTGATCAGAGATGCCTTCCCTTTTTTGGATTTTGCTCTATCATGTAGTAGCTTCCTCCTTCTATTGTATAGTTTGTTTATGGCTGGGGTCCACCAGACAGGACGTCTGCCTTTGGAGGATTGGGTCTGTGTTTTATTTGGAATTGCATGATCCATGCATTCCTGAAGGTGTTCATAGAATGCATTTATAAAGGATTCTGCGGTCTGGGCCGTATTCTCCACAAGCCCGGGGGCTTTGCAGGACTCCACCTCAGTTTTAAAGTGTGTGAAATTTGCTTTAGAGAGGTTTTTCACTGTGGTTTTCAGGGCAGGTGGTGGAGTCGGGATGTGAATATCCAGTGAGATTAGTTTATGGTCTGATCTTACCAGTGAGGGATACACTTCTGGTCTGGAGCATAGAGTCCCCATGTTGGTGATGATCAGGTCCAGTATGTTTTCCCCTCTTGTGGGAGTGGGAACAAGTTGTTCCATAGCATTTGAGTTCATAAATTCTTGGAACCTTTGGGCTAGGGTGTTGGAGCTAGAGTAATGCTCCCAGACTATGTTTGGGTAGTTGAAGTCGCCTAATATAATGGTGTTTGGAGAGACCTTCATATTTTCCAGTGTTCTCAGGAAGGCCAAGTGGGGTTCCTGGGTTTGGGAGGGTGGTCTGTAGCAGGCTATAAACAGAAAGGCAGTTTTACCCACTGTTAGTTGCACATGGATAGACTCTGATGCTTCGTGCTGTGCCACCAACCTGGAAGTGTGGGTATCTTTGACGAATATTGATACTCCCCCTCCTTTTGTGGTTCGGTCCAAGTTTTGGGGCAGAAAAGCATAGTATGAGGTATAACCTGGTAGTGCTGGGGTGCTCTTGGGAGCCTTGAACCAGGTTTCTGTTACTGCACAGATATCGATGTTCTCCATGCTAAGGAGAGTTTCGAGTGCATGCATCTTGAGGTTTAGACTTCTGGCGTTGAGTAGCATTACTCTTAGTTTCTTATCCCTTGTGATACCTATGGAGGTGGGTTTGTCTTTTGAGCCTTGCCTAAAAAAGGCTCTATGGGGGTAGCAAGAGCCTTTGCCAATATCTGAAAGCCCAGGGGTGACAGGTGCAAGCCGTCCCTAGCGAAGCATCATGGCTTGTCGAGCATGTCATCCCAGGCTGACAGGCATTGGATCCCCTTTGAATGACACCAATACTTAAGCCAGTTGTTGAAATTGATCATCTTGTCTTCATATTGTGGTATCATTCTTGGTGAGGATAAGATGCTACTCAAGGTCAGGGTCATACCGGCCTGGGCTACATGCTCAGAGAGCTCCTCTATGTCTCTTTTCATGTAGTCCAGGGAGGTACGTCTCAGGTCATTCACACCAGCATGGACAATGACTGAGTCATATTTGTACTTGCCTTGGAGTGACCTGAGTGCTTGTGTTATGTGGCGGATCCTAGCGCCCGACAGGCAGCTCACCGTGACCTTCTCCTTGTTCAGCCTGGTGAGTGGGACGTCAGTGTGCCTGACGATAGAGTCACCTATTACAAGTGTATCAGGTGTGTTGTTTAGCCTTAAGGGCTGTGACTGTCTTTGTGAGCTATGTGTTGCACATGTTTTGTTTTGGGTAGCGGTTGCTTGGGTGTCTGCTTTGGAGGTCTCTGCTGCTTAGGCAGATTTTTATTTAGAGCCTCTGAGTATGTTTTTGTGTTTTTATGTTTTTGGTTTCCTGTCGTGGTAGGTCTATGTGAGACTGGAATTGTAGTGAGTGTGGTTTCCTTCTCCTCCTGACTGGTTTCACCAGTACTGAGTTGAGAGAGCTTAGCCTCCAGTATGGCTATATGGTTGCATCTCTGACATGTGTTGGAATTTGGTGGGAGGAGGAGAGGGTTGTCTTTGTACATGAGGCAGTTGTAACATTGCCTCAAGAGTCCCAGATTCACCAGCTGGACCGAAGAGGAGATTGACAACTGACCTCTGGACATGCTAGAATAGTATTGGGAATTCCTTTATAATTGAAAAAAGGGACAATGGGGAACAAGGTAATCAAGGGGAGTTTGTGAGGGTGTAGTGCTTTTAATTTTTTTAGTGCTGACTTATATAATTGCTTTAGTGAGCAAGTGCCAGGTAACTTAAATGCAAGGGGTTACAGGTAACTTAAATGCAAAAACGACAAACAGTAACTTTCTTTCAAGTGAAACAAGGAAATAAGTACAGTAAGCAATGCAGCTATCACTAGGGATCCACAGAAGCGCTGAAAAGCCATGTTTTAGGTGGAATTAGCACTTCAGGGAAATAACAAGCAAACAAACAACAAGCATACAAACAAAGCTTGATTCAGCAGGCCTGGATCTAGTCTATGCTACAGCAAAGAAGGTGTACCAATTTCAGTAAGAAACAGTTCAAATATGCAGGCACTATAAGACTTTAACCAGAAATTCCCAGCTCAGAAGGGCAGAGTCCAGCCTCTCCTCCCACAAGAGTGCAGACCACCAGTGCTGGTGACTTCCTTCTGGGTGAGAAAAGTAAATAACATTTTGACGGTAAGTTGCTTTAGCTGATAGAACTGCTTAGTGTTTTACTGTTCAATTTGTTTTCTGTTTTAAGAAATGTGCTTGGTCTGGTGTTTTTTGTTCTATGGGGGAAATAGACACTTAAATTAACCAGGCTGCACATTTCTTTTCATTGTTTAATTTGTTTTTGAGTGATTCTTTAATACACAAAGAATATCTGTGGCCTTGACTTTAATGATAAGACTCAAGTCTTGCAAAAACTACAAACACTGTATGTGACTCTCTTCTGGGTAAAAAAAGTAAATATCTTTTTGTCTGTAGGTTGCCTAAACTGATAGAGATGCTTTCTGTTTTAGCTGTGCCATTTTGTTTTCTCTGTTAAGATATCTGGCCTGTGTTTTTTTTTTTTAATGTGGCAGATACACACATTTTACATTTTTTTTTTCATTATTTAAATTATTTCTTGAGTTATAGTTACATGCAAAGAGAATATCAGTGGCTTTGTCTTTTTTGATAATAATCAAGGGCTGCAAAAACTACAAGCACTACTGGTAATCCCCTGCTGAGCTAGGAAAGTAAATATATTTTTTGTCAGTAAGTTGCTTAAACTGACAGAGCTGTTTTCTGTTTTACCTGTTCTGTTTTGTTTTTAAGAAATCTAATTGGCCTGGTGTTTTCATTCTTTGTGACATATAGACTGTTAAATTACCCAGGCTGCACATTTTATGTGTTTTTTGTTGTTTATTTTTTTTTTTTCTTGTTCTTTGGTTAGTTTGTTTCTTGAGTGATAATGGACGTTTCTGGTAAACAAATGTTAAATAAAATAATACACAGGGAATATCTCTGGCCTTGTCTTTTCTGACAAAACCCAAGGCCTACAAAAACTACAAGCACTGTTGGTGACTCCCTGTTGTGAGTAAAGTTAATATATTTTTATCTGTAAGTTGCTTAAACTGATAAGGCTGATTTATATTTTACCTGTTCCATTTTGTTTTCTGTTTTAAGAAATCTGCTTGGCCTAGTGTTTTTGTTCTGTGTGGCAGATAGACACAAATTACCCATTTCATATTTTCATTGGTACAGTTGCTTCTTGAGTGATACTTAAATACACAGAGAATATCTGTGGCCTTGCCTTTTCTGATAAGACTCAAGGCCTGTAAAAACTACAAGTACTGTTGGTAACTCCCTGCTGGGGGAGGAAATTAAATATCTTTTTTTGTCTAAAGGCTGCTTAAAAATGATAGAGCTGGTTTCTGTTTTACATGTTCCATTTTGGTTTTCTGTTTTAAAGGGATAGACTTAGAGATTTTTTTGTTTTGATTCTGGTCTTTGTTTACATTTTCAGTCTGGCTTTCTGAGCATGTCCAAGCTTTGGCTGTGGAGGTTGGAGGAGGGCTGCTTACAGGAAGTTTCAACTGTCTTAGACAAATTCCATCTCAAATTGCAGTCATTCTCACAACAGCTATCACTGAGTCATTTGTAAGCTTCACCTGTGTTTTTATCCTAAGAGGAAAAGTACCCTTTCAGGAATTTTATGACCAGACTTGCTACTACCTTAAAGGAAAGCATATGAGCAAATCAAGGCTAAAATATTAGTAAACAAGAGTTTTCTGTTCATTTCATTTCATATTTTATTTTATGTGTATTTCTAAGTACTAGCTAAGTGCTATGATGTTATGCATGACTGGAACTTGCTCTGTAGAAAGCATCAAAAAGACGCAAGTTTCAAACACTAGTAGAAGCAGTCCTTTTATTCAGGGCTTGTTTTTGATCTCTGAATACTAGCTAAGTGTAATGGTTTTTTAACCTGTTGTAAAAATGTGTAATGCAAGTAACAGATTCATTTTAAATGATGAGGTCCAAAACTTACTGTCATAATATGGGCTGTACAGTACTGCAATTTGTGATAGTTATACATGCTAATTTGGAAATGGCTTTACTATACTATGAGTAGAATACATCAAGACACTGCTAAGATTTAGTATGAATTAACTAAACTGTACTCTTTTGACTATTCTGCTCGCAGTTATGCTATGAGGAAGAAATATAGGTAATAAAAAGCTTTACAATTAAGATAAGTTTATTGCTGAGTTCATAAAAAGTAAACCCTGAGAGTCTAGTCTAATCAACCCCATGGCAAACACATGCAAGAATGTAATAACCTTATTTTTTCACAGTGATCAGCTTTGACAGAAACTGAATATTGTTAATTGTATTAACCAGAGGGAATAAAAACAGGGCTGCATAAAATAAATTGAAAACATGAGCAGGGTAAGTGGGTGGTGACAATAGAGAGGTATCAAGACACGTTTCATTCAGTCAGAATTTTATAATCTGAGATTGTCCTTTTAAGAAATCTGCTTAGCCTACTGTTTTTGGTCTAGGTTACTCAATTACTAAATTACTCAGGCTGTACATTTCACATGTTTTTCTCATTGGTAAATTTGTTTCTTGAGTGATGCTTAAATACTCAGAGAATATATGGGCCTTATCTTCTCTGATAAGACTCAAGGCCCGCAAAAATTACAAGCACTGTTGGTGACTCGCTGCTGGATACATCTCCCACCAATTCTCACATTTCTTGAACTGCTTTTTAAACCTGATGATTTTTAAGCTGCCAGCCCTTAATGTAAATTGAGCTTTGTAAGCTCCTCTCTTTCTACACTGCTGTTTATATCTTGAATTATTTATTTGTGTTTTCTTGTGTTTATTTTGAAAAAGGTGCATTTTGCCTGCCATTGTTTGTTCTACTGATTTTGTTGCGCTGAATTCATTATCTATCTTGCAGTTGTATAAAATAGTGTATATTTAAACTTTAACAAGGTCTTTTTTGTGTTTTTTTTTTAATATCAATAGGACAGAGAATTTTCCATCTAGTGACAGTGGGTGGTAGCCTGGCATCAGTTGGGGAAACACACTAGAGATTCCTGCACGTAGTTGTTTTATTGACTGGAGGGCTTATTAATCAGCTTAATTTGTTTTTACTGTCTGTTTAAATTCTGCACAATTGAGTGGCTCTTGGCTCAATTTTACAAAGTGAAGTGTTTTGATAAAATAAATACACTTTTAAAAGTTGTTTAAAGTATACTGTTGTTATGTTGAATTACTTATTGCCTTTCATTAAGTTTAAGTTTGTTTGTAGTAGCATTTCACTCCATACACTTTTACAGTGTTTTTACAGTAGGAGGACTGGAATTATTCATCTACCAGCAGTAGGTGTTTACCTGGTCTGCCTGACTTGTGAGGCACACAAAAAAGGCTCTAAGTGTAGTGATTTTATTGGTGAGAGGGCTCAGTAGTCAGTTTTCTGCATTTCCAGTGCTGGTATACATTCAGCACATTTGCACAGAGCTGCACAGATGTAAACGTATGGAATCATTGCTTATTATTATTATACTGGGAAAGCTTGTTGTGCTGGTTATTTATTTCTTATTTATTTATTTTTATTTATTTATTTATTTATTGTACTTCTTTAAGTTTAAAGTTGCATTTTTCAAACTGCTGTATAGGCTGTTCTGCACTAAAATACATTGTATCTAGTGTTTCTTAGTTAATATTAGGCATCTATTTATGGTTCCTTAACACTCGGGCACCAAACCAGTCATTTTATATTAAGACGGTCAAAGTCTGCACTCTTGTGGCAGGAGAGGGATGATTTAACCTATCTGGTGTAAAGCTCATTGTGTGCTTACCTGATTGGCATTAGGGCATAGTTAGTGTAAAACTTGCTTTTTTCTGATCATATGTGAGCCTTGCATCTGCACAAAGCTGCTTGACATGCAGCAGCGGTTACATGTGCCTTATATACACGCATTCACCAGAAGTTGAAATTTCCCTAGAAAAACAACCTTGGAACTTTCTCTCAATCCTGTATTACTCATGGGGCAACTAGTTTGCTCAGTGAACAGCATTTACACATTTAGTTAGGACTATTTACATCTACCTTATCTTATTATAGCACCCAGGACTATCTCTGTTTATAAAACATCTGGTTTGGATGTTGGGCAGCTTCGCTGGTTAGGTTAGCTGTAGATTACACCAAGTAAGCAACCTTTCCTCAATTGGCTACAAATGCCCTGAACTCCTATCCCTTGCAAGTACACATTAGGACATGCAACCATGGATGGATACTTTCTTGCTATCTCTGCATCCAGCTTGGTGGACAAGGGCATCCTGAGGCAATGTAATAATTGCTTATGTACACTGACAATCACTTAATTCTCAGACAAAAGCAGTATGTGAGAGCTGTAGTTATGCATTGACACTGGAGGCTAGGCCCTCACATGCAGACACAAAAAGTAACAACTTTCACACATCAGTCACTGCACTCACAAAGGACCACACACATAGCCCGACATATATACGGAGGTGCTGACTTGTAACTTACCCAAATCTCAAAGGCCTCTCAGGCATAGTCCTCAAAAACTCCACAAGACAATTCCCATTACAACACACAAAGCCACATCACAGTATGTCTCAACTACCAAGCCCATTAGGCAAAACACTCCACAACCCAATATTCTGGTCATAGGTGACTCCATTATGAGACACACTGATGTCCCTCTTACCAAGCTGGATAAGGAGATGGTTACAGATGGTTGCTTGTCAGGGGCCAGGATCCACTAGATAGTGCAAGTACTCAAGTCACGTACCCATACGTACCAGTATAACTCAGTCATACTCCATGTGGGCATGAATGACCTGAGAAATACCTTCCTGAACTATATGAAGAAAGACATGACTGAGCTCTCAGAATATGTGCTACAGGGAGATATGAGCCTAGCATTGAGCAACATTCTACCATCTTCAAGGATAATACCACAATATCAGCAGAAAATGATTGACTTTAACAATTGCCTTAGCTACTGATGTCATTCCAAAAGGGGTCTAATGCTTCTTAGACTGGTAGGTCATGGATGACAGGCCACAGTGCTTGGTCAGGGATGGCTTGCACCTGTCATCTCTAGGCTTTTGGATACTGGCCAAAACATTATCCACCCCTATAGTAACTTTTTTAAGCATTGCCAAACAGAGAAACCTTCTAACATAGCAAAAGCTACTCAGGACAAGCTAAAGTGTTACTGCTCAGTGCTAGGAGTATTAACAAGAAACTGCACTTCCTTGAAGCTCTCCTCACCATGTAGAATGCTGACTTCTGTGCAGTTATTAAAAAATGCTCCAAAGCCATGGAAAGCACTCCAGGAGTGTATGACTATAATGCCTTTCATATGTTATGACCACCACTGAACATGAAAGAGCAAAAGGCTGAGAAGTATTTATCTAAATAAAGGATAAACACATCTCAAGGCTGGTCAACCCCCTATTACATGTTGAAGCTACACGAAGTCCAACTAACCATGGGAAAAATCCATTACCATATTCTTGCTAGCTACAGGTCCCCTACAAGGAAACCCATACATCATACCTGAAGTTACTAGAAATACTCCCCATTCAGCCCAGTACCATACTCATGGGTGATTTTAATGACCCTTACATTAACTGGAAAGCATACATGACTACTAATATATGCAGGCCCAAAGATTTCTTGACTTTGTAAATTCAAATGCCCTGGAGATACTAGTCTGCACTCCCACTAGGAAAAAAAATATCCTTAATCTGGTGCTGCACACCCACCCCCACCCCCACCATGTGATGTCCTCACTGATAAGATAAGATCTCATAGTGGCCTCCCATGAAATAAAGGTAAAACTACCCCCCCACACACACACTTAACCCCAAAAATGGGTCTATATCATTTAATCAAAATTCATATTTGTTGAATACGTATTCATCGAACACTAATTAGTGAAATTCATTTCAGCTCACCCTGGACTTTTTCCAAGGGTTAAGAAGGACTTGGCCATCACCACAACTTTTCTCTTTTTCCCACTGTAGTGTGATCTCAGAGTTGGTATATATGGTTGACATACCTCTCAACCTCTTAGAGCAAGAAATATGGACAAAGCCATAAAAGTGGGACAAAGGCCCGAAAATAGGGACAATTTTTAAATATTACTCTCACAAACCTTGAAAGTTAAAAGAATAACAGGTTTTGCATTAGCATGCATTTTCTGAAGGGTATTAAGTCTGAAACTCAAATGTTTATTATTGTTTTCTAACTTCAGTCTTGAATGATTTGCCACTAATTTGCCAGAAAAAACACAATTTTATGAAAAACAGACCAAAATATGAGGCACAAATCTGGATATTCTAAGACAATCTGTACAGTTGAGAGGTATGAGTTGGACGAGTGTGAGGTGAAGCCCCCAACTTGGGTGCATTTGATTTAGTGCAGTGTCTATTTCAGAGTGCGGGTGGGAAAGTGGTTCCTAACCCTGGAAAAAAGTCTGGGGTTCGATGAAATGTGTTTTGCTGATTAGTGTGCTATGAATACTTATTCGATGAATACATATTTCAGTTAAGTGATATAGACCCCCCAAAACATTAAGAACTTATATAAGGTAAATTACCCCCTATACAGGAAGAGCCAAGCTTTCCCAAGTCCAGAAAATACAGAAGCCTGTGCAGAGGTGTACAGAAAAGCCTTGTATGACCATATAAACAACTGCATATAAACAGCAGTACCAGACCAAAATAAACCCAGGTCAAACCACAAAAGCAAGTCACCCTGGTGAGCCCCTTGTATTAATAATTTGTATAACAAAGAAAGAAAATTCTGTAGAGAAGAGGGAATGTGCACAGTGGAACAAAAAGCCCCTCATTAGTCTAAACAAGTGAATCAGGGAACTAGTCAAATCTCTGAAAGCAGACTTTCAGATAAAAATAGCCTCCACAGTTAAAGATAACCATAAGACATTTTTCAGTTATGTCTACAACTTTAAGGGCAACACCCATCAATGTGTGGAATTAGTTGTAGTTGGCATCACCTATACTCATCCAGAAGATATAACAAATCTACTGGCTGACAAATTCAGCTTAAATTTCTCCTCCTCATCACCTCCAGTTCTTCCCCAAGAAATAACCTCCACCACTCCACAGCCAATTATCACCAAAGAACAGGTTGTCATTGAGCTCTCTAAAGCTAAAAGCACAGCTTCCATGTGGCCTGATGATATACCATGTTACCTCTTAAACAATCAGGACTTATCAGGTCCATGAAGATCTCTGTTTAACCACAGCCTCTGGACTGTCTTTTCCCCGACAAAGTGGAGTACAGCAACAGTCATCCCTCTACATAAAGGGGGACTATCTACTGAGCCAGGAAATTATAGACCCATAATTTGACTAGTCTTATATGTAAGGCCATGGAAAGAATAATCACAGACCTGATAAATAATGACTTGGGAAACCTCCAAACACTGGACCTGACCCAATTCATCTTGGTCAAGGCAGGTCATGTCTACTGAATGTGGTGTATTTCTTTGAGAAAGTCACTAAAGCCATGGATGAGAGTAAAACACTATACACTACCTACCGCAATCTGGCCAAGGCATTTGACATAATTCCAGACTCGGGTATTATAAATAAACTCACAAAACTAGGCATAAATTCAGAACTCTCCAGATGGAGAACCATTTGGCTCACTGGGCATAAATTCTTACATCAATAGATGGAGAGCCAATTGGATCATGGACAGGACACATGTCATTGAAGTGGGTAAATCCATGTCCAGAAAGAGGCCAGTTACTAGTAGTGTGCCACAGGGCTCAGTGGTGGAAACCATTCCTGTTCAGAACATACTTTTCTGAAGTCAAAGTTAATGTGGAAGGCCTCTGAAAGACAAAGTTTGCCAATGACTGCAAGCTAGGGGCAATCATTGAATCCCCCAGTGATGTAAATATCCTTCAGGAGGGTTTAGATCAGAGAAATTATTTGTACCAAAACCATGGCATAAAACTAAATGCACAAAAATGCATTATCTTTGCTTTGGGAACTCAAATACCCCCAAAAAATTACAACATCATTAGCACACCCCAAAAGTAGACTCAGAGGTGGGAGATCTAGATACACAGATAATTAGTAGCCTGAACTTTGACCACCATGTGTCCACAGTGGGAAGGAAGTCATTCTATATAGTACAACTTATAAGTAAATGCATGGCATCCAGATACATGGAAATTATAGTTCTGTTGTACTCAGCCCTCATGAGACCAATAATTGAGTATGATGCACCATATGGCATGTACTTGACTAGGCAGATGCAGCAGCTGGAGTAACATCAAAAGTTCCTCAGAAAGAAAATAAAGGATGTAAACAACATGTCCTATGCAGATAGACTGAAATCCCTATTATTTTACTCTTCCTCTTACCGACTATTAAGTGGTGACCTATGCCTGACCTAAAAGGCACTCACAAATCCAGCCCAGATGGAGCTGCTACACATCTGCAAGTCAAACAGCCAAGGGTCACCCAATCTAGAGATCTAAACTTAGTCAGCGACTCAAACAAGATATGCTGGAGACACAGATATGTGTCTCAGAGGTTGCCCTTTCTTTGGAACAGATGCCCTATTCACATTAAGCAGAGCCCTTCCCTGGCCCTCTTCAAACATAATATGGATCAATGAATGGGGAATTGCAAATTCACTCCTGGGGTAGTGCCTATATCCTTTATGGAGGGGGCAATTTGTAAGACACTCAAAGCATAGGCACAAATCCATGCTCTCCTCTTGCCCTTAGAGGCCATATATTGGGTAAAATATGGTTATACTGGCTAGGCTTATAAGGACTCCTAAGGCATTAACCTAGTAATCTCCTATGAACCTATAAACAAAAATGTGCAGTCATCAGGCACCTTGTAGAACCTATCAGGTTTCTTAGGGGTCAGCGCTCAAGAACCAGGAGTTACAGATGCAGTAGAGAAGGTCTAAAAGTGTTGCCAGCACAGAAGGAACTGCAGACAACTTAGGAGACTCCATTTGTAGTAGGTCATGGTATCTATTTTGGATGTCAGAGACCTGAAAGCAATTACATTTAAAGTACTCCATCTTAAAAGTAATAGTATCTCCAAAAAATAATTCTTCCAAGGGGGAACCCAGGTTCAAAGAATCCTCTTCTTCTGAGCCATAGTCTTGAAGAGAAGGAATTTGAAAAGAGTATGTATGCAAAGGATCCCTTCCCAGAATCTAGGTCTTCATTAGAAGAATTCAGTTCCCTTGTCCCCTTAATGGGCATATAGGACCAAGGAGGAGCAGGGACTGACAAACCTTGAGGAGGCCTTAAGGCCATTAAGGCATTGAACAAGCCTTGTGTAAAATCCAGCCATTCATGCTGGGGATCCTTAGCATTAGAGGTACTATATTAGGTCTTTTGCTTTTTCTTAAGCAGGATGCCTACTCTAACAACTATCAGTGGCTCAGTCCCTTGGTGGGGTTCATTGATCATAGTAGGAATCTTTTGACTAAGATTCAAGGAGTCCCCCTTGGTCCCTCAGAAATAATCAGCCATGGTTCTCACTTAATATCTGAAGCAGACATTTGATAAGCCTCAGAGGACATGTGAGAACTTGGACCTCTGACGGAGTAGTGGTAGAGGAATCCAATGCAAGCAATGGACTTTCCTCAGGGCTTTTACTAGCCTCTAGAGATATGTCTGTTGGAGGATGGACAGCAACCAGATCAGGCCTAGACTTTTTGGCCCTCTTCTTGGAAGACAGCTGTCCCTCAGGATGGCATAGCTCCCTGAGTTAACAATTTAGGATGTTAGCTCTAAAGGTATATGGAGGTGGAAGATAAGTGACTACAAAAGGTTTTAGGGACAAATGCTTGACAGACAGAGCACTGTATATGCTCGTGGGAAGCACCTAGGCAAAAAAGACACTGGTTATGATGGGATTTATGGGGAATCTGCCTCCCACACTGACATTTTCCCTTCTTAGATGACATGAACACAAGCAACAACAATACTGAGAAAACATGGAGAAGAAAACCCAATGGGGCACTTATCTGAAGACAGTTTGCTAACCAGCACAGCAGACTGGCGTTCAAAGCAACATTCACTAATGGTGTTCAGATTGGCAGCAAAGAATTTCTGAGTATTTGCATCCATATGTCACATTTATGCCGTATGTAGGGAGCATATATGTGACATACAGCATATATAAAATCTTAAAGCTTTGGTATACTGGCAGGACGTTGGGCTAACCTTGGCAGGAGATCCCATCAGTAAAGAATACTGCAACAGTGATATGAAAGGACATCAACTCATTTATCAGCAGGCAGAATTACAAATATTATGCTGACTACTATGCTCTGATACACTGGATATATGTGACTGCTTTATTTCTTAACATTTGCATAATACTGTTGCACTACAAATTCATGCTCTTTCTGTAGAGTAAGGCATGGTATCTGTCAGGGACATTCTGATATTGTAGTCATTGATATGGCATAGTATAAAGGGTATACTGAATCCAGATAAGATGTGTTTCATCTGCCAATTTCCTAGTTTCATGTCTGCTCTCTTTTCCTTTCAGACAGTATGCATTCTTGGTAGCTCCCTATTGAAATGTCGACATTAGAAAAGCCAAGTGTCAACAAGCAGAAAAAAAAAGACTGAAAACGCAGAAGAGCAAATCTTGAAAATTGTTCTCCTTAAAACTTTTTGCAGAGGGGGCAAGCCATCCTGCACCCCCTCTCCCTCCCCAAACTTATATATACCAACCATGAGATCGCCACAACTCAGAGAAAAGGGAATATTCAAAAAAAATGACATCTTGGACTTGGTATGTGTAAATCTGATCTTTCAGCCATTCAGTCTCCATATTTCAGGACTCACTCTAGCAGGTCCTGACATTTCAAGTGGTTACCCTTCTTGGCTTTCACCCATGTGTTGCTAATGCATTTGTTTTCTGTATGTATACAACACAGACTCCAGCTGTGGATAATCATTGCTATACTGCTCATAGCTACTTTGTGAATGCCCTATTTTCCAATTAAAATTATTACTTCCAATTATTTTCCAATGCCCAATTAGCTCTGCGCCAGACTGACACATAGGCTAGGACTGACTATAATCCTCACTGCCTATGCTAATGTCCAATTAATGTGATGGTAAGAAAATGTAATTCAGATACAGATATAGCTGCAATAAATACTAATTCATCATTGGACCATTAACACATCTCTGAATAGAATAATATGCTGTCAAACCTGATGGCAATAAGGTTCTCCATAGTGGCACATATATCACATTAGCAAAAGCACCTCCTACACTCTGACAGCTACACACACACATACACACACACACACACACACACACACACACACACACACACACACACACACACACACACTTGGAATTCCCTACCTATGCACCATAGTACATCCATCCAGGTAGACACGCATACATATTCATGCAGACTCACTGAGGCCTCTACAGAGATGCACTCATATGTCCACACACACATATGTACTAATATCCCCCACTGTCATAATAATATATTTCACTCTGTTACTATTAGCATACTTTGTTTAAATCTGAATTATGAAGTGAGTCAAATTATTCCAATAGTACAAATTATCACTGTTTGTATCTTAATTACACAAAATATATATCTCTGTATTTTGTATGACAGCATTTGGAAAGCTCATGATAAAACTTATTTCATATTTTCTGCAGTTCTTTCAGCCAGTGGCCAGAGCAAGATCAGAAAATAAAGGCTTCATCATAATAAGTTTCTGAGAAGCTGTGAAATGTGAATCACTTTACTAAGATGAAATGAAATGTGCCTGTCTTGCTACCACTGGCTATACTATGTCATTTATGAACAAATATGTCTAGCAGTCTTTTAGTTTGTCTGAGGAAATGAGAAAATGTTCCACAGAACAATTGCAGTTGCTGGAGAGCTTTTCCTGCTTTCATCTTTCACTATATTTTTACATACCCTGGTACAATTGCCAGAGTGCAGCAAGGCAAACATTATTTTGTTTATTTCAGCTGAAAGTTAGCAGATAATTTCACATCTGATAAAGACAGCACAATAAACATTAGAGTTCGTTTCCAGTGTGGATTAAAATCATTCAACTGATTTATACTGACTCCTGCATTATTGTTTTCCAAGAGCATGTTGGAAGGTTTATGAATTTAAAAATCATTAGTATGTAGCGTGCTCAGAGAAGATGCACACAAAGTGTAAACTATGTTTCCCTCTGCCCTGCGTATTACTGAATGTTTTTTGGCTCTATGCCTAATAGGAAGTGACTACTGATTAGCTAAGGGTTTTTGTACCATGGTGGACAGTAACAAATAGATTGATTACCTCACAAAGTTCACATTTCTCGCTCTCTGCTATTCATTTCCTCATATAATTAAGTCTTGTCACCATTATGTCTCCATTGCAGTTAAGGCTAACAATTATCTCTTAGTGCATTCACTCACTGTTTTGTATTCACAATTAGTCATTTAGTTGTACAGTTTAATCATGAGGGTGACAATATGAAAACAATATAAACCCCTTATTTACAGTATGCATCTATATCTACATCTATATCTGTATCTATATCCATTGATATAGCGAAACTATACAAATCCATTACCTTTCTTCTCACTCATTATTAAGCAGTCATTCGTATTAAAATCCTACTTTAATCATACAGATAGAAGTTAATGGCCCACTTGTGTAGCAAAATAACATGCGACAGAATTTTTCTTCTAATGTAATTTACATTGTGCTTTATGGCCTATATACAGTTATAAGTGACATTGTGTTTTATATTACTGAAACTGTCAGTAGTCAACTTTAATTTTGCTAATGTGAGCAAAGTTAATTTTATGCAACTGCTATTTTATCCAAATGCAGATAGTATTGTCTTTATATCATCGAAGTGGTGTTTTGTTTTTAGCTTTCTTACATTCTGCTATAAGTAATACTGTGCCTTTTCAGAAAACAGTTAAATAGTTTAGGTAACTTGACTTTTCAAACAGGAAGCATACATAATGCTTTGGAATTAAGATTTAAACTCATCTCTGAATTTCGAGTATCAGTGCATAACTAATGAACTTAGATGTGGATCATTTGCTTCTATGGTTCACCATGAATAAAAGAAAATACATATACATCAAATACAGCCATTATCGACACACTAAATATTGATGTCTTTACGTTGAATCCAATCCACTTATGTTGATAACCAACAATGTATGCATTGTGAAACAGCCTTGGCATAGGTAATAAACAAACAAACAAATAAAACATCTTTTTTTACAGGGGGTCAAGGCCCCTTGTGCCACTAAACCTAATGCTAATTATATATATATTAACAGTGAGATCACACAAACACAGGGTAAGGTCACATTCGAAAGAAAAATTGAAAGTACATTTAACTGAAAAGCTAATTAGCCAAAAAACATTGTAAACAACATGTATACCATAAAAAGTTGTTTTTTTTTGGAGGGCAGCAAACATTATTAATTATATATTCCAACTCAAAATGTTGCACACCCATTGAAAAAAGTGGAAGTACCACAGAGAATAAATCAGTGCTGGTACACATACACAAACATCTACAAATATGGGAGTACAACCACATGGTGGGTTTTACCAGTCCACACAAAATATTCTAAATTACTACCTTAACAACTTCCATGCTCATGAATGACACCATCAATATTATCTTTTGACTTTCATAGTTTTCAGTTAAATAGTTTTTTAGTCAATTGTACTTTCAATCATTTTTCCACCATATCACAGAATCATATCTATGTTAACATACACATGCACACATGTACAAGTATATCTATATCTATATCTATATCTATATATATATATATATATATATATATATATAAAACTATCTCTCTCTCTCTATCTCTGTAGAAATATATATATATATATATATATATATATATATATATATATATATATATATATGTATATATATATATATATATATATATATATGGATTCACTTTATAATCACAAAATACTGACATCTTGAATTTCAGTACCTCGAGACTATAAAGCAGAAAATTCAAAATACCAAAACCCCAAAAGCACGAAATTCAAAATCGCGACTTTTAAATACAGCCTCCACCACACAAACAAACACACATACACCTTCCTCCCACACTACAACAAACAAACAAAACACACACAAACACAACAGAAATGCATGAACATACTCTACATATAAGCAGGGGGGCATGCCACCCTGCACCCCCCCTATGTGGGGGGCTGTACCCCCACCCCCCGCTACTTATATATACTAACTCCGAGGTCACACTAAAAAGACAAAGACACTAAACCCACTACTATACACTCTACAGTCCCCTCGCACAAACACATATCACATACTTACAAACACCACCATTCTCCACACTTACAAACTCACACTCTTACCTACATACCGTAACCTACACCATAACTTCCCAACACACTAACATACACTAAAATCCTTACCCAAAACCCTTAACATATAAACACTTACCTGAATCTCCAGCTATCCATTAACACAGCACACCACCACAACCACTGATTTGACAGTTCCGGATTCAGTTAGGTGGACTTTCACGCAACTGGGCTTTTGATATTTTAGTCTTGAGATACAGAAATTCGAGATATCAGTATTTCGAGAATGTGAGGTGCACCTATATATATATATATATATATATATATATATATATATATATATAGATATATATATATATATATATATATATATATATATATATATGTATATATATACATATATATATATATATATATATATATATATATATTGTGTTTCTCCATAAATAAGACCTAACCAGAGAATAAGGCCTAGCATGGTTTTTCATGGTGGTCATGATATAAGCCCTACCCCAAAAATAAGCCCCAGTTGAGATCGTCAACAACACACTACAGACATGTTGAACTATAAAATAATAATATTATTGACACCTGTTGGCTGAGGTTATCGTACTCTGCTCACCATTTTCCGATCATTCGAACACCCAACCTCTTCACTTTGCAGAAAGTCATAAGATTCTTTCCCCAGGAGTCCTCCACGATTCTTACTGTAACCCTAATCCTCACTCACACTTGATGTTTGAAATCTTTGGCCCGTAAACACTGGCAAGTGTACTTTGATTGGTCAAAGTACAGACAACGCACGTAAAACGTGTGCACTTGATAATGAATGGATGTAGTTGTGTCTTCTTAACTGCCACCATTTTTGTTGCCACTCCTGTCTCATAAGTCTTCAATTACCCCCCCCCCCCCCAGACAAGATGAGTGCAAAAAGAAAGAGCTATTCCATCGAGTACAAGAATGGAATCATGGAGGACTCCCAGGGAAAGAATCTGATGGCTTTCTGCAAAGAGAAGAAGTTGGATCTCTGAATGGTCCAAAAATGATAAAACAGAGTACGATAACCTCAGTCAACAGGTGGACAAGGGAAATGCTAAGAAGTGCAATTGTGGATCAGGTCAGCAACCATTATTTCCTGAGCTGGAAGACATCTTCTGTGAATGGATTGCTAACTGGAGAGCAAAGGCTTTGGTTGTGCGCAAGGCTGATATTTAAGCATTTGCCCTTGCAATGGCACCACAGTTAGAAATATCCCCAGAAGAATTCAAAGCATCACATTGGCTGGATGGCTTCCTTCAGCGATATGAACTGTCTCTAAGAAGATCGGCAACACTGTTCAAGCTGGAAGATACTGAAGTTATTAAACGTGCACTTGCATTCAAGTCCTTTGTTGATGGCATTGACTTTTCTAAATACCAACTCTCCAACATGATTGCTATGGATGAAACTGCAGTGTTTATGGGCCAAGGATCTCACACAATAATTGATCAGAGGGATGCCTCGTCAATCTACATTCCATCCACTGGTTACGAAAGTGCACGTGTTTCCTGTATTTTGGCAATTCATCTAGATGGAAAGAAAACCCCACCTCTAATCATTAGTAAGGGCAAGAAAGATAAGATTGAACGTGTTTCAGGCATTTACATTCTTGAAACTAAAAAAGCCTGGTGCACACAAGCAGTTAAAAGGAAGTGGGTTGATGTAATGCTGCCACTTGTTTGTGAGGTGGCGAAAGAGGTTTGCTAGTCTGGGATTCAGCCAGCACTCACCACGCTAAAGACATGAAGAACTTCCTTGCACAGAGAAGAATAAATCAAATAATGATTCCTGCAGGAATGACTGAATATCTCTAGACTCTTGATATTGCAGTAAACAAGCAATTCAAGGACCATTTGTGCATGGAACTCAATGAAAATAGAATGGGGAGAAATCAGCGTGGAAACTTTTGTGAAGCCTAGCCTGCAAGAGGTTGTAACTTGGGTGAAGAATTCATGGGATAAAATCACCGACAGCTGTGTTGCCAATGCACTACGAGCAGGCTACATGGACAAGCAGTGCTCATTTAAGGAGAGCTCTATTGCTGGGCATGACAGATTGGAGCCAATGGTTGTACAGGAAATGGAGTCACAAGAAATTCAGGTTGGAATTCGGGGGTTGGAGACTTCAGACAATGTTCCAGAAGAAGATGATATGACTGTATTTGAATAACTTTTCCATTATCAGGGCAACAGAATGGATTGCTTCTGCTTTCAGCTGCCAGCAAGCTCTTGTCAGTTTTTTGACATTATTGTATTAAGGTAACATTTGATTATCAAGGAGTAAGTACAAAGTAGGGCCACTAGTTCCCAGACTTCATTTTTATGACTTTCCATCATTCTTCTTTTATGGTTTGGGTAAGGAATAAAGAAAGCATCACCACTCAAAAAGGGGCAGTTATTCACCTGTTTTATTACCCTGCTCCAATACACATGTATTGAGATTTTTCTGTACTTTCTGTTAAGCATGAAATATTGCACTGTGAAAGCCAAGGTGTAGATATTCTGAAGTTGAAATGTTTGTTGCACTGTTTATGTAGAATTCTCACACAACTGTTAATGCATTACCTAGAACTGTTGCTCAGTAATGGAAAAGTACCAAATAAATGTCAGTTTGTGTACATGAATAAATGTCGATTTATGTACATGAATAAATGTCAATTTTTGTACTTGAATGAATATTGATTTGTGTATATGAATAAATGTCAATTTTTGTACAGGAATAAATGAATAAAAGTAGATTGTTGTATGGGGGGGTGTAAATAAGGCATCCCCTGATAATAAACACTAATGCATATTTTGGCGGGGGAAAAAGTATAAGACCCGGTCTTATTTTTGGGAAAATATAATATATATATATATATATATATATATATATATATATATATATATATATATATACATAAATATATATATATATATATATATATATATATATATATACACACACACACACACACACACACACACACATATATATATAGTTCCCCTTTAGAATCTCAAATTGCTGAAATATATATATAGTTCCCCTTCACAAGCTCAAATTATTGAAACCTCGAAATTCATAAGCTCGAGCCCAGAATCTCAAGTTTTCAGCAACTCGAAATTCTAAAGCGGACGTAAAAGACATGACACCCCCACCCCCCACTTAAATATACCAACTCCGAGATTGTACCACAACAGGGATGAGGGAAATCTCCCATTCTGCGCTGTATACAGAAGTGCACAACAGGAGAATTTCCATTCCTCCGCTATAGTGCAGTCACGGAGCTGGTATATTTCAGCAGGGAGAGTGCAGGGGGACTCGGCCCCCTGCATACATGTAAGTAAGCTTCCTTTTTTTTTTTTGGTTGTCTGCCCTTCACAATTTCGAGTTACTGAACTCGAGATTCTGGGCCCGAGCTTATGAATTTCGAGGTTTCAATAATTTGAGCTTGTGAAGGGGAACTATATATATATATATATATATATATATATATATATATATATATATATATATATATATATATATATATATATATATATATATATATATATATATATATATATATATATATAAGTTTATAACGAGTAATTGCCAGTGAGTTTGATAATGACTGAAACAGAAAACATCCAGCAAGCTCATCATTTATCAATAGTCACTACTAAAATCATCAACAAAGTAAACACAAACGTAAACAAATAGGATGCATTTGTGATTAACAAAAGTAAAACAAAAACAACTACTTCAGCCCCCTGACTTGGTGGATCTACCACCACACTCTTGGAAATTAAATATACTAAGTCCTGGGTGACACAAACTTGAAGAAAGGAGAAAAGCCCTTCAGTTCTGCAATCCTGAACCTCAGTTATTACATACATATTTTACACATCATACTGCTATGTGTTGTTGTGTTTTCATGTTTTTAAGGGTTAGGATGTTCATTGCTGCTATGTGTTTTTGTGTTTTTATGTTTTTAAGGGTTAGGATGTTCATTGAAAGGAAAAGGCTGTGATCTGATAATATATCCATGAACTGGTAGGGGAACAGTGGCCCAGGTCCAGTATGAATGAGTCTTCTTTATATACATATATATATATATATATATATATATATATATATATATATATATATATATATATATATATATATATATATATATGGTAGTATTTATAATAAGCCTTCATTTTTTATCTTTCATTTCTTATCCATTGCTTTTTATTTTTCATACATTTTTTTAGGATATGTTGGCTATTATATGTGGATAGATTTTTATAGGAGATATGTTGTACCCTGTAACTGTTTGCAATATGTTGTGACTTTAAGCAGAAGCTTGAGTTAAGTTGATTTCTATGATTGGTTGATTATTTTTATGGTTTTCGTTATATATATATTGTCTGTTAGGAGGTTTAATCATGGATCTGATGAAGCTGATATAGTGAAAGCGCTTATCTGTTTAACCTTATTTGCATTAAACTGCATTGATATCATTTTTATTTATTTTTATTTACTGTTTTACTTCGTGTTTGTTTTACTTTTGTTAATCATAACTAGGACTGTCATTTTTTGAGAAATTTTCATCTTCATAGGTTCATAGGTTCATACTAGGCTATCTGCCCAAGGGCATTTATAAGCCTAGCCCATAGTTATGTGGCTTTCGCCACCCCTTTAGTTTGAAATAAGAACTATGCCTATTATTTTGCTGTGCCTCTGTCAAGCAGTGACACTGAAGTAATCCCTGGGGTATATCTGCGATCTCCCATCCATTGGTCAAGATTCCTCTTGAACAAGGCCAGCGAGGTGCTCTGCCTCACATGTACCGTGATTTTGTTCCACAGCATAGGGAGTCTCTGGGTGATGAATCTGTCCCTCCAGCATGTTCTATTTATAACCGTGTCAAGGTTTAAGTCTCCCGCCCTTGTGGTTCTGAGGGATCTAGATTTTTTGAGGTGAAGCATATTCATCAAATCTGGGTTTGACATGGCCTTATATGTCAGGCACAGGTCACCTCTGAGCAAGCGGTATGAGACTGAATAGAGCTGGAGTTCTTTCTGTCGGGCAGCATAAGACATATTTTTGAGACCCTTTATCCTTTTGGTGAGGAACTTTTGGGGCCTTTCAAGCTGCAGCAGGTGTCGGGTCAGATACATTCCGAATGGGGCATTGTACTCAATCATAGGTCTAATGAGTGATGAGTACAGGGGGACGATGACCTCCCTTGATCTAGATGTGAATCCCTTCATGATCAGGTGGGCAATATAGAAGGTTTTCCTAACTACTTTAGCAACATGAGTGTCAAACGAAAGGCTACTGTCAACCTGGGTCCCCAGATCCCTGATGACTTCTTCTGTGCTCAGTGGATTGCCACCTATATGATAGCTAGGGGTAACCTTGTTTTTCCCGAAGGGTATGACTATGCATTTCTTGGCGTTTAACTTTAGGCCATGGCTCTGGCACCAGTTATCCATTTCTGTGAGGCCCTTCTGAAGGATATCTGTGTCAGATGTGTTTTCGACTATGGCCCAGTTTGCAGTCATCTGCAAACTTTGTCAGCCATAACCCTCCTGTGTTTGCTTGTACTTCAGAAAAGTAGATGCCAAACAAGAGTGGACCCAGGACTGAGCCCTGTGGGACACCACTTGTGACAGGCTTTGAGTCTGACATGGCTCCAGCAACTCTGACCCTGTGGGTTCTGTCACTTAGCCAGTTTGCAACCCATCTTGTGATGTATGGGTTTACATTCAAGCTGATGAGTTTTTCGATGATACCTGAGTGGGGTATTGTGTCAAGGCCTTTGCCAGGTCGAGGTAGGCTGTATGGACTGCCTTTCCTGCATCAATGGCCTTGGTGACTGTCTCGAAAAAGTCAACCAAGTTTAAGAGGCAGGATCTGCCTTTGACAAAGCCAAACTGGGTTGGATCCAAAGTCTGCAAGTTCCCTATGTCTTTATTTATGAGTTCCATTATGATCCTCTCCATGACTTTGCAGATAAGGCTTGTCAAGCTAATGGGGTGGTAATTTCCAGGGTCGGTGGAGGCACCGCCCTTATGAAGTGGGACCACAGTCGCCGTGCGCCACTCCTTGGGTATGTATCCTGAGGTGAGGCTAAGATTAAACAGCTGTCCTAACTGTGGGTTTAATTCCTCGCTGAGTTCGTGAAGCACACTGCCGGGGACACCATCCGGTCCCATGGATGCTGTGTTTTTTGCCTTAGTGAGGGCAGTTCTCACCTGGGTGTTGGAGATGTTTGGGGGGCTACAATCCTCTGGTATAGATATCTCTCCTTTTGGGGAGGGGGAGAAGTTAGCACTGAACCTGTCAGCCAGTATGTTGGCAATGTGTAAAGGTTCAGTAATTTTCACATCATTTTGAACTAATTCTGAGCATATCTGGGAGTTTTCTCCTAGGTTTCTAACATAGCTAAAGAAGGCCTTATGATTGTCTTTTGAGTCCTTGGCGATTTTTCTCTCAAAATTTGCCTTGGATGATTTTATGAGAGCTCTTAGTTTTTTACTTATGATGATCAAAGGTGTCTTACCTTTCAAGGATTTTGCTCTATCTTGTAGTAGCTTCCTCCTTTTGTTGTAGAGCTTGTTTATGGCTGGGGTCCACCAGACTGGACGCTTGCCTTTGGTACAGAGAGTCTTAGTTTTGTTTGGGATTGCCTGATCCATGCAGTCTTGTAGGTGCTGGTAGAAGGCATTTGTAGGTGATTCAGCGGTTTGAGTAATGTTTACCATTGGTTCAGGGGTCTTAAAGGAGACCACACTAGTTTTTAGAAGTGTGAAGTCGGCTTTTGAGAAGTTTTTCACTGTGGTCTTTTTTGTTTCAGGTGGGGGCGGGATGAGGACCTACAGCGAGATTAGTTTATGATCTGATCTCACCAGTGAGGGGTATACTTCCGGTGTTGAACATTTTGATCCCATGTTCGTGATGATGAGATCAAGTATGTTTTCTCCTCTTGTGGGGATGGTGACTAGTTGTTCCATGGCATTTGAGTTTATGAACTCCAGGAATCTTCACTTTCACTTCTGCTCAGCACTTGGTCGATGCTCTTATTTTAATTTTTTCTGAGCAGTGGTGTCAACCTGGGAAGCAGCATTTTGTTTGATTTTATCAGTTATTACATAATTTGACCATCTGTATCACAAATGAAAAACACCAGCATTTCAGCATTTCATCACATGCATATATGTCTTATAATTGTAGTCAACTGCCTTTTTCACATCAGTATTAATCAGCATGATGAAATCACTCAAAGAGAAAATGTTATCTTTTTGTAAATCAGTAGTTAACACTACAGCTTACCCATTGTTCAAGCAAGCAATATTGCTTGACAGGGTGTGTGTTAATGTGTAATTAATGCCTACCCAGGGGTGTTGTGAGGGCTGACACCACAGGTGGAGGACCTCTACACTCCTGGAAAGGCATTAATTACACATTAACACACACCCTGGGGGGCATTATTGCACTTAGAGAATTAGCTCTCTGTAAAATTCTTGTGTTTTACTTACTTATTTATATTTTTTATTACTATATTTTTTTATATATTTTTGATGTAAAATAATTCCTCCACCTAATGTTTCAAAGTTTCTGTAGTATAAGAAAATAACTACTCCATACCAAAGCCGACAACGTAAATAAAAGGCACACTGATACTGGAAACACTGCGCATACAGCTCAGCTCGAACAGTGGAACAAAACAGTATAATTCCAAAACAGATGTCACCAACAATTTAATTTCAAACAAATATCACCAACAGGTCAAGCGCTTTCATCTGAGTAGCAGACTTCATCAGAACAAACTTAATTGAAACTTAATTCATTAAATACCTTGAATTTTTGGCGCCAAACACATAGATTAAATCTCTTAAAGAAGAAATGATTGTCTTAAAGAATTATATACAATTTCTACACCTATTCATATATATTTCTAATGTCCAAATATAATTTATATGCTGAATAAAAATAAACATGTTACATAAAATCTTTAAAATATATATTCAATAATAAATATGCTTGTTTAAAATATGTAAATGCACGAATGCATATCGAATTCATATCAAACTTCAACAAATATGAATTTATTTAAAAATACATAAGATCATATATAAATTGTTTGTAATTGATTACAACAAATATAATTTAAACAAAATTAAACAACAGTAAGACAAAATTAAATGTGGTTTAATACTAATAAAATCATTAATACCAGGGTATCTACTCTCCTTCATAGCCAATAGGGCTTTGATATTCCCACCATATGGTGATATACCCACCATATCTATGATAATAAATTTGAAATGATGCGTGTCATCACTATGGTCTATATGTCGATACAACACATTCTTTTTACCCTTGCTTCTAATACAATATAAGTGGTCATAAATGCGTCTTTTGAACTGTCTCTCAGTATTTCCTATGTAGAAGGCATTGCATTCCATACAGGTAGCTAAGTAAACCACATATTTAGTGTTGCAATTTCCACCCCTACTGTAAATGTATGTCTGATTAAAATTATCTAACTTACAACCCTCAACCTCATTTATGCAAAAGCACTGGTTACACGCTCCACATTTTTTGGTACGAACACTTCCCTTATTTTTATCTTTATCACTTCTATAAATTTCTAACAGCTTCTTAATGTTGAAACCAGTCTTGAAAACAATCTTAGGATGTATACCTACAACTTTCATAATGTAATCATCCCTCGTTGCCAAATTCCAATGTTCTTTTAAAATGGCTTCTATATATTCCACAACAGGTGAATACATAAGTACACACACTAATTTACTTGGTTCAAGCTTTTGTTTCATATTATGTATAGTGGCACCAGCACACATATTCCCTAATAATGGTACATATTTACTACCCCATTCACTAGTAACATATTTGACTACATCATTCAATAGTCTCAATGGATACCCCCTTGCTATAAACATAGATTTAATAAAGTCCACTTCTTTCAACATAATTCCTTTTGTGGACGACATGTGGGCAGCCCTAATACACTGCCCTTTAAAAATGTTTTTAAACATATGTGGGGGATGATTGCTACTGAATTCTAAATAGTCATTGGAGAATGTCTCCTTCCTATATATTCTGGAAACAAACCCTTCTTCCCCATGACTAATATATGTGTCCAAATAAGCTAGTCCATGTGCATTTGAGGTATAAGTAAATTTGAGAAAATCCGTCGTATTATTGATATAACCAATAAATTCATCAATCTTATGAATAGGACCTTTCCAAAGTACAAATAGGTCGTCCAAAAACCTAGTATAATATACTATATACTGAAAAAATTCTGATTTAAACAAATATTCGGACTCCCATTCTAGCATAACAAGGTTGGCGAAAATGGGAGCACAAGATGCGCCCATCGCCACACCCCTTGTTTGCCTAAAAAATTAGTTTTCGAAATGAATATAATTATGATCTAAGACTAACCCCATCATGTCTGAAATAAGACAAATTCTGTCCCATTCAAAACTAGAGTGTTTTCTAAGGCTACTGCAAAAGTATTCTAATCCCAAATCTCTGGGAATGCACGAAAATAAATCCGCAACATCTATAGTTATAAACATAAGTTTACTGTCCCATATTTGAGATGACAACTGCCCAAGAAACATCCAAGAATCTTTGATAAGATGTGGAATATTATTATATATGGGCTTTACCCACTTGTCAATAACCATTCCTAGTGGGAAAGTTTTAGATCTACTGCCCGAGATGATGGGTCTAAAGGGGGGTTGTGTTAAATTTTTATGTATTTTGGGAATACCAACTATGGTGGCTAATGTCGGGTATTCCACCTTTAAAAATTGATATGTCTCAGAAGTAATTCTATTATCTAGCCAATATTCCTCTATTGCCAAATCTATGCGTTTGTAACCTATATTAATTTCATTGAGGGAAATTGCATCATAATTTCCAGATTGATACAAGATGTTATATATTTCTCCAATATAATCCATTTTATTATATAACACAATCCCTCCCCCTTTATCAGGTTTCATCAACCTCATATCATTATTACCCACATATTTTGACAAACAACTACGTTCTTCATCAGTTAAATTAACTTGTACACCACTTTTCATACTTTTGTCAGTCCTATAAGTGTTATAAAATCTATAAATATCATTACAGACCATTTTCTCAAAATTCGCCACCATCGTATTGCTCTGTGGCATATACGTGCTTTTCTTTTTAAGCTCTTTTGAAATCAATTTTGTGCCTTCATTGTTATTCTCTTGAAACTGAATAGCTAAATTTAACCTTCTACAAAATAATTTCACTTCTACAATACAATCCACTAAATTAAAACTCACTGTTGGGATGAATTTCATACCTTTCGAAAATACCCTAAAAAAATCATCAGAAATATCTGAATGAGTGTAATTGTACACATTGAAGCCATTTTTAGTATATATTATGTTATTAATAGGTGTCTCTTGCTAGGCACTAATATTGACTATATCATCTATACAATTATAGGTACATGCCATTCCATTACTTACAATCCTCACGTTATACGTCCTAAGCATTCATTGCCCGTTAAAACTTATTCTGCGATGGCCAGGGCACAGGACACAAATCAAGGTACTGAGTTAACCAATAAATATTCCAGTCCTAACATCAATATCAAAATCAACCTCAAAATGCACACACACTTCCGGCCTTAGTTACTGGATCGCAGTACAAAGAGTGGAGGTGTATCCATATTCATCAAGAATACCCATATCTCCAGATTAGTAGCACAGCATGATGCCACAGAGATCATCCATGCGCAACTATCAGCAGGCAAAACCACATTTCAAGTCGTAGCTGGTTATAGATTGCCCACCATGTCCCAAGATGCTCACTCTGCATTCCTTGAGACATTGGAAAATATAAAGTTCCTACCCAACACCATAATCTTGGTTGATTTCAACTACCCTGGTATAGACTGGGCGAACTACCAATGTTCCAACTCCTATGCGCAGCAATTCATAGAATTTATAAATTCAAATACCCTTGAACAACTAGTATGTTCCCCCACTAGAGGGGACAACATATTGGATTTAATCATCACAAATATGAGCGCCCATTGTACTACACCCGTTATCACTCCCTCCTTGGTCAGATCCAACCACAAACTGATAACACTGGACATCCTCACCCCTCCACCTCCCCCAGTCAAAGAAACCATAGTCAAAAACCTTTCCAAAGCAAACTTCAATGAAGTGGAAAGCTTCACTATTCCCTTGCAGAAGGATAAAGATATCCAGGATGTGGAATCCTACACCAAGGCACTCTATATGCATCTTCAGGATTGCATGGACCGTGCTATCCCAAATAAAACCAAGACTCCTTCCTCAAGCAAGAAGAAACCAGTCTGGTGGACCCCAGCCATAAGCAAACTTTACAATAAATGGAGGAGACTTATACAAAAAAAGGCCAAATCTCAAGTAGAAAAATCATCCCTGATCAGCATTAGTAAGACATTGAGGGCCCTCATCAAGTCAACTAAAGCTAATTTTGAAAAGAAAGTTGCCAAGGATGCCAAGGATAACCATAAGGCCTTCTATGGCTACATCAAAAACCTAAATGGCAATTCTCAGGTCTGTTCTGAGCTAGTACAAAATGGAACAAAATACACTGACCCTTCTGACGTTGACAACATCTTGGCTGACAAGTTCAATGCAAACCCCCCCCCACCACCACCTACAGGGTCTATTACCATTCCAGGGGATTGTGTAAGTCCAATTATTACTGATATGTTGGTTAACAAGGTTCTATCTAAAGCTAAAAACACTGCCTCCATGGGACCAGATGGTGTCCCAGGCTGTGTCATACGTGAGCTCCAAAAGGAATTAACCCCACGTCTTAATACCCTGTTCAGTCTCAGCCTCTCCACAGGATATGTGCCCATAGAATGGTGCACGGCAACAGTGGTCCCGATACACAAGGGTGGGAACACAACTGACCCTGGGAACTACCGACCAATAAGCCTGACCAGTCTGATCTGTAAGGCTATGGAGCGAATCATTATGGAACTCATAAATGGAGAGATTGGGAACCTCCAGTCACTGGACTCCACACATTTCGGCTTCGTCAAGGGCAGATCATGCCTCCTGAACCTGGTGGATTTCTTTGAGACAGTTACTCAGGCTATAGATGAGGGAAAAGGGCTAGTCATGGCTTACCTTGAACTTGCTAAAGCATTTGACACCATTCCCCATTCAGGTATTATTGATAAGCTCACCAGCCTGGGCATAAACCCTTACATCACAAGATGGATCGCAAATTGGCTCTCAGACAGATCCCATAAAGTAAGAGTAGTGGGATCTATGTCTGAATCCAGACCAGTAACGAGTGGTGTGCCTCAGGGCTCTGTCCTGGGCCCCCTCCTGTTTGGCATATACTTCTCAGAAGTACAGGCAAGCACAGAAGGGCTGTGGCTGACTAAGTTTGTGGACGACTGCAAACTGGGTGCTATAATAGAGTCTCTGGCCAACATGGAGATCCTCCAGAAGGGCCTAAATGAGACTGATGCATGGTGTCAAAGCCACGGTCTCAAGCTAAATGCCAAAAAATGCATAGTAATCCCCTTTGGAAAAAACAGAGCACCCACAAACTACAACATAGGAGGTAATCCCCTGAAATCTGAAGAAGAAATAAGGGATCTAGGGACCCAAGTAGATAGTCAGCTTTCCTTTGATAACCATGTTGCCAAAGTGGTTAGAAAATCCTTCTATGTGACTCATCTGATCATGAAAGGGTTTGCATCAAGATCTAAGGATGTAATGGTGCCCCTTTACTCTTCGCTCATCAGACCCATTATTGAGTACAATGCACCAATTGGAATGTACCTGGCTAGACATCTCCAGCAGCTGGAGAGATCACAGAGGTACCTAACCAAGAGGATTAGTGGCCTTAAACAGTTGCCCTATGCAGCATGATTGAAAAAGCTAAGACTGTTCTCTGTTGCATACCGCTTTCTCAGAGGTGATCTCTGTTTAACGTACAGAGTCATGTCCATCCCAGAATTGTTGAACATGCTCCATATTAGCAAAACCAAATCTACTCAAGCTACACGCTCTAGGGATATAAACCTCAATACAACAATGAATAGAACATGCTGGAGGGATAGATTCCCTTCGCAGAGACTTCCCTTACTATGGAACAGGGTCCCGATCTACATAAGACAGAGCTCCTCACTATCACTCTTCAAGACAAACCTTGATGAGTGGATGAGTAACAGAAAGTTCACACCGGGGATCACACCAACAGCACTACTAGATAGGGGCCAAGGGCACTAGCTGCTAGTACAAGGGTCTAGGGAACTACTAAAGGGGCGGTGTATACCGCACAATGTGGCTGGGCTAATATATGCCTTCGGGCAGATAGCCCAGTACCAACCTATGAACCTATAAAATAATACTGTAGAATAGTCTGACATAAATATAGAAAACAGCTAGTCTAAACCTACTATTTTCTATCTCTTTATTAAGAGAAACACTAAAGTCTAAGATCCTACTTACATACAGACAGAGCAAAGCAAGTGCTGGTGAGAGGTCAGTTCTGAATACAAATGCAAAATGCTCTGATTTTGTCTCTCTGAGAAAGTCTTAAAAATAATACATCACTGCTGACTCATTTTAGATTACATCATTCTTCTCTGGTTCCCAGGCTAACAGAAACTCAGAGTTTTAACATTTCCTTGATCTTGCACCTGGGCAGGAAACTACAGCAATAAAATACATTATATATGTAAAATCTAGCAATTAACTCTGGTCTCATATCAATAGAAGGAATTACTCAGTCCAGACATTATGTCTCAGAGCTTTGAAATCAAACAGTCATACAATGCTTGACTTATCAGCTTTCTTTCAGCACAGTGCACTGTGGTTACATTTTTGAAGTTCAACATTTAACACAGTTTTCTTACATTTTAAAAGGACAAGCCTGTGGATTATATTCATATTTACAATGACATAGAATTATCTACAAAATTCTATCTAGCTAGGCTGGCAGCCTTCACATATCTTCACAGACCTTATCTCTAGTGGGAGTTTGTTCCAGGCCTTGGAAGGATTATAGCTATAAAGAACACATGTTTTCTTAGTTTTAAGTTTGTGGATTTGTAGCAGCTCTAGGTTAGAGCTCTGGAGGGATCTAGTAGGTGAATAGTGGGAGATGACAGATGATAGGGTAGGACAGTAAGAAGGTTCATAGGTTCATAGGTTGGTACTAGGCTGTCGGCCCTAGGGCCTATACAAGCCTAGCCATAACAATTCCTTGGCTATTTCTTCCCACACTATTTACTTCCCTGGACCCCTGTCTAGAACATGATCCCTGGGGTGAATTACCTTTCTCCCATCCAATTATCAAACTTCCTTTTGATGAGGACCAAAGAGGCACTCTGTTTGATATGTATGGGCAGTCTATTCCAGAGTCTGGGGAGTCTCTGGGTCAGGAACCTATCCTTCCAGTATATTTTGTTTATTGTGATGACAAAGTTTAGATCCTTGGAGCGTGTGGCTCTGAGGGATTTTTAAGTATAGTATGTCCAACAGCTCTGGGTTTGTCATGGCCTTGTATGTTAAGCAGAGATCGCCTCTGAGTAGACAATATGTGACAGAGTATAGCTGGAATTTTTTAAGGCGGTCAGCATAGGGCATCTGCTTTTGGCCTGTGATTCTTTTAGTGAGGTATTTCTGTGGCCTTTCCAGTTGTTGCAGATGTCTTGAGAGGTACATACCAAACGGGGTGCTGTATTCTATAATGGGTCTAATGAGGGATGAGGACAGTGGGACAATGACCTCCTTTTTTCTGGATGAAAAGCCCTTAATGATGAGGTGCACCACATAGAAGGATTTCCTAACTGTTGTGGGGATGTGGTTATCAAAGGTGAGACCACTGTCCACCTGTGTCCCTAAGTATCTTATCACACTTTCAGTGTTTAGTGTACTGCCACCTATGTGGTAATTCATGGGTACATGTTTTTACCCAAAGGGGATAACAATACATTTCTTGGCATTGAGCTTGAGCCCATGGCTCTGGCACCAAGCATCTGTTTCTGTAAGGCCCCTTTGTAAAGTATCCACATCATTTAGGGATTCAATGATGATTCCCAGTTTGCAGTCATCTGTGAACTTTGTTAGCCAGATTCCCTTAGTGTTGGCCTGTACTTCAGAGAAGTAGATGCCAAACAAGAGCAGTCCCAGGACTGAACCCTGAGGTACTCCACTTGTCACTTGTCTAGAGCTGGATTTGGAGTTAGCTACTTTTACATTGTGGGTTCTGTCAGTAAGCCAGTTGGCAGCCCATCGAGTGACGTAAGGATTAATGCCCAACTTAGTAAGTCTGTCTATGATTCCACAGTGGGGATGGTGTCAAAGGCCTTGGCGAGGTCCAGATAGGCTGTGTGGACTGCTTTACCTATGTCCACAGCTCTGGAGACTGATTTGAAGAAGTCAATCAGGTTCAGGAGACAAAATCGGGCCTTCATGAACCCAAACTGGGTGGGGTCCAGTGTCTGTAGGTTGCCAATGTCTTTGTTTATAAGTTCTATGATAATGCATTCTATGGCCTTGCAGATCAGGCTCATCAGACTGATGGGGCGGTAGTTCCCGGGATCCAAGGTGGATCCCCCTTGTGGAGTGGGATAACTGTAGATGTGCTTCACTCAGTGAGCACGAAGCCTGAGGTGAAGCTATGATTAAACATGACACTTAGATGAGGTACCAGTTTATTTTCTAGTTCATGTAATTCACATCTGTCATCTGTCATCTGGTCCCATGGATGCTGTATTCTTAGCTTTGGAGAATACATTTTTTACTTGCGTGGTCATTATTACCGGAATTTGGCAATCTTCCGGTATGAAGATGGGCCATTTAGGGGATGAGAGGGGGGTGAAGGTGGCACTGAATTGATCTGCCAGGATATTGGCAATATCCTTGGGATCAGTATATTTAATGCCATTCTGTTGTAGCTCAGAGCAGATCTGAGCAATGCCATTTAGATTCTTGACATAGTTATAGAATGCCTTGTGGTTGTCTTTGGAATCTTCGGCAATTTTATTTTCATAACTAGCTTTGGATGATTTTATGAGGGATCTCAGTTTCTTACTGAGGCTGGTAAGGGAGATTTTTGCATCCCGGGATTTTCCCCTTTTCTGCAACAGTTTCTTCCTATTGCTGTAAACTTTGTTTATGGCAGGGGAGCACCAGATTGGCTTTCATTTTTTGGAGGAGAGCATCTTGGTTCTATTTGAGATGGCATGATTCATGCATGAGTGGATGTGCTCGTACAGTGCCTTAGTGTAGGATTCAGCAGTCGAACTTTCAGTTCCGTCTGCATGAGTGTAATGCAGTTTGTCACTTCTGACTTGAGCAGCATGAAGTTGGCTTTGAAGAAGTTTTTTATGGAGGTTTGCTTACTGAGGGGTGGGGTGGGATGTGTATATTAAGGGTGATTAGCTTATGGTAAGACCTGACCAATGAGGGGGTGACCATAGGTGTGGAGCATCGATTTCCCATGTTGGTAATGACCAGGTCTAGGATATTGGAGCCCCTGGTGGGACTATGGATTAGTTGATCCAGGACGTTGGAATTTATGAATTCCAAGAACCGTTGGGCAAAGGTATTGGTACACGAATAGTTTTCTCAGTTAATGGCAGGGTAGTTGAAATCACCCAGTATTAGGGTGTTTGGTTGTATCTTAATATTTTCCAGTATGTTTAGAAAGGTGTAGTGAGAATCTTGGGGCATGGTGGGGGATCTGTAGCAAGCTACAATTTGGATTGCAGTCTTACCTAGTGTTAGTTGCACCTGGAGAATTTCAGATGCATTGTGTTGGGCAACTAGCCTGATGGTGTGAATATCCTTGGTGAATATGGACACTCCTCCACCTTTAGTGTTTCAGTCCTGGTTTGGTGGCCAAAAAGCGAGTTGGAGCCTAGTATTGCAGGGGTGCTCTCTGGAGCCTTGAACCAAGACTCAGTTACTGCACAGATATCGATATTCTCCATTTTTAGGAGTGCCTCGAGAGAGTGCATTTTGAGGTTTAGACTTTTAGCATTGAGTAGTATTCCCTTCAGAATTTGCATGCTTGTACATGTTATGGTGGTGGTTTTGTCCTTTGAACTTTGCCTAAAAAAGGCACTATAGGGGTGGCAAGAGCCTTAGCTAGTAACCTGAATCCCAGGGGTGACAGGTGCAGACTATCTCTGGCAAAGCATTGTGGTCTGTCGATCATGTCATCCCAGGCAGACAGATACTGGATCCCCTTTGAATGACACCAGAAGCTTAGCCAATTTTGAAGTCAATCATTTTGTCCTTATATTGTGGTATAATTCCGGGTGAAGGCAGGATCCTACTCAGGGCTAGGGTCATACCTGCCTGGGCCACATGATCCGAGAGCTGTTCCATGTCTCTTTTCATGTAGTCCAGGGAGGTAAGTCTCAAGTCATTCACTCCAACATGGACAATGACAGAATCATATTTGTACTTGTTGTGGAGTGAATTGAGCACATGCATTATGTGGCAGATCCTGGCACCTGACAGTCAGCTGAATGTATTTTTCTCCTTGTTCTGCCTGGTGAGTGGGACATCAGTGTGCCTGACTATAGTGTCACCTATGACTAAAGTGTTAGGTACGTTGTCTTGCCTTGTGGGCTGTTGCTGGGTGCACACTGGTGTTGTGAGCTATGTGACACTTTGGTTGTGATTAGTGTTTGCATTTCAGCTTCGGAGGTCCTTGTTGCTTGGGCAGGCTACAGTTAAGGGCCACCGCATATGTGGATTTAATGTTGCTGTGTGTGGGTGTTGGTGGCGTGGGTTTAGAAAGGCTGTGTGCTGCTTTAACCTCCTCCTCTTGACTGTCTAGCACAATCTTGGGTGGAGAGAGCTTTGCTTCCAGTTTGGCTATGTAAGTGCATCTCTCGCAGGTTGTAGTCTTGTGTACATGAGGCAATTGCTGCATTGCCCCAGTATGCCCAGATTCACCAGGTGGACAGCAGAAATCACCAGAAGCTGACCTTTGGACATGCCTGGCTTGATGTTTTTTTGTAAAGTACAGGAGCTGTTTTCCCTTGCATTAGCAAGGTACTTTGCAATTATAGGCTGTTTAGTGCCTACAATTAATTTATCCTTATTAACAAGGAGAGTTGAGTGCTTGTATCAGTTTAAGGCTTCCTAGTGCTTTCCAGCAGGTATTAGATCAAGTGCTAGTCACAGGGATGCTTAAAGGTAAGATGAATAAAAATGGGTTATCCTTAATACTGCAGTGTGCACTTGATAAGTTAGATGTGAATGTAGGTAACTTAAGTTTTACCTGTTTAAAAATTTTAGTTTTAGTTGAGAGTCATTATTTTTAAAACAGCAAGATAGATTGAAAGGGGATGTTCACTTTTGTATTCTGGTACTATGGAATACAGTAGGATGGCCAATAAATTTAAATAGTTGAAGGGGAGTGATTTCGCAAAATGATAATTTTGTGCTTACTCAGACAAGCCAGTGAAAGCAGAGAGGAAATGAGATATATGGTCAAATTAACGTAAGAGGCAGGCAACTAGAAAGACAGTGGTATTTAAGAACACAACAGTAAGCGGGTGGGTAGGTGGAGAAAAAAATTCTGCCTGACTCACAAGAGACAGATCTGTGGTCTCTTTTGAAGTTTTAATATGCAGCTAAAAGCAAAATACAAGTAAAACACAAGGTAAAGAAAACAAATCACAGTATTCAAAATATAAAAAGGCAATAAAGTAATACAAAAATAGAACAAATAAAAAGCAAACTAACCTTTCCTTCACAGCAAAGTGTAGCAGAGTCTGGTGAGCTTTTCTAGTAAAGCTCTGAAATGTTTTATTTTACCCCTTAAATAGAAGGTTTAGTTCCTAGCTCCACCCCTTCAGTTCACAAATGATTAACATTAAGTGACCTCTTCTCTGTTATGTATGAGCCCTTAATTGATCAGTTCTAATTTCTGCCTGACTCACAAGAGACAGAGCTGAGGTCTCTTTTGAAGTCTTAATATGCAGTTAAAAGCAGAATACAAGTAAAACACAAGGTAAAGAAAACAAATCACAGTATTCAAAATATAAAAAGGCAATAAAGTAATACAAAAATAGAACAAATAAAAAGCAAACTAACCTTTCCTTCACAGCAAAGTGTAGCAGAGTCTGGTGAGCTTTTCTAGTAAAGCTCTGAAATGTTTTATTTTACCCCTTAAATAGAAGGTTTAGTTCCTAGCTCCACCCCCTCAGTTCACAAATGATTAACATTAAGTGACCTCTTCTCTGTTATGTATGAGTCCTTCATTGATCAGTTCTAATTTCTGTCTGACTCACAAGAGACAGAGCTGAGGTCTCTTTTGAAGTCTTAATATGCAGTTAAAAGCAGAATACAAGTAAAACACAAGGTAAAGAAAACAAATCACAGTATTCAAAATATAAAAAGTCAATAAAGTAATACAAAATACAACAAATAAAAAGCAAACTAACCTTTCCTTCACAGCATAGTGTAGCAGAGTCTGGTGAGCTTTTCTAGTAAAGGCTGATAAAGAATAGAGTAGATGATCTGGAGTTGAGGGAGAAGAAGAAGGAGAGGTAGTTCTAGCCAATTAAGGTGTTTGAGTGAGAGACAGTGATGTGACTTGTAAGTTTGATGGGCTACAAATTTGGCTATCTTGTTGTAGGTAGATTTAAGTTTAGCAAGAAGTGTGGATTTGAGGCATGTAAGAATTTGAGAGCCATATAATAGACTGGGTTGGAGGTAGGCATAAGAGAGAGTTACTTTAGCTTAACTAGTGAGACACTTTTCGTTGCGGTAGAGGAGCCCTTGTTTCTGATTAGTTTTCTTGATACAGTTGTTAATGTGTAGATCGAATTTAAGTTGGTCGTCAATGATGACACCAGGGAGTTTAGTGCTAGTTTCCACCTCGATGTGTGTATTATTAAAGGACAGGCTTGTGAAAGTGAATTTAATGTGGTTGTAGTTTTTAGGAAGAAAAAGCAGTAGCTTAGTTTTTTTTGGGTTAAGGATAAGTTGGTTATCAGAGAACCAGTTTTCTACTGAGGTAAAGAAAGTCTGTGTTGTAGAGATGTGTTCTGAGGGAGAGTCAGCAATAGAGATGACAGTAGAGCCATCAGTATATTGGACCAGTGATGACTGAGGACAGGAAGACAGGAATATTATTCCTATATTACAGCCATGTTCTTAATGGTTATGTAGGGCTTTGCCAAGATCCTGGAATATTTTGGGCTAGCCCATAATGTGTGACACTAGGTTGTCCCATTCTTCTTTCATTATATATGAATATGGGAATTTCATCTTTCTCGTGAGAACTCATTAATGTTTCCATTCTTCTGACTTAAATGCTTTCTGAATCTATCATTAGAGCTATTCTGCCCTCATCTCTATTTTGAGTGTGTCATTGTATGCTGTCAAAGTCTGAATAAATGTGTCTCTCCTTCCTTTCTTTTTATAAAGCTTTGGCAACTCAAGGGAATAAGTATTTTAACAGAGATTTTACATCTACTTGTTGAAGGGATAGAAGCCTGTAATATTCTGCTTTTTAAGGGTCCTTTCCTGGCTTTAGGAACATAATGATTCTGGTCTGTGTCTGTTCTTGTGGGCGTGTTTCCCTGAATTCTGCTGCTGTACATAGTTTTTGTAACCTTTCTACAATTAACAGACTAAGCTCCTTATAAAAATCTGGTGTTAACTCATCCACTAGGTAATCGCTCATAGTTTCATAGGTAGTTACTAGGCATCCAGTAATGGAGAAGTCTAAGGAACCTAGTCCAAATTTCCAATTGCCCAAAGCACTGTGTAATTTTATGACCTGCTCAGGGTCACACAGTAGGGAACTGAAGGTAGAAAAATTCAACCCCTGTACCATTGTCCCAGAAAGCAGCTCATTCATAGGTCAGAGGTTTAGCTCCTGCCATTAATTTCCCTTATAGCTTGGATAGTTTATGTTTTGACCACAGGGCCTGTTAATATTTTAATCTCTTCCTGTGGTAAGTGGGGAAGTTTTTTTTGTTCCAACATCTCCTTACATTTTAGAGTAACAATAATAGCTACTCACTTTTTTATGCTCTTTTGTCATCATTCTAATGATAACGGTTGGCTCTACGACTACCCTGTTCTGCTCAGTTTTAAAGTTAAGATGGCAAGCTTTTCTATCCTTTGCTGGGGCCAGCTCACTAACACTTTAACAGATGTTATTCCTTTTGACTATAAGAAATGTTTATATGCCTGATGCCCTGACATAAAGGGATGGAGTCCTGACTACAGCCCAGGTGAATGGGGTTTTATTTGTAGTCCTAAGACTGGAGAAGACAGGCAGGGAGTGAGGGAGGGAGGGGATTGATGGGTGCAACCTGATACCCTCTCACAGGATTATGGTGGGATATGTGTACATTCACAGGTACACAGGGTGGTATGATTCCCCCTGGATAAGACCAGATACCTCACCACTCATAAAGTAAGGGATGTGACAGGGCTGCTTCTTCTGGAAGTGAGGGAACATCCTTTGCTGACAAGGCCATTGTACATACTCATCCTGCTACCTCTCTGAGCTTGTGAATTTAGAGACAGAGAGAAAATGAAAACAAAAAAAAGATCAACCCTCTCCTCTGCAATGGTTTATGAATGGGATGCTTGTTTGAGAGGAGGCTGATGACAGTGAAACAGTACACAATAAATAAATAAATAGAAGTTTATACCAGCCCCACATTCTTGCATATTGCTCATTTGCACCATTCTATGTTATTTCTTTGAGATTTATTAAACTTTGTAAAGGTATGTTATCTATGTAAGGAGCTCCTTACATGTCTCCTATGGAGCACCAAGTCTGACAAGGTGATCTTTAACTTGAGGAGCAAAAAAGAAAAAAAAAGAACTTCTACTCTGAAAAATTGTAAAACTGTAGGACAGACTTAAGTATTTTTCATTTAATATTTATACTTGTAAGGGAAAGTGCAATAAAGTTCATCTGCTTGAAAAGTTTAGGAGAAAAAACATATGTATGCTTATTGTTTCCAGATTACTGAAAATTTGAAATTGATCCTTTAATGTGGTTTCTTTGACACACAGAGAGCACTTGATTTTAAATCATTGTTTATTATTAATAAATAAAAATATGCCTCCTAAAAAAGATTAACCCCGGGATTCAATAAACTCTGTGCAATCTCTGGATTCAATAAACGTCATGTAGGCTTCACGCAGAGCGTCTACACAGAGTTTATGTGTTTGCGAGATGGTGTATGGCATGTGACAGTGTGCAATGCATATAAATGAGGAGCGGCATGCCTAAGTTATGTATCATGAGTTGCAACAGTATTGCTGGCCACAAAACCTCATAAGCAAACACGGATACTAATTTTGTGTAAAGGAGAGCATCTACAGTATGCAGATGTGTGAGCAATGCCACAATGATCACCTGGGGTTTTACAAATAGCTGTCATTCTGTTAGTGCAATGCATTTGCACAGAGGCCAACTTAATGAGATGACAAATAACCAGCAGCAGTAATATTATTTGGCATAGATGTCTTATAGAAATGTTTTAGAATGGGTTACTCACAACCTCATAGACTGACAAATGTAGGTACAGTCATAACAAGGGGGGATAAAGGGCCAGAAATAGGTCCAGATTTTTAATATTGCATTGACAAACTTAGGATGTTGGTAGTGTATATCAGTTATACATTAGCATAAACTTTCTGAAGAGCATGAAGTTCAAAATGCAAATGTCAGTCATCAGTTTCTGACTACACTTTACAATGACATGTCAATGATTTGCCAGGAAAAAAATGTTATGAGGAAAAGATCAGAAATATGAGACAGAAACTGGACATTCTGCAAAGATTAGGACAGTTGAGAGGTATGTACTCAAATGTATGTATTATTGAGTCACATCAGTGCAGAGATCATGCCAGTGATATGGCAGAAAGCCACAAATTGGATAAGGAACACATCTGGGCATCCTGGGAATATCTGGAGAGTTTAGAGGTATGAATGTGAAGTATATGGTCCAAACACAATAGAGGACAGTGAACCTACTGAACAGAGTATTGTGATACCCCATTCATGGCATTCTGTACTGCAGCTGTGTTAATGATCTGTAACAGGACATGGACTGCCATGTAAAATGATCACAAGGGGAAGTGTGTGTATTGAATAGGGACACACAAATTAATTGTAAGAATGAACACAGGGAAAGAGTACAGGTGAAACTCCTGCATGTACAGCAGAGGAGGGCATGTCAATAGAAGATGGTCGTAAAAGCAACAACAAGCACATATCTATATGGTACAGTACAGACAGCACAGTGAAAATGTGTTGCCTGTGACTGTCACATAACATGACATAACAATGGGGAGGATGTCTGTGTGAGATAAGCATCTTTACATTAATAATGTTGAGGACATCTATCAAGAATCTGACATACAACTGGGGTAGGGGGCATATTGGAAACTGTGCAAAATGATGTACCTGAATATGAGTGTACTCTCAGTGGAGGTCTCTAGCAAGGTGGCCACAGGTAAAGGATCATGGTAAACATTGCAAAAAAACAATCACAATCATGGACAATAACAGAATAATACCACCACTAATCCCATGTCTTTGATGTAACATATGTGATGTGGAGTGATAGCAGATGAGCCAGCACACACACACACACACACACACACACACACACACACACACACACACACACACACACACACACACACACACACACACACACACACACACTTGACAACTATTATGATACAGCCACACTCTATGAGGGTAACCATGCAGACAGTCCTGGTATTCTAATGTCTGCAGGAGGTGTTAGGAGAGACACTGCTATACCTATATGTGACAGTATGGTCAATACAAGTACTTGCCTTGTGTGCATGGCATATAAGGATAAGGCGTATGATGAGTTGTATAAAAAGTTGGACACTAAGGAGAGAGAAAAGGACATGTACCAATTGGCTAGACAGAGGGACCGAGCTAGTAAAGATGTGCAGCAGGTAAAGGTGATAAAGGATAATGAGGGAAATGTACTCACAAGCGAGGAGAGTGTGTTGAGCAGATGGAAAGAGTACTTTGAGGGGCTGATGTATGAAGAGAATGAGAGGGAGAGAAGGTTGGATGATGTGCGGATAGTGAATCATGAAGTGCAATGGATTAGCAAGGAGGAAGTAAGGATAGCTATGAAGAGGATAAAGAATGGAAATGCTGTTGGTCCAGATGACATACCTGTGGAAGCATGGAGGTGTTTAGGTGAAATGGCAGTGGACTTTTTAACTAGACTGTTTAATGAAATCTTGGAAAGTGAGAGGATGCCTGAGGAATGGAGAAAAAGTGTTTTGGTATCGATTTTTAAGAATAAGGGTGATGTGCAGAGCTGTAGTAACTACAGAGGGATTAAATTGATCAGTCACAGCATGAAGTTATGGGAAAGAGTAGTGGAAGCTAGGTTAAGAAGGGAGGTGATGATTAGTGATCAGCAGTATGGTTTCATGCCAGGAAAGAGCACTACAGATGCGATGATTGCTTTGAGAGTGTTGATGGAGAAGTACAGCGAAGGTCTGAAGGAGTTGCATTGTGTCTTTGTGGATTTAGAGAAAGCATATGACAGGGTGCCTAGAGAGGGGTTGTGGTATTGTATGAGGAAGTCGGGAGTGTCAGAAGTATGTAAGAGTGGTATAGTATATGTACGAGGGTAGTGTGACAGCGGTGAGGTCTGCGGTGGGAGTGACAGATGCATTTAAGGTGGAGGTGGGGTTACATCAAGGATCAGCTCTGAACCCTTTCTTATTTGTAATGGTGATGGACAGGTTGACAGACAAGATCAGACAGGAGTCCCCCTGGACTATGATGTTCGCAGATGACATTGTGATCTGTAGTGAGAATTGGGAACAGGTGGAGTAGACCCTAGAGAGGTGGAGATATGCTCTAGAGAGAAGAGGAATGAAGGTCAGCAGGACTAAGACATAATATATGTGTGTGAATGAGAGGGAAGAGAGAGGAATGGTGAGAATGCAGGGAATAGAGGTGGTGAAGGTGGATGAGTTTAAATACTTGGGATCAACAGTTCAGAGTAATGGTGAGTGTGGAAGAGAGGTGAAGAAGAGAGTACAGGCAGGATGGAGTGGGTGGAAAAGAGTGTCAGGAGTGATTTGTGACAGACGAGTACCAGTATGAGTGAAAGAGAAGGTCTACAAGAGGGTAGTGAGACCAGCTATGTTATATGGGTTGGAAACAGTGGCATTGACAAAAATGCAGGAGTCAGAGCTTGACGTGGCAGAGTTGAAGATGTTAAGATTTGCACTGGGTGTGACAAGGATGGACAGGATTAGGAATAAGTATATTAGAGGGTCAGCCCAGGTTGGTAGGTTTGGAGACAAAGCCAGAGAGGCAAGATTACATTGATTTGGACATGTGCTGAGGAGGGATGCAGAGTATATTGGGAAATAGATGCTAAGGAAGCTGCCAGGTAACAGGAAAAGAGGATGGCCTAAGATAATGTTTATGGATGTGGTGAGAGAGGACATGCAGGTGGTTTGTGTGACAGAGCAAGATGCAGAGGACAGGAAGAAATGGAAACAGTTGATCTGCTCTGGTGACCCCTGACGGGTGCAGCCGAAAGAAGAAGAAGATATATGTATATATATATATATATATATATATATATATATATATATATATATATATATAGATAGATATATATATATATGGCACAAATCACACTGCCACAAATCATATATATGCCATCAATGTTGTCAAACACCTAAACATGCAGTGTGTGCATAAGCTGAACAGTTAGCACACATGCATCTGGTGTAACAACTCTCTAAGGCCAACAACACTGCATCAGTGAACCCAGACAATATCCCAGGATGCAGTCTATATAGCATGAAACATGACCTATCAGGCCTTCTGGAACTGCTATTTAACTGTAGTCTCCAACCGGTTTCATGTCTCATAAATGGAGAACAACAGTCATCCCTCTACACAAAGATGGCTCATCTATAGACCCTGTAAACTACAATAATATAGTATCTGTCAGGAAATCATCCACTCCAGGTTCATAGGTTCATAGGTTCATACTAGGCTATCTGCCCTGGGGCAATTATAAGCCTAGCCCGATTCTGTATGGCTTACGCCACCCCTTGATTTGAGTATACTGTGCCCTTTTTAAGGTTTAGTTTACTGTGCCTCTGTCTAATAGTGACACGGGAGTAATCCCTGGGACAAGCCTATGATCCCCCATCCACCTATCGAGATTCTTCTTGAAGAGATTTAGTGAGGTGCTCTGCCTCACATGAACTGGAATTCTATTCCAGAGTGAAGGAAGCCTCAGGGTTATGAACCTGTCCCTCCAGCAAGTTCTATTTATTTCTGTGCTGAGGTTCAAGTCCCTCAAGCGTGTGGCTCTAAGGGATTTAGATTTACTGAGGTGGAGCATGTCCATTAATTCTGGATTTGACATAGCTTTGTATGTCAGGCATAGATCGCCTCGAAGTAGGCGGTATGCAACTGAGTAGAGCTGGAGTTTTTTTAACGGAGCAGCATATGGCATCTGTTTGAGACCCTTGATCCTCTTGGCGAGATACTTTTGGGGTCTTTCTAATTGCTGCAGGTGTCGGGTAAGGTACATCCCAAAAGGGGCATTGTATTCTATGATGGGCCTGATGAGGGATGAATAAAGGGGCACGATTACCTCTCTTGATCTAGACATGAAACCCTTCGTGATGAGGTGGGCTATGTAGAAGGTCTTTCTAACCCCTTTGGCAATGTGGTTTTCAAAGGAGAGATTGCTATCAACTTGGGTCCCCAGGTCCCTAATAACTTTCTCTGTACTTAATAGGTTTCCGCCTATGTGGTAATTTGTGGGCACATTGTTTTTGCCAAAGGGTATGACTATACATTTTTTGGCATTTAGCTTTAAACCATGGTGCTGGCACCAGTTAAGGGTATGACTATACATTTTTTGGCATTTAGCTTTAAACCATGGTGCTGGCACCAGTTATCTGTCTCTGTGAGACCTTTTTGAAGGATGTTTGTGTCAGCTGGAGAATCGATTATGGCGCCCAGTTTGCAGTTGTCTGTGAACTTGGTGAGCCATAGTCCTCCCACGTTTTCCTAAACCTCAGAAAAGTATATACCGAACAAGAGTGGTCCCAGGACAGAACCCTGTGGGACGCCACTTGTGACTGGTTTCGAGTCTGATATGGCTCCAGCAACTCTCACTCTGTGGGTTCTGTCTTTGAGCCAGTTTACAACCCATCTTGTGACATAGGGGTTTATATTTAAGCTGGATAGCTTATCTATGATGCCCGCGTGGGGTATTGTGTCAAATGGCTTTGCAAGGTCCAGATAGGCTGTGTGGACTACCTTCCCTTTATCTATGGCTTTGTTGACTGTTTCGAAGAAGTCAACCAGGTTCAAAAGGCAGGATCTGCCCTTGACAAAGCCAAACTGGGTAGGATCTAGTGTCTGTAGGTCCCCAATGTCTTTGTTTATGAGCTCCATGATGCTCCTCTCCATAGCGTTGCAGACTAAGCTAGTCAGGCTTATGGGACGATAGTTTCCAGGGTCCATAGAGGCTCCACCTTTGTGGAGTGAGACCACTGTTGCTGTATGCCATTCTGTGGGCACATATCCTGTAGTGAGGCTGAGATTGTATAGCTGTTTTATTTGAGGGATTAGTTCCTCTTGGAGTTCATGTAGGACGCAACCTGTGACGCCATCTGGTCCCATGGAAGCAGTGTTTTTTGCTTTGGAGAGGGCAGCCTTCACCTGAGCATCAGAGATGTTTGGGAGGCAGCCCTCTGCCGGGATAGATACTTGCTCTTTTGAGGGGGAGGGGGTGGAGAAGTTTGCACTGAACCTGTCTGTCAGGATATTGGCGATGTCTGTGGGTTCAGTGTATTTTTTGTCATTTAGAATCAACTCAGAACAAGTCTGGGAGTTGCATCCCAGGTTCCTAACATAACTGAAAAAAGCCTTATGATTGTCTTTGGTGTCCTGTGCAATTTTTCTCTCGAAGCTGGCCTTGGAGGATTTTATGAGGATCGTAATTTTTGCTAGTACTGATCAGAGATGCCTTCCCTATTAGGGATTTTGCTCTGTCATGTAGTAGCTTCCTCCTTCTGTTGTACAGTTTATTTACGGCAGGGGTCCACCAGACTGGATGCCTGCCTTTGGATGATTGGGTTTTGGTTTTGTTTGGGATAGCATGATCCATGCATTCCTGGAGATGTCCATAGAATGTGTTTATATAGGATTCTGCAGTTTGGGCCATAGTTTCCACTGGTCCTGGGGCCTTGAAGGATTCCACTTCGGTTTTGAGAAGTGAGAAGTTCACTTTTGAGAAGTTTTTCACTGTGGTTTTCTGAGCTGGGGGTGGGGTCGGGATGTGGACATCCAGTGAAATTAATTTATGGTCTGATCTTACCAATGAGAGATATACTTCTGGTGTGGAGCATAGAGTCCCCATGTTGGTAATGATCAGGTCTAGTATGTTGTCCCCTCTTGTGGGAGTGGTGACTAGTTGTTCCATAGCATTTGAGTTTATAATTTCCATGAACCTTTGGGCTAAGGTGCTGCGGCTTGAGTAGTGCTCCCAGTCAATGTTTGGGTAGTTTAAGTCACTCCAATGTTTTCAGGAAAGCCGAGTGGGATTCCTGACTTTGAGAGGGTGGTCTGTAGGATGCTATAAACTGAAAAGCAGTCTTGCCCACTGTTAGTTGCACATGGATGGTCTCCAATACTTCGTGCAATGCCACTAACCTGGAGGTGTGGATATCCTTGATAAATATGGAAAGTCCCCCTCCTTTTGTGGTTCGGTCCGGGTTTTGGGGCCGAAAAGCATGATATGAGGTATAGCCTGGTAGTGCTGGGGTGCTCTCTGGAGCCTTGAACCAGGTTTCTGTCACTGCACAGATATCGATGAGGAGAGCTTCGAGTGCATGCATCTTGAGGTTAAGACTTCTGGCATTAAGCAGCATTACCCTTAGTTTCTTGTTCCTTGTGCTGTCTATGGGGGTGGGTTTGACTTTTGAGCCTTGCATAAAAAAGGCACTATGGGGGTGCAAGAGCCTTTGCCAATATCCGAAAGCCCAGTGGTGACAGGTGCAAGCCGACCCTAGCGAAGCAATGTGGCTTGTCGAGCATGTCATCCTAGGCTGACAGACACTAGATCCCCTTTGAATGACACCAAAATTTTAGCCAATTGTTAAAATCAATCATTTTGTCTTTGTACTGTGGCATCATTCTAGGTGAGGTAAGATGCTGCTCAAGGTTAGGGTCATACCAGTCTGAGCTACATGATCAGAGAGCTCCTCTATGTCTCTTTTCATGTAGTCCAGGGAGGTACATCTCAGGTCATTCACACCAGCATGTACAATGACTGAGTCATATTTGTATTTGCTTTGGAGTGACCTGAGTGCTTGCGTTATGTGGCGGATCCTAGCACCCGACAGACAGCTCACCGTGACCTTCTCTTTATTCAGCCTGGTGAGCGGGACGTCAGTGTGTCTGACAAGAAAGTCACCTATTACAAGAGTATCAGGTGTGTTATTCAGCCTTAAGGGCTGTGGCTGCTTGGCACACTGACTTTGTGGGCTATGTGTTGTGTGTGTTTTGTTTTGAGGTAGCATTTGCTTGGCTGTCTGCTTTGGAGGTCTCTGTTGCTTAGGTAGATTTTTATTTAGAGCCTCCGAGTATGTTTTTGTGTATTTATGTGTTTGGTTCGCTGATGTGGTGCGACTATCATATTGACAACACACCCTTTAGAGTTGATACAGTAGTTATGGACACACATTGACAGTAATCTAGCCTTTGACCATCACGTGTCTACAGTAGTGAGGAAATCATTCTATGTTGTGCAACTTATAAACAAAGGTATAGCATCTAGGTCCAAGGAAGTCACAGTTCCACTGTATTCCACATTCATCAGACCTATTATTGAGTACAATGCCCCCCTTGGTATGTACCTAACTAGGCATTTCCAACCACTGGAATGTCCACAGAAGTTCCTCACTAAAAGAATACAGGGTATAAGTAAAATGTCCTATGCAGACCACCTCAAGCCCTATCCCTATATTTGTCTCTTACAACCTTTTGAGGGGAGATCTATGCCTAGCATACAGGGCATTGTCAGACCCCACTCTGATGGACCTCCTGCATATCCACATAACAAACAGCATCAGCATTACTCATTTTAATGACTTTAAACCTTGCCTGTGATATAAATAAGACCTGCTGTAGAAATAGTTATGCATCCCAGTGACTACCCCATCTCTGGAACAGGCTTCCCATCCATGTGAAACAGATCTCCTCCCTAACCCAATTCAAGTGCAACTTGGGCAATTGGATGGGGAACAGGAAATTCATCCCTGGTTGGAACCTATGTCTCTAATGGACACAGGCAACCTATAAATGTTTCATCTCCCAGGTCCCTGCTTGTAAATGTTTCATCTCCCAACTCCCTAATTACACTTATCAAGGGTATCAGAAATTGTCAGAGATTTGGGATCCATGGCTAGGCTTAAAAAGTGCATTGTCGTTGTTAGCCTAGTAAATACCTATGAACCTATCGTTGTTCTGCACCATCAGACAATCATGTATAATTGCCAGAAAGAATACCTATATATAGCCAGTAAACTGTGTGACAGTGCTCTGTGACAAGTATGGTACACTTAAGTTACACATCACTGGAAGATGTTTAGTGAGGTACATGAAGAAGGGTGCATTTTACACAGTTATTGGTGTGATGAGGTCTGTGAACCTTGAAGTTATTATGGCCTCTGATGTGCCTGTCCTTCATATACCCAGTCCATGTGTTACATTCAGCACTGTGACCACATGCTGGTGGATGTACCACTCACCCTCTACCCCAGGACACAGGTCACATACCCATACCTATAGGTCTGATTATAGGGTGCAATGTCCACATTATACTTGGGTGGTGTGTCTGTTTCCTAATTCAACAAAACCCTCCATGTTTCTTGTCAATGCAGGTGTTGTTATAGCTGTGGCAGCAGTCTCTGGTATGTGTTTATACTGTCTGTATTTTACTAACACCACAATGGGAGTCAATGATTGCCCATAAGCTATAGTCCTTCAGGCAGCTGTTTGAACACAGCATGTGTATGCCATCTGTGGTGCCCAATGGGCAGGAAAGGGCTTAGCAGACACCCCTGATGTAGCAGCCTGATCACTGGACCTGAGATATATGTGACGTCACACATTTCAACATAGTGAGATGCCATGTATGTTTTACACTGGTCTATCAATATGGTTATATACTTGTTTATGGCCACATATGACAGTGCTGATTGCATACCTCAATGAGGATTTTTTCAAAAGCCTTGACCTCTTTAATTTCCATATGATGATACTGTTGTCATCACACATGCCCTGGATGACCTCTCTGAGGACATCTATCAGATGTAATGGACCTGATGTAGCAGTAACAACTCACACAGGTCTGTTGCATATACCTGAATATTACTAGTGTACATGTACAGGAGGTCCATGATGACATATTGGTCTACCTCACAGTCAAGGAGTGGCAGGATGTCTCTATTCATGCATGCATCAGGTGCTGTCTCCCCAGCTCCGGTGCATGCATATCGATGTACACCCTTGTATGGAAACATAGGCCATGTGGAAGGTGTGTTGAACTGTGCATTTAACCATATCGGGAAGGTGTATGTGTTGTGTCACACCATATGTTATTTGTAAGATTCTCACAGCACATTGATTCCATGTGATAGGCCTGGATTAAGGTAAGACAGTGCATACTGCCTATTGTGATCTGGTCTAGGGTTTTAACACAATTACACACACAGGTATCATTGAGAAAAAACACAAGTTGGGGATTAAACCTAACGTCAGTTGATGGGTAAACAATTGGCTCAGTGACACAACACATCATGTGAAAGTTGATGAATCAACCTGTACAAGTAGAGCTATCACCACTGGCAAACTCCAGGGATCTGTGCTTGGCCTTTACTGCTTGAAATGTATTTCTCGACAGTTCAGGCTAAAGTATATGGCCTCTCCCTTCCTAAGTTTGCTGATCCTTGCATATTATATGCAGTCATTGAGTTCACCAATGGTGATAACATAGTACCAGAGAAGCTAGCACACACAAGTGAATGGTGACAAAGGCACATGATCTATAAATAAATACAGAAATGTGTGTTTGTAATGTCCTTCTGGAAAGTAATCACAGCATTGACAACAGTCTTGCTATGCAGAAACCCGGTGATGCAAGCACTGGGAACACATTTAGATACCAATCTGAACTTTAACCATCTACTGTCCACACTGCTATTGAAAGCCTATTTTTACGGTCTAAATGTTGTTGTTGTTGTTGTGTCGTTTGGCTTTTCCCGGTTAGGGGTCGCCACAGCGGAACTCCGGTCCGCTAATGATTGGCAGTAGATTATTACATGCCGAGTTGCCAGCCCTGACGCACAACCTTCAATGAAGGTACGCCCATTCACGCATGTCTCCACACAGAAGATGCTCTAACTGAGAATCGAAATTGTTACAGTCTAAATAAATAAATTAAAAGTTTACCTTATATGCCTTCAGTCAGGAACAACACTTCAGTATGTGCAAACAGAAATTTTTATTTACAGCGCTGGGAGACAATCTTCATAGCAGCTGGTAATTCAGTCTCATTGAACAAAGAAAAACTACATCTTTTATGCACTGTTCTTATCAAACCAATCATGCAAACTTTTACATTTACAATGACCGCAGCAAATAAATGACTGAAAATGTTCTCATCTCTTGTGATTCTTGCCTTGGACTTCACGTGAGCACCTGCTTCAAGGGGTCTTGTTTTCTGACCTTGGATGTTTCAAACCTTCCCTAGCAATAATGCACTCCTAGCCTGGAAGAGTCAGGCCAACAAATTCCTTTTACAGTAGTTAACATACCTTTAACATGCCTCTGCTCCTACAACACTTTATTTTTATTTTATTTTTATTTATTTTACATTTGTTGACCAGGCTTGTCCAACTGGATATATGTCCATTTTCAGTGGAGGCACAGGGAGAAAAGCTCCACACGTCAGAATAGTATTTACTAAACACAGGTACATTACAAAGTTTTGGCAATTATAACACTTCATTACATTTTAGCTTATGAGTAAAATAAACATTCCTGTTACATAACAAGTATAGATATACATACAAAATATGTAAAAAGTAAGTAAAAAAGAGCACTATTAAACTATAAAGTTACACACACGTTATTGTTAGTGAAAGATTAATCCTTGTTACATACTTCCTTCCTTCCTTTTCCTTGTTACATATTAAAATAATGCAGTTAAAACGCAGCAATAACTTCAGCTTATGAAGCTGTATTTCTCCACAGCCCTGCATACAACAACATCATTAATGAAACTGAAATGAATATACATTTTAATAAGCTGATCTTATCCCATGACAGTTTCCCCCCTTTGACACTATCAGTGTCATACCATACATGTAATTATATTTTTATTTTTCTTAACTTGATAAAATAAGCTTCAGCATCATAATAATCATCATCTGTAAAAATTGAACTGTCATTGATTGGTACGTGCAGTGGCATTTCATGTGTAGGTGAGGTTAAACATCTTGTAATTACTGCCTTTAGAATAGAAAATACCAAAATGATCACAAATATAATAAAAATTTCAATGACGCTACCATGGATTATGCTAGTTCCTAGTTTACCAAAATACTGCCCAACCATCCAAAGTGTCCATTGTTTTGATGTGTTGTCCAAATCTTTGGACCTTTGCTCCATCAAATTTGCCAGTTTTTCCTGTTCATCATGATAGTCACTAATATATGAATAGCAATAACTCCCTGTGAGGGCACATGACCCCTCCTTTTGCACCAAGCATTATATTAAGTACCATTCAGTTTTGTAACACCACAGTTCGCATTTCAGTCATTTGCCATCCTGATGTGATACAAAGTTTCGTTGGCTACCTCCTTTGAGCAAGCATGATGATTTCAGTCATTGTCCTTTGCACTCCATACCCAGGATTAAAGACTGAAAATACTTGCTCTGCCCAGTGGATTGCTCACTTATTTCTCAGTCTACCTGCTGGTGGGTTTTCGAAATGCTGAATAGCAGGAGTAATATAGCCTACAAAGCAACATATAAGACCGGTTTGTAGGCAACCTGGGGTAGGCACAATCACCACAGATGTAATAACAGCCACTTATCTTGCCCATGCCATGCCCCCAGTCATAGCTTTTTAAGTGCAAAGAGTCTAACACACTTTCATGACTAGTGTCATTACATTTGCTTTTTCCTATTGGTACAGTCCCATTTCTGGCATAACATGTGTCTCCATGATGTGTGGTAGCAAGTTGAAGAGACATAACTTTTGAAAAATCAGTCACATTACGCCAGGTTAGACTGATGTTATTAAAGTCCTTTTCAAATGACACCTGTGATGCAGGTATGGGAATCAAAGGAATCCCTGCCTTAGAATGATGAGGTATATGTGAACATATCTAGCAGTTTGTTATATTTAAATTTCTGGCATATTGCAGAAGAACTAGCAAGAAACTGTTTTCTCTCGACCAGTTTATAGAAGGGAACAGCAGCAAAAGCAAAGCAAGTGTACCTGTTATCACTGGACTCATCATGGACTGCTACTGAAGTTGACTTCCTCACTGGCTAGATAATTTATTTGTCACACTTCGATTTCCCTCTGTCAGCTGCAATGATTAATCTTTGGTCCTCACATGGCAGATCATCTTGCAATGAGATGAATGGATCCATGTTGGCAATTCTGCACAGAAAACAGCAGTCAGGGTTGTCAGCAGGACTTGAAAAGGACCTTTCCACCTCAGGCTGAGGCTGTTCTTCCTCTGGAAGATTTTGATGTAAACCCAATCACCCAGTTGTGGTTGATGACAGGGTTAGTCAGAAGGCTTGGGTAATGCTGCTCTTACTGTTTGATGATATTGCTGCAAAATCCGAATGAAGTTCTTACAATATGAAGTTTTGGCATAATCTGACAAGGTTAAATTGGCATTTCCCATGGTAGGGGTAGCTGGAAGGGCCATGGGCCTCCTCATTATTTCATATGGACTCAACTTCCTGGTGGCATTCAGTGAGACCCTCATACTCATTGCTAAGCGGAGGGTTTTGGGCCACTTTAAGTGGGTTTCAGCACAAGTCTTCAAACTTTTATTTTTAAGGATCCTATTAACCCTTTCCACTAATCCAGATGACTGTGGATGGTTGGGACAGTGAATACTTAACTTAGTATTAACAATTGTACACAATTCTTCAACTAAGGAGTTATTAAAATGTGTTCCCTGGTCACTCACAATTGATAGTAAATGGTATACAAATCTTGGTATGTAAAGTTTTTTTACAACTGTAACTGCATCAGCTTTGAGACATGTGTAAGCATCCACCCATGCTGAGGGCATACACTCTGCCACCAAAATAAACTATAGATTATTAGCCCTTGGCATCTGGATGAAGTCCAGCTGCACATTAACAAAAGATCCCCAGGATGGTGGTAAACATGCAGTTTTACTGCCGGCATTTTTACTAACATTATACTCTTGACATATACCACACTGATTTACAAACTGAAGAATCAAAGAGGAGACATGAGGGGCATACCAACTTCAGGTAATTTGATTAAATAAAGCTGTCTTACCTGCATGGGCTGGTAGATGATATGCCCTTACCAGGAAAGGTAGCAAAGAGGCAGGCACCACCAGTTGGCCTTCTGGATGTCACCATATGCCATCAGAGTATTTTAAACATCCATCCTTGAGCAACCTCTGAACTTCTCTCTGTGATGCTTCAGCTTGAAAAGCTGACAACTTTCCAAAATCAAACACATCATTACTGTTGTAGTTTGTTATAGTTATCATATACAGATTTGTACAACAATCTGCTACTGCTTGTTTAGCAGCTGGGTCTGCCAAATTATTACCCTTTGTTACAATATTTATACCTTTTTGATGTGTATATCATTTAATTACAGACAGCCTCTTAGGTAGCAAAAGTGCATCTAACAATGATTTTATGTACCTTGAATTCTTAATTTGATTTCCTGAAAAGGTCAAAAACCCTCTCTCTTTCCAAAGTTGCCCAAAATCATGTACCACCCCAAAAGCATAACGGCTATCTGTAAAATTATTGGCAACTTGTCTTTGGTTAGCTTACAGGCTTTTTGCAGAGCCACTAATTCATCTATTTGAGCAGAATGAACCCACTTGAATCTTTGTTGCAACAACATTGTCTCTTTGGTGCAGACGCCTATTCCTGCTGTCAGTTGCCCCCTTTTATTTCTTCCACATGACCCATCCACAAACAAGTTCAGGTCAGCATTGGATATAGGAGTGTCCTTTAAGTCATTCCTTGGAGAAAGCAAATAGTTGGTTAAACACACACAATCATGCTCTTCATCTTCCTCAGCAGTAGACAACAGAGATGCAGGATTTAGAACAGGACAGAGGATCAGAAAAATAGATGGATCAGAAAGAAGTGTAAGTTCATATTTAGTTAGACGTGCAGTCAAGAGTGGCTGACTTTTCATTTTAAGCAAAAGAGATGATACAGAATGAGGGCAGCTACTGTGAGATCATTACCAAGCACCAACGATTGTGCCAGATTAACTAGAATGGCAACAGCGGCAACTGGCCTTAGGGTGGAAAACCTTTTGCAACAGAATCGAGTGCTTAGCTGTAATAAGTTAATGGATGATAGCTGTCCCCATGTTTCTGTGCAAGCACTCCTTGTGTAAATCCATTTCTTTCATGACAGAATAAAATATAAGTTTTATCATAGTCTGGTAACCCTAAAGCTGGGGCAGTAGCTAAAGCTTGTTTCAAATACTGAAATTAATTTTCCTCTTCACTATTCCAAAGGAGAGGCACTGGTGTATCCTGCTTTAAGAGATTGTCAAAGGTTTGGCAATTTCTGTGTAGTTAGGGATCCACTGTCTGCAGTATCCTGTCATACTATTATTATTATTTCTTTCTATATCAGAGAATGAATTACAGGTTTGATTCCCTGCTCTGCTTCCAGCTTTAGTGGATATTGTGGAACTCTCGGGATAGGTTTTGATAGGTTTAATTTTATTTTTACTGGTTCTGCTGACTTTAATATACCTACTTCATTTGCATGTTTAGCCCTCAAGTTGGCGGGTACCTGCTGTAGTAGATTTTCATCTGCCCGTATGCTTCCAATAGGGTGTTCCTCAGCTTCTGCTAAAACTGCCAATACTTCCCACTCTAATTCTGTCAGAACATCCAGATACACCCCTTCTGGGGTACAGTAAATAGTACATCCCAGCTTGCATAATAAACCTTCCTAGCAGATTTACTGGTTCAGTAGTATTCAAAAGAAAATAATACTTTTCTTTGATTGGACCTAAAGAAATAGGGATGGGTTCCAAAACAGGATACGTAACAGTAGCACTTGTCACTCTGACTGCCTTTACTTTATGCTTTGTTACTGGTATTTGACTATCTGAAGTCATTTTTACCACTGACCTAGTGGATCCAGTGTCCATGAAAAATGGGATGTCCTTTGAATTTATTTCCATCTTAACGTAAGACCCTTTTTGATCTATTGGCAGTAGAGGATTAAGATTTGCTTCTGTTTTATTTCCTGGACCTAGTCAGTATGGGGCTTACTGACTCCTTCCAATCTGAGGAGGTGGTGGAGGAAAAACTGCATTATTATAATTTCGTTGCAATTCAATCCAGGTATCTTGAACTCTTTGCATTTGCCTGTGTTCCCCTCTCCAATGTCATGCTTCTCCACAATTGGAAACAAGATGGGTTAGATGAAGCCAGAAGGGCACTGCCAGCTTGTTCTTGCCAAGGAGTTGCACCTTCTTCCCCTCAGCCAGCAGTTTTACTTAATCCTCTAGCAATTCCGCTACCTCTTTCCCTGCTTCTGCCTTGATCCCTTGGGTTTTCCAGCTGCCTGATTTGTAAAGTTAACAGCTTATCCTCAGTATCCTTTCTCTGTTTTTCCTGATACTCTGTACAGTGATTTGCAGCACTTTTAAGTCCTTTCCCTGCCAGTCTATGAGCACCTGCTTTATTTGATTTTGCACAGGGGCTTGCAGACCCTGCACAAAGACTGCTGCAATAGCTGGCTTAGCTTGCTCTTCTGGGTCTGTTATTCCTGAATGTGTAGCAAATACTGTTTTAAGGTGACTCAAATAGTCTGCAGGGGGTTTCCATTTATTTTGTTTACATGCCTGTATTTTAGATCAGTCAGTCCTAACTTGACACACATCCATAATTTTGTTTAACAATGCTGTCCATTTATTTGTTAACACATTCCCTATGAGAGTGAAATCTGTTATCTCAGCCTTTTCAAGTAACTGCTTCCTTATTTCATCTGAAGTAACTACCCTAAGAAGCTGATTTAAATCTGTCAAAGTATGATTATAACATTCTATTATAGCTTTTAATTCCTCTTTGAATTTTAATGGATCTTCTCTAATATTTGGAAAATTTTTGGACATATTATGCAAATCAGCAGGGATCCAAGGATGATGTACAAGTTCTCTATTGTTAGCCCCCAGAATTTCACTGAGAGGTGCCAAAAGAGCACCTTCAGAGGATGCGATCTCCTGTTGTACCCTGTCATGTGAGCGTTTATGGTGAGATACAGGAGTGTCAAATATTAATGCCCCTGTTGGGGGAAGTAGAAGCTATCTGAGAATGACAGGAAGAAGAGCCCCACCTGACTGCAGATGCCTGTTCAGAAGATGAAGATTGAACAGGGGAACTAGTCTGAGATGTACCAGTACCATGTGAACTGGGTGTCCAATGGACTGAAAGGTAGGGGTCTGAAAAACAACAAAGTCTTGTACAGGAGGTACCCATACCTGTGCATATGGGGGTGGGGGTGCAGTAGCTACTGGGGGACTATCATCCTCTTCAGAAGTTTTGGCCATCATCAGTTTGTTCCACACCTGCTAAGACAGGATAAAATTATCCCTTTTTACTGGTCTGTACTTCCTTTTTAACCTCTTTTACCTGTTACAACAATTTCTTATTAGCATCCTGCAACCCTTTTAATGCTGACTCTTTTTCCATTTTAAGTGCTTCACTGTACCTAGAATAAAATGCTGTCATTTTTTCCCCACCTACTTTGCTTTTCTTTTCTTCCAAAATATATTTCAATGTCATCAATTTAGTCTTATCATAAGTTCCATTTAATGGAAATACCCCACTAGAACAATTCTTAATAAGCTGAAACCAGTCATGCAAATATTTACAACTTTCCTTCCCATAGTTAAAATACATAAAATACGCAGGTGTTCCCTTTTCAGGGATTTGATCTTACTTGCTTATCACTGTTTTCATTTTTCTTATTTTATAAAAATAAAATGTCAGGCTTACCTTACAAATCCTGGATCCTAGCAATTCCGAAGACAGAAAATAACTGTAGTAATCCACACACCATATAGGGAGGGAAGGGTAGGAAGTCTGTCAGCGTGCAACAACAGAAAAGAGGTTTTGATCAGTCTTTTCCCACAGCACCCCCTTGCTTTTGTCCCTGCGCAAGTTCAAAAGTTACAGCTCCAGAATTGTGATTGGGATAATGGGGCAGATATCACTTATGTCCCAGCATGCTATGGGCTCATGAATTTATTTTAGCAATGCATACTTCTACATCCCATCATGCTGTAGCCTCATGAACTTGTTTTAACAGTTTATAGTCTACGTCCCAATTATGTGGTGGGCTCATGAACTTGTTTTAGCAGTTTATAGTCTATGTCCCAGTTATGTGGTTGGCTCATGAACTTGTTTTAACAGTTTGCAGTCTATGTCCCAGAATGCTGTGGGCTCATGAACTTGTTTAAATTTATCTTTAACTTTTTTTCTCTTTTTTTCTCTCATTCATTCATACACTGACAGAATAAAACATCTCTGTTTTACCACTTACCTTTCAATCCTGAGGGTACCACACTTGACACAAGGTGCCTCCTTGTGTTAATTTGTCCTGTATGTGCACATACATTTAATATTTTCATTTATTGTAGGATCCTCCCACTATTACTTTGTATACCTTACAAACAACTCAGTCAAATAAAAACACAGTCATTCACTTATTCTACATTTTGCTAAAATTGTCTAAAAAGAGAGAGAAATGAAAAAAAACCACAAACCAACCCTTTTCCCTTGCAAAACAAGTGTCCTGCCAAGGCTAGTATGTTTGGGCACCCTAAATAGCTGCACATCTTAGTCTCTGACTATTCCATACAAAGGAGTGTAGAATTCACAGAAAATCTGTGATGGGCCCTATTTCAGAACTGCCTTTCAGCAATACCAAAGTTAATATCTGAGTCATGGCACCAAAATGATACAGTCTAAATAAATAAATGAATTAAAAATTACCTTATATGCCTTCCGTCAGGAACAACACTTCAGGATGTGCAAACAGAATTTTTTATTTACAGCACTGGGAGACAATCTTCATAGCAGTTGGTAACTCAGTCTCACTGAATAAAGAAAAAAATCCATCTTTTATACACTGTTCTTATCAAACCAATCATGCAAACTTTTATGTTTACAATGACTGCAGCAAATAAATGACTTTGAAAATGTTCTCATGCCTTGTGATTCTTGCCTCAGACTTCATATGATCACCTTCCTATACATGACTCACCTGCTTCAAGGGGGTCTTATTTTCTGAACTTGGATGTTTCAAACCTTCCCTAGCAACAATGCACTCCTAGCCAGGAGGAGTCAGGCCAACAAATTCCTGCCTCTGCTACTACAACACTCACTTTTCCTTGTTACATATTAAAAGAATGCAATTAAAACATGGCAGTAACTTCAGCTTATGAAGCTGTATTTTTCCATAGCCCTGCATACAAATTATATTTGCTTTTTAACAATCAGATTATAGCATCATTAATGAAACTGAAATTAATATACAATTTAATAAGCTGATCTTATCCCATAACACTATGTTGTGCATATCCCAAGTCATGCCATAATATTGATATCTTAGGATTGTATGACAGCACTGTAGTCAAACATTATTACAGCACTAATACAGTATAATACTCTTTTTTACATGTACCTCACCAAACACGTGTAGCAGCTGAAGAGAACACAAGGCTTTCTCAGTGAGATAGCACATGGCGTACACACCATGTCATGATGTATATGGATAGACTGAAAGCCATGTCACTGTAAAATTTATTGTATAGGAAGATGTGACTTCTGCCTGATCCTGCCCCGGTAGGAGTACTGCATATTCAAAAATGTGATCTAGCTGATGACATCAACAGTGTCTGTTGAGGAGAAGATGACAGTGTCCCACATGTTAGTGTATAATGCTCTCTGTAATCTCAAGCAACAGCTCACACACACAGTTGACTGCAGTGAAAATAGAACCCCTACCTGTTTAAGTGCATGGATTACAGAACACAGTACATTACACAAGTGCCATGGCACAAATCTGATTTATATAAGAGTGCAGATAAAATTATAGTAGATGACAACAGACCATGAGGGAGACAAGGCTTTATGGCCTGCATAGGCACATAGGCTCATAGATTCATATGAGGCTACTAGCCTAATAGCACTAGTGCCTTTAGAAGCCTAGCTGTGTAAAAAACACAAGTTATTGAGCATAGATGGATGGCAAATTTTAGCCGAGCATGTTTGTGAGCAGCACCAACTGTCCCTGTCAATGAGGGGCATAGGTGCCAACCCAGAGGTGACTCTACAATCACCCAACCAGTAGTCAAGTTTGCTTCACATGCAGTGGGAGTCTATTGCAGAGGACTGTGAATCTTTGTGGGATATATTTGTCTCCCCAGCATGTTCTGTTTATGCCACAGGCTAGGTTGAGAACCCTGGTGCAAATTTTAGTTGTCCCATCTGAATTGCAGATGTCCATCATTTACAGAAGGTCTGGATCTGTGACTGCTCTACAGGACATCCATAGTTGACCTCTCAGCAGGCTGCATGATACTGAGTACAGTTACAGGTATGGCAGTCTTTCCTTGTATATTATGTTTGGAGGTGTGGGAGTCTCCCAGGCACAAACTATGTGTTAATTGCTGCAGGTGTCTGGGGAGGTAAAGAGATAAGTGAGCACTGTACTCCATTATTGCTGTGATTAGGGTAGAGTGCATTAGAGATATGACTACCCTGGTCTTGGATGTGATGTCCATATGTATGATGTGCACAATGCAGATTGTGTGTGTCAACCCTATGGGCACATAGTGATTAAAGTGTAGATTGCTATCTACATGTGTTCTTTAGTCTCACAACACTGTGTCTGAGCTTAAGGGCTTGCAATGTATATCATAATTAGCAAGAGAAATTGACTGACAAAAGTAACAAAGAGTCATTGTATGCTTAACGTTCAGTCCGTGAATGTGTCACCAATCATCAGTCTGTGTTAGCTCCTATTGTAATATGTTATCATCATTGCAGGATTCTAAATGAGTGCATCCAGTTAACAATCATCTGCAAACTTGATAAACTATATGCCATCTACTGTCTTCTGTGCTTCAGAGAAGTTGTGGCATCCCTCCTTTGCACCAGTGACCAAGGAGTCTCAATCTTCACCACTGACACTGGAGAGGGACATTCACTTGGAACAAAAATAGATACACATAGTATTTCCAGACACAGATCTCTGCTCCAAGCATAATTTCCCTTAAGAGCACACAGGGAACACACTCAGTTCAGGGGTTGGATTTCCCTCTCTCTCCAGGCCCCCAATAAGACTCCCCACTAGCAGAGTTGTAGAGTTGAGTCCTCAGCTGAGTGCTCCCAGCCAAGTCCTCCAACACCCTCTCTGTGAAACCAGTGCTCTGTGCTCTTGCTCCAAGTAACTGACACACAAACTCTTTGGATTTGATTTTCACACACACATACACACACACACACACACACACACACACACACACACACACACACACACACACACACACACACACACACACATGCTCACGCATGCACACACACACACACACACACACACACACACACACACACACACACACACACACACACACACACACACACACATCTGGGAAAGGCTGGCACAGATTTACTAGCTATGCCCCCTCTACCCAGACTATAAGGTAGGTGCTGTCATCAGAACACTCCAAAGAAAGCTACACTAAGGCTCTTATACTGAGTAAAGTTAATACTAATACAAATGGTAGTATTTGACCAATGCAGCAAGGCTTCTAGGAGTGGCCACAGTGTCACCAAATAAATATAAGTACTTTCAAAGTTGAAAATATTCTCTAAAAGGCCAGCCACAATGAATGGTTTAAATATATTTTTTACTTATTTAATATTTGTTTACTGGGAAAGTCAGACTTGGAACAAAGCCAATTTTCAGCAAAGGTCAGGGGAGAAACACTGTAGACGTATGTCTTTATAACATGGGAGGAAACTATAGCACCCAGAGGAAACCCATACGAACAAAGGGAAGACATGCAGACTCCACACAGAAGGTACCCCAGCCGAGAATTGAACCAGAGAACCTCTTGCTGTAAGGTGACAATGCAACCACTGCACCACTGCATCCAAATTATTTAATAATAAATAATAAAAGAACCTGAACATACTAAATATCTATTTATAATAAACACCAGAGTTTCAATCACAGGAAATATTAAAAATAATGGAGACAGATAGATTTACACAGCTACAGAAAAACAGTACTTAACTAATCTCACTATATTTTCCTGACTGATGTCAAGAATTACTATTCCCTAGTTACTCACTAATGCAAGGCAAGATGAAGTGGGTGAATGGTTTTCCTTCTTAGTCAGGTTTCAAAAACAAACTGCACTGAATTTTAGCTGTATCTAATACTTTTAAATACTGTTGCTTTAATGTTGGTATGCATTGGTGTACAATGCACACCATCACACAATAGTGCATTAAAGAAAAGAAATAGGGACGACAGAACAGTTAGTATTGAATTTCTGATATACACCTGTTACTTAACTGACTCTGTGGCAGCAAGTGTTAATGCAGTAATACATTATTTTTTTGGGACCAGATGGTACTGAGTTCAAATACAAATGAATCTAACACTTTCAAGTACTTTTGTATTACTGTTGCTGTGCATTGGTGCATAATGTGCACCATCATGTAATAATGCATTAAAGAAAATAAATGGGGTATATAGGACAGTGATGAAATGAGGAGCAAGCAGGGGGGAGAACAAATGTAAAGCAATAGAAATAAACCATAGCTCTCCATTTCCTCTGCAGAATATTAGCTGAATTTGGATTGTCACCTCCAGAGAGAGGGGTGACCACAACACAATCATGTTGTATAGACAATTAGACCGAATCAAGTGTGTCAACAAGACACATATGCAAAATGTAGAGCTATGTATGGGACAATTTTTTTGTTGTTATTGGATAGGTGCCCATTTGTTTTTTTTTTTTGTTTTTGTTTGTTTTTGGAGAGAGAGAAATGTTGGGGAAGGGACATAGGTTTGTCTGGGTCTGGTAAGTTGGGTAGGTGAGGAAGCATTTGCAGACACACAAGACAATACAAGACACAGGGATGGTGATGGACACAAGAGGTCAGTGGACACCATAGATGGGGTGAGACCTGTGACATCCAGGACCCATGGACATCAAGATGGTTGGCAGTCAGAATCAAGTCCACACCCATAGGACTGTCATCACTGTACTTCACTCCACCACTGGCTGTAGCACTCAATGTCTCCTCCTCCTACTGGTCCTATGTAAAATTAGGGAGAACAGCCCCTCCAACCCATGTAGGTGAGCACCAACAGTGTGGTGCAGAACCCTATACACCATCTCTGGCAGTTCAGCATGGGTGATAAACTCACCACCCTTGCCACAGCTCCAAGAGGGAACCAGTGACCTATCTTCTGGGGCAGAACTACCTAAGGGGGCAGGTAGTGCATGGAGCAGCCGAGGTGGTGCCTCCAGGTTGGCTCCTTGAAGTGATCTGCAGGTTGGCTCCTTGAAGTGATCTGCAATGGTGCCAGGACTGGTGGAGCAGGACAGGTGGATCCTGTGGGGCAGGCCTACCCTTCTGTGCTGTGGAGCATTTTGTGGTGTGGTACATATAAATGACATGGACACATTTTGACAGCACATAATAAAATAAAGCAAAAAAAAGAGATATGGGTTGGGGTAAGAGAAAAAAAAAGAGATAAGATTAGACCTTCATATGTAACATACAATGCATTAATACAATTATTTGACTGCATTATCTTAACCTTTGCTCTTAAGACTACCAGCCTCAACATATAACTTAGTACTTTTAAGATTAGCAGCTCCTAACAGATGCACACTGCACTAAAGATTGCAGCAAGTACTCCTTTACATGTGCATATTTGCACATATGAATGTTCCAATTATCCAGATTACACTTACAGCAAAAAATGTGTGCCACTGGTGTGGAGCTTTTACTTTACACCTTTAAGTTACACATAATTGAGGAATTAACAGTTATTGTATAATTGGGAAGTGTGGTATTTTAACCCACCACCTGTGATGATAGTCTAATATTGTACTCTTGGTTTGTGCTACAGACAAATGTATGCATACTTGCTTTTACAGTTGGAATATGCATGTTCAATTTAGTACATAAAATACCAAACAAGATATCTTTGTTTGTACTACAGACTAATGCATGCATACTTGCTTTTACAGTTACAATATGCATGCTCAATTTGCTACAACTGTAAAAACACCAAAACAGCTATCTTTAACATTTAATGCTGCAATAACACTACTCTTCTGCTGCACACATACCACATCCCTCCCTCATCCTTGCTAATCTAGTGGCATGAGTCTTAACAGTGCACTCCTTCTGCATGTGAGGTGTGGAAAAAAACAGAACAGAACAGAATGCCATTATGAATACCAGTCTTGCCTATATTCAGCTTTTAAGTCTTACAAATACTCTCTGAAGTTGATACTTACACATGTGTGGGATGTCCTCATTCCTAAATTCCTCAGTCCAAGCATCGAGGGTACCCCTCTTCCTCTGATGTAGGTCACTAAAGTGGCCTGCATTGGTCACCAACATGGGGGATACCGGTGGCACTGATCACAGCCCGGGCCAAACTATCCCAAGCCTCTGACTTATACTGGGACCCAGAATAGTTCCGCTGCAGCAACCTGGCACTGTAGTGTTTCACTAGGAGTCCAACAAAAATCTTGGACTCCTGGACACCCCATCTCTGAGCCCTAAATCTCACACCCTCTCCACGAATGCCTGCCATGTCTATCATGGATCAAGAGCAATGGAGGATGATGATTTCCCACCATTTAAAGTTATTGCTTTTACTGGGAATGTGCACACTGTTTGAAAATGTTGTACACCACGCACCGTCACTATCACACAAACAAGGTGCTCGGGGTGCCCAATGGTAAGCAGTGTGCAAAAGTGACAAGCAATGCAATTTCAGGGTTATTTGATGTATAGGTACTTGTGTAATTGTGTTAGTCAAGTGTGAAGGCCATACCAGTCCAGAGAGCAGAAATATACTTACAGGAAAATAGTACACAGTATACCCACAGTTATACATTTGATTATAAATGTGATAACACATAGATAAATAAAGAAATAACTGACACATTGTTATTGTCTTAGCCTTCATACATATAATTAATATCAGCAACACTATGTCAAGTGTTATAAGTGAGAGTGATTATAATGGGAAATCGAACAATAGTAAAAGTATATGGAATATGCTATATTTGAACCCAGGACAATGTATATGGTAATACTACACTTACACCTGTCACCATAACAAGGTTAAAAAGCATTTGTACATGTTGCAGTTCATTGCTATAACCTGCAATGTCACAACAGTAAAACAAAGGTTGCACACCCTGTAGTAGAACTCAGAAATATCTGTACTTCAGACCTACACATACACGTGCTGCCACAGGATTGGTTACATGATTCCACCTATTTTACTCTCCATTCTTAAGGTCTGCTTGTTAACTGCCATGCAGTGTCACTTAGCAGGTTTGCACAATGCCCAGTAGTATTAATTGAATACATCTGGTTTCTATTTTTGGGTGTCTGGGTCCTTTCTGCTCCTGGACTACAGTTTGTGCACTGTTGTGCTCTGTGCACACCAGATAAACACAGCCAAGCCTAACATTTATTTTTCTTCATTTCCTATGTTTGCCCTGAGTGGTGCAGTGTGCAAACATGGGAAAAGAAAAAAAAAAAGAGAGAAAAGGATTCTAACCCAGTACCATCTGGCCACCGAATAAATCTCCACAGGACCACACACATTATCCTGTAGTGCCAAGTTATTCATAGTATTTCATTTGTTTTATTCATTATTATTTATTTAGTGTATTTAAAGGGCTAATTAAGCAATTAATATTTTTATTGGTGAATTTTAAATCACATGGTTGTTCAATACACTATTTAATGGTTATACAAAATAAGTTTTTTTTAGTTCTGTTTCTGTTAATATATGGAATGAAAGAACCTAACTGTTTAATGAATGTTTTATTGTGTTATTAAAGTGTATTTTTAAGTTAGAATTTGGGAGAGTTCTGTCGTATCTAGCACCACAGGACCCAGTACTATCTGACTCCAAAAAGGAAAGTATCATTGCATTAACGTGCTGCCACAGAGTCAGTATGTAGGAGTTGTGTTTCATAGACTCAGTAGTAAATGTCAAACTTTAGCAATGTGGCTCACATTTGCAGTGCACACACAGGTGTATCTTGCATGTGTATTTTTATGTCTTTAGGCTTTTCCCAGTTGGGGTCACCACAGCGGAACTCTGGTTCACTAATGATTGGCAGTAGATTTTTACATGCCGAGTTGCCAGCTCTGATGCACAACCTTCAATGAAGGTACGCCCATTCACGCATGTCTCCACACAGAAGACGCTTTAGCTGAGAATCGAACAGGACAACATCTTACTGTGAGGCGACAACACTACCACAGCACCACCACCGCAGTTACAGTTTGTTAACTGTCGTGCAATGGAAAACTACATATTATTAGGTATTACTACTGTTTATTTTCCATTTCATGTGTATGACATGACATTATATATGGAAAAATTAAAAAAATGAAGGCCCTATGTCACAGTATGTCACATATTTGCAATACAGCCATGTGTTGCCCCCCCCCCCACCAAAGCACTGCAACCCTGGTATCTCAGTACTTTTTCCACACATATATCACCTAAACTACAGAAAGTAATAACAAATGTCTCATATGCAATGCTAATGAGTAAAATCCACAGCTGGAAAGTTAACAGGAACTAGGCAACGGCTGATTAGTTATCTTTTATTAGAACATCAAAAGTTCAGGAAAATGGATTAAACATCCAAAATTCAGATAAAATAAGTCAAGCGCTTTCGCCAGGGCTCTCCCAGGCTTTATCAAGATCTTCTTGATAAAGCCTGGGAGAGCCCGGGCGAAAGCGCTTGACTTATTTTATCTGAATTTTGGATGTTTAATCCATTTTCCTGAACTTTTGATATTCTAATAAAAGATAACTAATCAGCCGTTGCCTAGTTCCTGTTAACTTTCCAGCTGTGGATTTTACTCATTACCAGTGGTGTTTTTTTCGTATTGTTGTTTGGCTCATATGCAATGCACATCAATATAGTAACATGCAGAAATACAACTACAGACCCATAAGCCTAACAAGCCTTATCTGCAAGGCTAGGGAAGGGATCAGCATGGACCTTATTCACAGGGACATAGTTGACCTTCAACACACTTGAGTTGACCCATGTTGTGTTTGTCAAGGAGAGATCTTGCATACAGAACCTCTTGGACTTCTTTGATATTGATCTCAAAGACCTGGAAAAAAAATAACAGGACATACCACCTATGTTCAGTTATTCAAGGCCTTTGACAATATCCCCCATTCATGTCTCATAGTGAAAATGTCCCATCTGGGAATTAAGCAATACAGTACTTGCTGAATAGGCAACTGGCTCACCAACAGAACACACACTTTCAAAGTTGGGAATACACCTCCAGCGCTAGCCCCCTCACCAATGGATTACCAAAAGGATCTATGCTGGGCCATCAACTGTGTGGAAACTACTTCTCTGAAACACAGCCAACAGCAGGTGGCCTGTGGTTTGCCCACATTTGCAAATGACTGTTATTTGAACACACTCATATAGATTCCCCCAATGAAGGTAATGTATTACACAAGGGTCTGACAGAGACAAATGATTGGGACCAAACTCACAGACTGAGCCTTGCAGCAAAAAATGCCTCATTGTCCCCTTTGGCAATGATATACCTCTGTTAACTATGATATACATAGCACCCGTGTCAGCTCAAACACAGTGCTGTGAGACTTATGAACACATGTTCATGGCAAGCTACATTTTCATTACTATATGTCCTTATTGGTGAGACACAAATTCTGCATTGCACACATCACACATATAGACATCACATCCAAGACCAGGGAGGTCATAGCTCTATTGTACTCCACCCTTATCAGACCACTAATTGAGTACAAGGCTCCCATTCTGTCTGTACCTCACCAGACAACTGCCGCAATTGCAGAAAAAAATAGAAGTTTGTGACTGAGATACATGTACTGGTAAAAATTACAAATATATTATGTGAGAAATGCAACTATAAAATGAATCTAGAATAAATGCTTTCTCGCAAGTAACAACAAACCAGATATCAAACAGGTTGTCAGCATACAAACTTCACCTCCTCAACAGATCAAGTGCATAGCACATTACCCCACATATGCAGAGATAGTCATTAGAAGCTTAACAAAAGAGCAGAGATCTTGCAAATACATACCAACTGCACACATTACAGTCCCAATGAAGCCCACTACACATAAAAAACAAATGTATCAGTGTGCCAGCTATTAAGCCCTTAAGGCAAAACACCTGAAAATCAATGTCTTGGTCATAGGCGAATTCATAGTGAGGCACACAGATGTCCCCCTTACCAGATTGTACAAGGAGAAAGTCACAGTCAGCTGCCAGGCAGGTGTCAGGATCCACAAAGTCATGCGTGCACTCAAGTCTCCCAACAAAAAGCACAGTTACACCTCTGTAGTACTAGATGCTGAAGTTAATGACTTGAAACGTACCTCACCGGACTATATGAAGAGAGAGATAAGACTGAGTTCTCAGATTATCTGTCCCAGACATGTTTGTCCATAGCCCTAAGCAGCATACTACTTTCACCCAGGATGATGCCTCAGTACAAACAAAAGAATTATTGACTTCAACAATTGTCTTAGCCACTGGTGTCAGTCCAGATGGATCCAGTATTTGTCAGCCTGGGATGATATGGTTAACAGACCATGCTATTTTGCCAGGGATGTACTTCATCTTTCATCTCTTACCTTTCGGTTACTGGCCAAGCTACTTACCTCCCCCAGAGTGGCGTTTTTAGGCAATGTCATAAGAACAAAATTCCAAGCAAAAATATCCTCAAAAGCAAACTCAAGGCTATGCTGCTTAATGCTAGGAGTCTAAATCAGAAACTATACTTAATGGAAGCACTTCTTACTTGGGAGGATGTCGATGTTTATGCAGCCACAGAGACATGATTTAGGGCCACTGAGAGTACTCTGGTCATAAAGGCTATAATGCCTTCCACACATTCAGGCCACAAAATGAATGTGAAAGAAATAAGGGTAGGGTTGTATCCATCTTCATGAAAGGCAAATACACCTCCCTAGAATTACTCCAAGTCCAACTAACTGTAGGAAAGACCCCCCCCCTTCACATCATTATTAGCTACAGGTCCACTGACATGAACCATAATACATGCACAGTGTCTTCCTGGACCTACTTGAACAACTCATAGTACAGCCATACACCCTAGGCATGGGAGACTTTAACTATCCTTCTATCGAATGGGATACATATATGAGCTCAAACACTTTTGCCCTAAGGTTCCTAAACTTTGTAAACACAAATGCTCTGTAACAGTTCGTGTACAACCCCACAAGGGGATGAAATGTCCTTGACCTAGTACTCACCAACATGGGAGATTGCTGCACCACCCCATGTGTGAGACCCTCCCTGGTAAGGCCTGACAATAAATTAGTCATGTCGAATGTCACAATCATACCTGATACCCCCCTCAGGATCCAAACGGTTGAAAAGTTTCTCCAAACCAAACTATAACCTCTTAAGCAATGGCATACATAGTTTCAAACCTCCTGACACCACTGACAGTAAAGACTCCTATATGGAGGTGTACTCAAGTGCCCTGTATAAACAGATTTACAAATGTATACACTTAGCCATACCAGAATGGATCAAAACTTGCTCTCAAAAAAAACAAGCCACCCTGGTGGACACCTAGCATAAATAGATTATACAACATGAAAAAGAAACTGATGTCCAGGAATTAGAGGGACTACTCCCAGCAGAAGAACACCCTCCATGGCTTGAACAAGAAAATGAGACATATTGTAAAGTCCTCTAATGCTAATTATGAAACTAAATTAGCATCCATAGCTAAGGATGATCACAAGGCATTCTCTAGCTATGTGTGTAATGTACAACGGAAGGCCCAGCTTTGCACCAAATTCATAGTGTAAGATACCAGTCATACTGAACCGGAGGACATCACCAACCTGTTAGCAGACAGGTTTGGCAAAAATTTCACACCACTGTCTCCAGCAATCATACCCCAAAGTGCACCTGTCACCAGTTTTCTACCTATTATCTCCAAAGAACAGGTCATAACTGCACTCATCAAGGCCAAAAAAAACAGCCTCTGTGGCATTGGATAACATCCCAGGCTGCTTACTAAATCTTGTAAAGCAAGAGTTAGTGGAAGCACTAGGTACTCTCTTCAACCACAGTCTAAGTACTGGCTTTGTCCCAGCAGAGTAGAAAACAGCAACCATACTCTCCTTGTACAGAGGGAGTCACTCAACTGACCCGAGGAACTATATACCCATAAGCCTGACTAGCCTTGTGTATAAGGCCATGGAGAGAATCATCTTGGACCTTATCCACAAGGACATTGGTGACCATCAGACTCTTGATCTGGCCCAGTTTGGCTTCCTTAAGGGCAGATCATGTCTGTTACACCTAGAGTTTCACCAAAGCCCTGGATGAAGGCAAATCAGTACATACTGCCTATCTTGACTTGGCCAAGGGCTTTGACAAAATCCCCCACTCAGCCATCCATGAGAAACTCATCCATCTGGGGATTAACCCATACCTCATTAGACAGGTAGCCAACTGGCTCACCAACAGAACACATAAAGTCATACTTGGGGATTCCAACATTACCAGCAGACCTGTTACCAGTGGTGTTCCACAGGGATCTGTGCTGGGCCTCCTACTGTTTGAATCTGTTTCTCAGAAATTCAGGTGATAACAGATGGCCTGTCGCTAAACAAGTTCATTGACAACTGTTTGCAATCAATGAATCCCCAAATGATGTCAACAGACTAAAAAATGGGATTACATACATAAATAATTGTTGCCAAAGACACAGAATTACACTTAACCCAAAAAAACATGTACTATTATCCCTTTGGGCAAAGGAGAGGTACCTGCAAATTACACTATTAATAATATACCCCCAAAGTTCCAACACAATGGTGAGAGATTAGGAAATGCAGGTTGATAGCAACATCAACTTTGATCACCATGTGTCCACATTGGTAAGAAAGGCCTTTTACATTGCACACATCATAAGTAAGAACATAGCATCCAAGACTAAGAATGTTATCAATCCACTGTACTCGTCCCTCATCAGAACAGTAATAGAATACAATGCGCCCTTTTGCATGTACCTCACCAGACACGTGCAGCAACTGGAGAGACCTAAGGGGTTTCTCACCAAGAAAATCCAGGGAATTCAACACATGACTTACATGGACAGATTGAAGGCCCTGTCTCTGTACCCTTTATCATACAGACTGATGAGAGTTAAGTTATGCCTGGCCTACAGTGCACTCTTGAACCCTGCCTTAACGGAATTGTTGCATTTCCACAAAACAAATGTAATAAGCCTCACTCGTTGTAGGAACCTTAACCTAGCATCAAACATCAACAAGACATGCTGGAAAGGCAGTTATATCTCTCAGAGATTGCCACTGCTATGGAACAAACACAATTCATGTGAAACTGATCTCATCAGTAACCCTATTTAAGCATAACTTAGGCAATTGGATGGAAAATTGTAAAATTATCCCCCCGGGTTTCACCTATATCACTCTTAGACAGGGGCAACTGATGCTGATCAGGGATTCAAAATATGGACTACATATCTTGTTATATAAAGGAACAAGGTTACAACTTTGCTAGGCTTGAAAAGGTCCTAGGGCCATTAGTCTAGTAACCACCTAAGAACCTATGAATCTAAGGCCATTATGGTAATAGCCTTGCATGAATCTATGAAGCTATGAACCTATGCAGGCCCACCAACATCTTGTCTCACACATGTCCTGCTGATATCCTGTACTATAAGTTCAGCTGTAGTCTTGTAAAAGTCAGACTTGTGCTGTGTTGCTTGCTTTAAGTACTGTGTTCTATAGTCAGTGTACTTAGGTAGGGATTATATTCTATCTGCAGTCAAGTGTGTATATGTGTGTGTGTGTGTGTGTGTGTGTGTGTGTGTGTGTGTGTGTGTGTGTGTGTGTGTGTGTGTGTGTATGCTCTTACCTGACATTACAGAGAGCCTTTTACTGCAGCATGTGGGACTCTATTACCATATTCTCAACAGACACTGTTGATGTGATCAGCTATATCAGATGTTTGGATATGCAATCATCCCACCAGGGCATGGTCAGATGTAATCTCATCCTATACAAGACATATTACAATGATATGGCTTTTAATCCATCCACACACATCATGACATGGTTTGTAGGCCCTGTTATCATCTTGCTGAGAAAGCCCTGTGGTCTCTCCAACTGCTGCATGTGTCTGTTGAGGTACATGAAAAAGAGAGCATTATACTGTATTACTGTTCTGAAGAGGTTTGACTACAATGCTGTCATACAGTCCTAAGATCTGAATTTGATGGCATGACTTATGATGTGCACCATACATTTTTCCTGGAAAATCATTAAAGAGAGAAAATGATAATACACATTGTAGTTTCTGACTTCACAACCCTTGCAAGAGCATTTACTATACAGTTGTGAGATTTTGATGCTACCAGCTGTCTAACTTTCCAAGGCCAATATAATTCAAAGGTAGAATGAGTAATTCAGCAACACAAAAGTAGATAAACTAAGTACTAAAAGTTAGGTACACAACCTGAGCATTAGACACAGTTTTGTATCCCTAAATCCAAAAGATAGAAAACAGAGATATGGCACAGTTATCATCACTTGCACAGGGTGTTGTGTGTGTATGTGTGTGTTTGTGGGGGGGGGGCTAGGCTGAAACAAAAGATCCGTGAGTGTTAGTGAGTAAGAAGAAGAAGGAGAAGGCAAAAATTGGGATACAACAACAAATGACCAGTGAGACAAAATTAGTAACTGTTGTGTATGTCTCTGTAGGGGTCCTCCAGATGAAATTGGGGTGCGAGTGTCTGTGTGAACACAGCCAAGCTCTGTGCTAGCTCTACATGTTGGTCTGTTGGACAGGTGTGAGAAGTGCACAGTAGAGGTGGCAGTTCATCATTATCATCCCTGACCACAAGAACTGGCTCTGCCAGGAGTTGCACTGGCACCACCATGCCCAAGGTCAGATGCAGTGGTACTACCTGAATGTGACTGTTGTCTGCTGGATGAGCTCCCTTTATGTGGACACCCAGGACCATGACCCCATGGCCTGAAATGTCTGGGTGTGGACCACACTCTCACTGACAGAGCAGTGGCATTACTGCCACTATGGGAGTGTGATCTGGTATGGCCACATTGGCTGACAAAAGATGCTGTGGCTGATCTATACCTATGAGCATGCCATTCGCTTCCCAGGAGACACTACTCATTTAAGACAGACACCCCTCGGTCCATCACAGGCACCCCTTGTTCCAACATGTCATTCATCTGATCCACTAAATCAGCAACACGGTGGAGGCAGACACACATCTCAGACTGTGCCACATCCACAACTCTGAGCATTTGTCTGTAGCATCTATGTGAATGTGCCTGTGCCTCCATGATGGCCCTAAACATACTTTGAGTGGAATGGGAAGTGACCCCTGCACTAGGTGGAGGAGGAACAGCAGCCCCCCTCAGAGTACCCCTATCAATCATCTTGTATGGCACCTCTCCCACACTTTGGTTATGGCCAGGCTCAACAGGGACTGAAGCTACAGTAGCCACACTTCCCTGATCAGTGTCCTCACCCTCAACCTGTCCAGTATTTGTGGGCTCACTGGACGGAGTAGGCATAGGCCTACTGGCTGTGTCCAATGGAAATCCAAGTGATGGCTGTATGTTAACCTCAGTTTCATATTAAACCTCTGCACCCCTTGAATGTGCCTTGTTTTGGCCACCATCATCATCAGAGTCTGCTGATACACTGACATCAAGTGGCACAGGGCCCAAACTCCCACTCTTATGATCACCTATGATAAAAAGCAAGAAACACAGGACTACATTAATACCTGCACTACTATAGTGCAATATATGCTAACAAACTAATGGTGCTGCCAATTATTACAGACAGTACAGCAATACACACAACATGATATCAATATCACACACTACAATATTTCTTTAAATTGCTCAGCAGTGTTGCCATAAAAATGTATGCCTTGCCATCTGCAGATGAGATACTCCTCTGGAGTCCAGATGGTCCTGGAAGAAATTAAGCAAGAGGTAAGGGCATCATCACAATTAACAGTAACACAGGTGGTAATACATTTACCCCTTTATATGTGCATTAAGTTCAATGTCAACAAGAATGTGTCTTGACAACTCCGACCTAATCTTATAACTGTAGAAATCTTCAATCCCCCCCCAATAAAAGACATGTGACACAGAATTTACTTATTAATTTCAACTGTTTTACTATACAATGGTATTCAACTGTTCAGATAACAAAGCCTACCTAGAAGCTCCTCCTGGGATGTGCTTGCTGTCTTGGAAGGTGTTACATGCACATCCAGTACATACTGTCCTGCACTCTCCAGGGAGCTTTCTGGATCTCTTATATTGGCCAGGAAATGTTCATTGGGGGTTAGTGGAGGTTCCCTAACAGGCCCTTTCCCAGTAGCTATTTGGTCACAGCCCACTGCAGCTGCTTGCCTACTTGTAGTAGTGATCATGTCAGTGGCTCTGTGGCATACCTGTTGGTATGTTCTGCCATGGCCGCCCATGACATTCACATTCTGCACAATTTTTAGACATACTTGCATATGTCATGCCATATCACCCTTCCTCCTTTCCAGGAGAAAATCACCATGTTGACTAAACCCATCCACAATGACTTGATTTTATCCATCTGTGAAGGGAGATCTACTTGGATTGACACAACTGAGTGGCATATTTGTAGGTGTCCTAAAAGACAACTGATGTATAATATACATAAGTATCACATAACTACAAAATACCTGTTTCCAGATAAAACAGAAAAGGTAACCAGTCAGTATTAACCACTGGAGAACACAAAACAGTATACAGTTGTGAAATACTAACAACAGACAGGATGCAAAACAAGGAAAATAACAAGAGCAACATATCCTTGTTTGTGCCATAAAGTTAACTTACCTTTGTTCCCCCCTCAAAAGAGCAGTCCATTCTTGCTTGTGCCATAAGAGCAACTTATCTTTGCTCGCCTCAAAAGAACAGTCTGTGCTTGGTTCTGCCATAACAGTATCTCAGCTTTGTTTCCTCCTCAAAAGAACAGTGTACTTTTGTATGTGCCTTAACAGGAACACATGTCCCCCCCCCCCCAAAAGAGCATTATATGCTTGTTTGTGCTGTCCAACCTGCCCTTTAGTTGTTGGCAACTGCATATCATATTATTCTCATTTAATATCCTCACACATTTTAAGGCCAATAGTATAGAATGGCTTACATGCTGCATATGTCAGAGTACTGCTCAGATAACTGATGAATGTGCAAGAAGCACAGAAAGGTAATACAGAACTGTATATTTGCAAGCAATAATCATAACTGGTTGTGTGATAACTAAGTGTACTATGTCCGGATATAATACATGTAATAAATATACAGATAACAGTTTATGGTTTGATATCAGTGTACATTCAGTTGCAGTTATTTGTGTGAAAAATGACTTCAGTTCTTTGCTGCAAAGCTGTTTGTGTGACAAAGAGGGATAAGGCAGCCATCCTGTTTTCTGAAGGTTTACTGGAGTGAGAGATGAAATCCAGTCCTATGTAGAAATATCTCATGTGTACTAAGATTTTCTATTGTGTATGTCATAGATCACTTTTCCTCATTTCAAGTTTTTCTTCCATTTTTACTGGATACGTAGACCACAAACTACAGAGACTACTTGTAAGGCTTAAAAGTTGAATATAGGCAAAACTAGTATTCTTAATGGTATTCTGTTCTGTTCTGATTTTCCACAACTGCCATGGAGAGAGAGTGCACTGTTAAGACCCATGTCAGTAGATTGGTAAGGTTGAGGGAGGCATGTGGTATGTATGCAGCAGAAGAGTAGTGTTATTCTAGCATTAAAAGTTAAAGATCGCTGTTTTGGTATTTTATGCAGTTGTATGAAACTGAGCATGCATTTCTCAACTGAAAAAGCAAGTATGCATGCATTAGTCTGTAGAACAAACCAATAGTACAATATTAGACTTTAGTTAGTGGTGGTGGATTCAAACGCCACACTTCCCAACTGTACAGTAACTGTTACTACTTCAATTATGTGCAATTAAAAATTTAAAGCTTTAAAGTAAAAGATCTATACCAGTGGCACACATGCCCCGCTGTAAACTGTACTCTGGATAATTAGAATACACATATGTGCCATATATGCACATGTAAAGGAGTACTTGCTGCATTCTGTAGTATGGGGTGCATCTGTTAGGTGCTGCTAGTCTTAAAAGTAATAAGTTAGCTGTTAGGGGGCGATAGTCTTAACAGCAAAGGTTAAGATAATAGAGTCAAAAATTTGTATTAATGTATTGTATGTTACACATGAAGGTACTAATCTTATCTGTTTTTTTTCTCTCTCCCCAACCCTTATCTCTTTTTTTCCTTTTTGTTGTTTTATTTTATCATGCATCATCAAAACGTGTCCATGTCATCCATATTTATGACATCATGAAATGCTCCACAGCACAGCGGGATAAGCCTGTCCAGCAAGATCCAACTGCCCCCACTCCACCGGTCCCAGCACCATTGCCCAGCATGATTGGAAGCTGACCTGGCAGCACCACTTCTAATACCCCTTCACCACCTGCCCCACTCAGGTAGATCTGACCTGGACGATAGGCCAGTGGTTCCCTCTCACAGCAGTGTCAGGGGGTGGTAAGTTTATCATCTGCTCTGAACTGCCAGGGATAGCATGTAGGGTTGTACACCACAATGCTGGTGCATGCCTACACCAGACGGATGGGATTCTCTCCATCATTTTATATAGGACCGGTAGGAAGAGTGCATGTTAAGTCCTCCAGGCAGTGGCAGAGTGCGGTGACAGTCCTGTGGGTAAGGACTCGATTCTCACTGTCAACCAGCTTGATGTCCATCTGACCTGGATGTCTCCACCTTTACCCCATCCATGGTGTCCACTGACAACTTGTGTTCATTATCCATATGTCTTGTCTTGTTTGTCTTGTCTGTCTGCAATTGCTTCCATACCTACCAAACTTACCAGACATACCTATGTCCCTTCCTCAACATTCTTGTCACGCTCCAAAAAAAAAAAAAAAAAAAAAAGAAATGGGCACCTGTCCCACAAAAAAAATAAAATAAAATCATTCCATACATAGCTCTCCATTCTGCATGTGTTTTCTTGAGACACTTGATTCAGTGCATTTGGGTATACAACATGAATTTGTTGTGGCCACCCCTCTCTCTGGAGTTGACAGTCCAAATTCAGCTAATATTCTACATATATTATCAGCTATTACTGTTGAAGAAATGGATATCTATGTTTTTTTCCTACCTCCCTCCTGCACATTTATGCATTGCTTTCCATACGTTCTTCCCCCTACTTGATCCCCATTTCACCACTGTCTTATCTTTCTCATTTCTTTTCTTTAATGCATTATTGTGCGATGGTGTGCATCACGTACCATCCCGCCCCAACGTAAAGCAAAAGTAGTTAAAAGTATTAGATAAAGCTATCTTCAAACCCAGTACCATCTGGCCACAAAAAAATAATGTATTGCTGCATTAACATCTGCTGACACAGAGTCAGTTAAGTAGCAGGTATATTCCAGAGACTCAGTACTAACTGTCAGCGTTTACCACTGCTGCCACTGCCAGAGTTACATAATATTCCCTTATGTACTAGTCATTCTTAATGTCTCCCTTCTGCTCATAGCGGAACACCACACAAACAAGATAAGCATAGCCATAACTTCCATTATTCCTCCGTTGCTCATGACTGCGCTAAATACCGCATCTCACAAACAATGGCTAAAAAAGGTATAAAATGATAATAAAAAACTGACAGAGAAAACAATTTGCACACAGATGAAAAGGAGGTTAGATGTTAAAGAAACAACCTTCAAATTGTGAGCTGCTTACTTGCATTTCCAACCCTGACAGACGTACATGTAACACTTTGTAAGTCTAACCTGACACACCCATCTGATGTAAGCATTCACATTTGCCATCCATTAAATACAAACACTGATTGCTTGCACTATGTTTGCATCCCTACACAGATCCAGTTTTTGGGATTCAGCAATTTTAATGAGTTCAGACCTTATTTGCATATTCACTTTGCTGACAGCACTGAATCTGCACCAGAAGGCAAGCACATAGCTAGAGAAACTGAAGGGGAGCCAAATTGTTTGTACTGAACACAGAGGAGTACTGATTTTAAGATGATATGCCTGCATTTCATCAACTACTTATTGCATATGCTGGTATGTTTACTGTTTACTGTATGTCTGTTTACTGTTTTTTTTATAATTATTTTGATTAGCACACAGTTTTACACTTCTTTCTACATTGCTTACATTTAGTGGTGGGCAAACAAAGCTTCATTTGTGTTATTGCACAAAAAAGGATTTATATTGCTATTGTTACTCTCCTTTTGTTGCATCCAGCCTACTGTCACATGTTATGGTCAGTTCTGTACAAATCTCACACTTTTGCTTTTTATTCTGTCTGTGTAACCTCCTTTCTGTGGCTGTATTCCAAATGTTTTGAAATTCCCAGGGAACACCAGCACAGAATCTACATGGTTACTTTATAGCTTGTTGAATAGCTCCAATGTGTTGCCTTGGTTGATTAGCATGCAATTCAACTGCTCATGCAATAACTAGCATACCACTGTGTTTACCTTGTTAGTGTGGGGGTGCCCACCGCTACACAGTGCTTACTGAATTCAAAAGTTTCTGTGGCCAATTGTACATCGCTCCGTGACTTGCACATGGTGGAAAACCTCCATGTAAGTGTTATTGATTTCCAAAGTAAGTCTCTATTATTATAGTGTAAACATTTGAAGAAAAACTGCCTGGGAAACTTTGAATTTTGCTATCATAATATTATTTTGCATGCTGTTTCTATAATGAGGGAATGAGGTTCTCCCCCTAGGATTTTACAGTTCTTTATTGATAAATTCTTCAGGTTATGTGCCCTCCACCCTTTCAGGAAACCATGACATTCTGACATTATTTTTGAATTATGCATTCTGCAGACCATGCACTTTTGTTTCTTGCTGTACTGCATCACTTTATAAATCAGATATATTTCTAGATGGAGTTGAAGTAATAAATGTTTGCACTCAAGTCAATCTGCACTTGATAAATTACTTGCTTTAGGGGCTCCATCTGTCAATCATACTTAGATAATTTGCAGTAGTTCAGCTGTCGAACTCTGCTCTTATTTCTTTTATTTCTTTTGTCAATTTATCTAACATGGCTGTCATCTTGAATTTCAAACAACATACTTCACATAACATATCTTTGAAAAATCAAATATTTACTTTAAAATTTGTTTTTCTGATACTTTTTGCAATTGATTGGTTCCTTAACATATCTTCAATTCATTTCTTTTGAGTTTTCAGTCAATAAAGGAATTTTGGTGAATAAAATTTTTTTTAAATCAGAGATCTGTTTGGATACAAACTTGTAAAAATGTGTAGAAACAGGCAACCTGATGTCCAGATAGTCAATACTAACCACAGGAAACAAAGTCCAAGTTTCTTCTTTAACGTAAAAGTATTTTATTTTTCAAAAAGACAACGTTTTCGCCGTGACCCCTGTCACAGCTTCCTCAGAAGAAGACAAGTAAAACAGCTAAACTGGTCTGTTCAAATACTCAGTTAACAGGAAGTGACAAATAATTGCACTTCCTGCACTAATTTGACTCAATAAAAATAATGAATAAAATCATGAATAATCATAAAACTCCATTGAATTATCTATAAATATTGTATGATAAAAGACAACATAAAATGTTCTTACTAGTGCATTTACATTAACATTTAAAAAATTATGCATTAAACACACAAAATAATGTACATATAGGCATTACCTAAAGTAGCTCCTTAGTTTAAGAACACATGAAATGTTACAGTTCTCATTGAGGCCATCTAGCCTAAATGCATCTAAATTCAACTGCCATAAAAGTTCGACACACTCAAGAACTATCTGAAAGGGGCCTCCCCTATCGGTTAAAGGTACTTGATCAATACCCATAAAACAAAAAGAGTGGTCAGGGTTACTGCTAACATGTTTTGCTAAGGCATTCTCTAAAAGAGGTTTTTTTATGGCATAAAGGTGCTGGTATATTCTCTCTTTTAGTTTACGATTGGTTTTTCCTATGTAAAAGGAAGGGCAGGAATTACACAAAGCAATGTACACCACTGACTTTGAATCACAAGTAATCCTCTGCTTAATGTTGTATTTTTTTATTATTCCTAACTATAAAGGAATTTCCAGTTCTCATCACTTTACACATGTTGCAGCATCCACATTTAAATGAACCTCTAGGTCTTATGTGACCATAAGTGTTAGAAGTATGCTGTAAAAGTTCTTTCAAATTATTACTTCTCCTGTAAATTACATAGGGGCGCTGTTTGGATACAGACAGATACTGCCTCATCTGTCCCCCATGTTAATTTAATTTCCTGGATGTGTACTCAGAATTTTCTCTCAGAAACACTCACAGAGATACTTTAATAGGATACGTGTCCTAAACAACATGTCCTACATGAACCAATGCAAAGCCCTGTCACTATACTCGGTACCCTACAGACTTCTAAGTGACGACTTATGTCTGGCATGCAAGTCATCCTGCAACCCACTGCTGATAGATTTACTGCACATAAGCAAGGCAAACGGCATCAGAAATACTTGGGAGACTTTCTTTGGCATCAAGGACTGACACAGCATTGTCTATGAAGCGAAGCCTAGTTTGTGGGGGGGGGGGGGTTGGAGGAGACGACATGAGTGGTTAGGATTTCCAAGGTTGTATGATGGTTCATATCTGAATAGTATGGAAGCTAGTGTAGGGATGGTGACATGCTTGATAAGTTCAAATAGCTGAAATGTATGTAGAAAGTCAACATATTTTTCACAGGTATTTAGCTTTTTCAATGTTTTTTCAGCTATGTTAATTTCTTGAAGAGAGAGTCATGAATGTGTAAATGCCATTTGAAATAGACTGAGTGGTGGATACATTTTTTAGAAGCTTCAGCAATTAGCAGGAGACAGAATTCTTCTAGCTGTGCAAATAAGATTTATTTATTTATTATTTATTTTTATTTGCAGTTGGTTTACCAGGATAGTCCATTGGACCAATAAGAACCTGTTTTCAATGGAGTCCTGGGGAGAAAAGCTCCAAAACAAAGGTTACAAAAAGATTACAGCAGTTTACAATTTCAATCATTTGTAGGTTAAAGACAAAGCTTTAAAACATTGGTAACAAAAAAGATTACAGCAGTTTACAATTGTGGTAATTTGTGGGTTCAAGACAGAACAAAGATTAAGCATTTACAAAGGAATATTTTTTTCATTTAGTAGAAAAACTAAGATTTAAGCAGGTATAATAAAAATGTTAAGGTTACATTTTGTAGAAAAGCAAAGCATTGCTGCAGTAAATATATAGTTTCTTGAGTGAAATAGTAGAATAAAAGAATTATAAGATGTCATTACAGTTGGCTTATTATTTGGTGTCTGGTAATATATGGTAAAGCTGCCCATAGGAAGTGAAGAAAAGGCTAGGGGGGGGGGGCAGGAGCATTCCCATGAGGATGTTAGATGTGAGTGCAGTGATTTTTTAAAAGCAGGGAGGTTGGTGGTGATACAGATGGAGGGAGGAAGGGAATTCCATAGGCATGCCAGGGCAAAGGACAGGAGGTTTTGCCCTGGAGAGTGACGGGGTTTGTACAGTTCCATTAGGTTTTGGTTATTAGATCTTAGGAGTCTTTGTGGCAGGTGCATTTTATAGGTAGAGCTGAGAGAGGGACAGAGGGCGGGATGAAAAATTAGTTTATGAGCAATAGTAAGCTGAGTATAGGAGAGATGGTTGGGAAGCTCTAGCCAGTTAAGTTTGTGGAGAGATACACAGTGATGGGTAGATGATTTGTGGCTAGTTGCAAATTTGGCAATTTTATTATAACAAGAGGACAGTCTAGTTTTGAGAGAGGATTGTAGGTTTGTTAGCAGAGGGGCACCATAAAGGAGGCAAGGGATGAGAAATGTAGTAGCAAGAGTGAGCTTAGTAGATGTAGTGAGGAATCGATTGTGTCGGTAGAGCATGCCAAGTTTTTGGTGGTTTTTTTTTTATGTTTAGTTGTAGGTGGTTATTGAATTTAAGCTGGTCATCAATCTGGACTCCTAGTAGTTTGGTTTCAGATACCAGTTCAAGAGGTGTGTTATTCTGGCTAGTGATGGAAAATAGTTTTCTATCAATGGTGTTGGTTTTTGAGGGGGTAAATACCATAAGTTTGGTTTTTGATGCATTGAGTGCTAGATGATTGTCCATCATCCACTGTTCTGTGGTAGAGAAGGCGTCTTGAGTCAGTTTTAAGAGAGCAGGGATGGATGTGGCTGAACAGATAATTGTGGAATCATCTGCATATTGAATAAGTTTAGCATGAGGAATTGAGTGGAAGAAATTATTTATGAATATATTGAAAAGGAGAGGACCCAAAATGGATCCTTGGGGGACACCAGTGGGTATGTTAAGGAAAGAGGAGATGGCTTTTTTCCATTTGACAGCTTGTTGCCTGTTGGAGAGATAGCTGGTGAACCAATTGAGAGAGGAATGGGATAGGTTTAGGTTAGATAGTTTAGTCAGGAGAAGGTTGTGAGAGATAGTATCAAAGGTTTTAGAGAGGTCAAGAAAGAGTGTAGATACAGTAAAGCCAGAATCTCTGGCTTTATTTACAGTTTCTAGGAAGGAAAGAAGGGCAGTCATGGTGCTGTGGCCGGGTCTGTATCCGTGTTGTGTGGGAGTTAGTAAGTTATTATCTAAGAGATAGGGAAGGAGTTGAAGATGGATACATTTCTCTAGAAGTTTTGATATAGGAGAGAGGATGGCAATGGGACAAAAGTTAGTAATATTGTTATTATTGCCTCCTTTGTGCAGGTGAATGATGAATGCCCTTTTCCAGAGTTTGGGTACAAGTCCTTCTTGGATAGAACGATTGATTAGGATGCTGATGGGGAAGGCAATGGCTTCGGCAGCTATGCTGAGGAAGGATGAGGGAATGTTATCGGGGGCATTGATGCATGGTTTTAGCTTTTGCAGGAGTTTTCTTATGGTAGAAGTAGGAATGGGTTTTAGGGAGAATGGTGGGAGTTGAGAGATTGGAGATGAAGGGGATGACAAGAGGGGGGATGCAGAAGTAGGGGGTGAGGTGTTATTAGAGAAGGATTAGGTTAGTTTGGAAATAGAATCTATGAAAAAAGAGTTGAATTGGGTAGCCAGATCTATATCTAGTGCATTTGGGTCTGAGCTTGGGTTTTCTGCTGAGCCAGGTTTTAGGAGGGTAGTGATGCCTTTCCAGAATTTTTGAGGATTGGTTTTGTGGTTGTTTTGGAGTAAAGAGAAGTAATTCTGTCAATCTGCTGTGATAAGTTTTTTAACGGTATTGCGGAGTGTTTTGAATTCATTAAGGGTGGTTGGAGTTTTGCTTCTTTGGTACTGTGCCCAGGTTTTGTCTCTAAGTCGCATGGCAGTTAGTGTGTTTTTTGTTAGCCAGGGGGCGGTGTTGTTTCGTATTCTTTTGTTTTTTATGGGGGCAAAACTATCCAGTAGTTTAAGGAAAGTTGTATTGAAGTGTGCAACAGCATTGTCCAGGGGTAGGGTTTTTAGGGGGTTCAAATTTATTGATTTTAGGGAGTCCGAGAAGGTTATTGGGTTGAAGTTTTTAAGGTTCCAAGTGCTGATGTAATTATTTGTTACATGTAATGGAGATGGAAGTCGCCTAGTGAAAATGGGAAGGTGGTCACTGAGGGAATCAGGAAGAGTTCCACTATCAGTGTAGTAGTGGGGGTGAGAGACTAAGATTCAGTCTAGGGTACTGCCACTGGAGAAGTCTTTAGAGGGCCTGGTAGTGAAGTTGATTAGCTGAGAGTACTTATATAGGTTGATGTTTAGGGGGTGTGTAGGAGAATTAATGGAAGACCAATTGATATTTGCGTCTCCCATGAGAATAGTTTCATTACTGATATTGGTAGAAATCCAGAGTAAGATATCCTCAAGTACAGAGGTATTATCTCCAGGGGGGGATGTAAAGTGAGGCTATGCAAATGTGTTTGTGTTTATTTAATTGAAATAGAGCTAGTACTAATTCTGCATTGGAGAAGTGAGGAATGGGTTTGTTGTAGGGAGTAATGGAAAGGGTGGATGAGTAGAGTAGAGCTACCCCACCACCCTTCTTGTGGGTCCTATCTTTTCTGATGATAGAGTAGTTTGGTGGTACTATGTCAATATCTTTTATATTAGGTTTTAACCAGGTTTCAGAAATAGCTAAGATGTCAGGTTTGTTGTTGAGAAGCCAGGCATGGAGATTGGGGATTTTGTTAACTATGCTTTGGGCATTCAGAGAAGCAAATAGGATGGATTTAGATGTAGGGGAAGTGGTGTTTGTGCGTGGGTTAGGGTGTATATCTCCAGATAGAAGTATGGTTGTTACGTGTTGGATTATGCTGATGAAATGTTTGGATTGCCTTGTTTGTATATTGTATATTTTCAGGTTTGAGTAGATATTGAAGGTTAAAGAGGGGTTAGAGAGTTTATAAGTAGAGGTTAGTTTGTAGTGAAAAAATAGATGGGTATTAATGGGATATAGTCCAGAGGAGATTGAGACAAATGAGTGTAAGTGAGTTGAAGGGAGTGAGCTGGTTGTGTGAAGTAATGGTGTGTGAATTGTGGTGTTGGGCTGGGAAAGGTAGTGGATATAAGTAAGGCTCAGAAGTAGTAATAGTTGGATTGAGAATGACAGAAGTTTTGTAAGCATGTTGAGGCTTAGCTAAAGTAGAATATGTAGTGTTGGGAGAAGGGATTAGAAATATATATTGTGTTGTTAAATATGAAGGGAGGTGTGAGGAGGTGGATTATAGGGGTGTAGAAGATGGTGATGAAAGGGGAGAGGTATTATAGATAAAGAGGCAGTAGGAGTGGTAGGGAAAGGGGAGGGGTGTAATAGGTAGGAAGGAAGTAAGAGTGGTTAGGTGAGTATAAGTGTAGATGCACTGGGGTGGGTGAGATTTGGGGGTAGGGTAGGGGAGCAGAGTGAGCCCGCAGGGCGAACGGAGCGGGTTGGAACAATCCAAGATAGAGGATCAGAGAAAAAAGTATCAGCAACAGGAATCAATAAAAAAGGTAGGTGGGTAGGTATTGTATGCTATATGGGAACACAGCAATGAGGCTAACAAGGTGAGAAAGAGAGAGTTTGAGATGTAGCAAGGAGAGAGTGGAAGTAAAAAAAGGTAGGGAGTATGTATATTTGTTAAAGGAAATGGAAAGTATAGCCAGCGTTGGGTGCAGAAGCCACTGAAGAACTAGTTTCTTTCTAGGTATGTAGTGATAGGGTGCTGCCACCTAGTGGTAGTAGAAGTGGTAATACAGGATAAAGGTAAGAAGTGATATAAAGGCCTTAGGTGGAACTAAGTGGTTAAAAGGATATAGTGATGGGGGGGTGCTGTAGTGAATGGTCTGTGGTAGGCTTCTTTAAGGAATGCACTCTCAGTAGGGCATACAAGCACAAAAATGGGTAATAATTGTAGCTAAACAATGAGTACAGAGGTAATTTCTTTTGGTTACATACAGTCATACACAGTGTGATATAAGGAGTCCTTGCAGTATGTTGCTTAGTAGTAGGCCAGGGCTAGCAGGCAAACATTCAGGGAGTTCTTCTGGGTTAAAACAGTTGATCTTCCTTTTGAGTATATAGGCAGGGAGGGAGTACCCAGGGTAGAATAAGTCATACACAGTGTGATATAGGGAGCCCTTGCAGTATGTTGCTTAGTAGTAGGCCAGGGCTAGCAGGCAAACATTCAGGGAGTTCTTCTGGGTTAAAACAGTTGATCTTCCTTTTGAGTATATAGGCAGGGAGGGAGTACCCAGGGTAGAATACAGAGAAGGTGAGCCTTAGCATCCTGACCACAGGACCGGGGAGATGTTGAATGCTGTTGGAGTTCTACTACCTATGGCATTTCTACAGGGTCTGGATAGAAAAAGGGGAGATCCTATTAGCCCAGAATAGGACAGAATTGTTTGTTTTTGTGTATGGAGACCAGGTGGTGTTGGAAATTTAGGAAGGGGTCAAACCATATCCCTAGGTACTTGAATGAAGTGACATTTTCAATAGTGTTATTAAGATAATCAAGGATTTTTAGAGGCCTGGAGATAGACATGAGTTTTTGCCTAGTGCCAAAAAGCATTGTTTTTGTTTTATAAGAGTTTAGCAGTAATTAGTTATCACTGACCCATTGAATAAGGACATGAAAATCAGGCTGAAGTTTAAGTTCAAGAGATGATGGAAAATGGTTGGAGCAGATTAGGACCATGTCATCAGCATGAAAGAGGAGAGGAAGATGGGGTAAATCAAAACAAAGTTTGTTAATGTAGATATCAAAGAGGAGAGGTGCCAGAATACATCCTTGAGGGACACCTTTCTTCAGAGGGACTGATGTAGAGGTTATTGAATTGAAATTAACTGTGACGTGAGTTTAGAGAAGTAGTTTTTGAATCATGGCAGTGTGTCATCACTAATGCCTATTTCAATGACATGGTCCAGGAGAAGTGTGTGATCAACAAGATCTAAGGATCTGGTGAGGTTGATAAAATGTCTCCAATAATTAGGCCTTTGTCCATTTCAAGAAGAAAGTTGTCGAGGAGCATCCAGATAGCTGTGAATGTACTGTGAATGGACGAAAATCCATGCTGTTTTTGAGAGAGAAGGTGGTACAGGATGATGTAATGAGAGAGTTGGAATTAAAGTAATCTTTACAGAATCTTTCCTAGGGTAGGGAGAATATAAATGGGCTGATGAATAAAAGGGATTGTGTTTTTTATGGAATATTTTTTCAGTGGCATTCTTTCAGATATTAGACATAATATTAAGTGTAATACACAGGTTGTAGATGTGTTTTAATAGGGTTACTGTGTTGGCTCTACAGTGATAAATAAACCACGAGTGAAAGTTGGTATAAGGAATGTTAATAAGTGCTTGATAGTGAGAGTGGAAACTGAAATCTGTGTCTTTGGATGGGTAATGTTATGCTGGAAGAAGTGGGTGTAGAAAGGAAGAAATAAAGATAAGGAACTCAGGGGTGGCTGGGAAATGATTAAAGCCATTTACTCAATGTTTACATTGTCTAAAAAGTTGACACGCACTTGTTAGCAGCCTAAAAATAAATGGTACGCTTACATGATTTCAATAATAAAAATCATTAATTTGGTTTTATTGGATGTATTGAGAAGAAGATCCATTGACATGAGCCATAACAAAAGTGGGTGCAAGGACAACACGCCACCCACCTCCTTTCACTTGTGAGGTATTCAGCCTTCATTACCATATCGCTCCCTTCTGTATTCCATCAAAATACTGGTTGACTCAACCATCTCTACTCTCTTGTAACATTTTGCAGTCTTTATTTACCTTATAATATCCCCCTTCATTCCATTAGTACACAGAATGCCATTAGTTTTTGAAACTTTCCTTTTTTCATTTGTACTTTTATCTACCTTCCCTGGCTAATTTTCCCTTTCTTCATTATCTACTTACTATTTTCTATATGCAAATGCATAAATTTGTAGTGATTTTACATTATACACTACTATCCCAAAGGAATTACGTACATATGCAGAACTTGCTTATTAATATTCTGTAACTATCAATTATTTTCTTGTGTATATGGTTTTCCAATGTATGTAGACCTTTTCTCCCCAATCCTATACTGAAAATGAGGATTGCTCAGTCAGACTATCCCAATTAATAAATATAACCAAGCAAGCAGGCAAATAAATAAGTAAATGCATTTCAAATTTTGAAACATCTGTGAAGGAGGTACTATCAAAAAGTAATAAAGTGAGAAAAGAAGGGCGGTATCATTAGTATAGACAGTAAAAAGAAATGGTCCCATTATATGCCCGTTATCAACTGACAGCAGATAAGAGAGCACATCCATCCATCATGTAGACTGATATCTGCCATCATGGTTACTAGAGAATAACATGCTATCACTAAGAAAGAAACTGCAGGTAACTAACACTGACAAAGTCTGGGATAACAAAGGTAGTCAGATTCTTTAGTTTGTTTGTGTCTTTCAGCTTTTCCCGGTTAGGGGTCGCCACAGCGGAACTCCAATCCGCTAATGATTGGTAGTTGATTTTTACATGCCGAGGGACAAAAAGAAAGTCTGTATAACTGCAGTGGATATTAAATCTGTTCAAACTTTGCAGTTATGTGTGGCAGTTTTGATGCTCCTATAGACTCCTGATACATTTACTAGAGAACTTTCAAATATTAATATGAAAAAAGAAGCATTCAAAGAGTAAAAACACCAAGAAACAGCTTGAATACAACCGGGATTAGAAATTAGGCCTTCTGTAAAAGTATACACTTGGTGGCCTAATAACAAGATACACATATAAGAATCTATTAAATAATGCACAATTACTTCACTCCAAAACTGTGAGGATAATTAGATTATTATATAGGGATAAAGTCTATTGCATTTGAGCATATGTGTCAGCTAATATAAACACCATTTTTTCCATCAACTCTGTCCTCAACATTAGGAAACTGGGCCACCACATGCTTACTGAGGGCTACGCCATAGCCAGGACTCCTCTATATTGATTCTGAATAGGTGCACCTACAAGCTGGAGATGTCCTGGAGTTCTGTTATGAATTGAAAGCATCTAGCTTTGTAGTGTTAATTTCCTTTCTCCAATGTTCCTATACACTTCAGTTAACAAGCTCATCTTTCAATTATGAGTTTGAAGGCTTTTACAATTAATTTAGATCAGACTTTACCTGACTGGATTATTTTCACACAATTAGAAGATGACTAAGAACGTCTGTACATGGCTTTCCAGTATGATGTTTCCATTCAATTCCTCTGACTCTGCATTTTTGAGCTTTTTGGTTATTTATTTGTATATTCCATTTAGTCCTCAGAACAATCACAGCATGGAGAATGAGCCTTTTCCACATCTGGAGCACATGGCTAAGTAATTGACATCTGCCACCAACCAGCCTTAAGCCACAGTGTTCTCACCCTGTCCTCAAGGACAGCACTTTTTAAGAACAAACTATTTATTAGACCATGTGCCACCTCCTCTGTCCCTATGATATTAGGCCACCCACTTCTTTATGCAGCTATGTTCCTGTGCCAGCTTGTCATGGTAACTAGATTTTTCTGCATAATCCATGCCAGCCAGGGGAAAGAGTAGCACTGGGGTTCAACAGTGATTGGGGTGTGTTACTATTAATACATGGTGATAGCCAGATGTAGAATGGGGTCATTCCCTTTCTGTGATTGTTTTATAAATCTTTATGTGAAATGTGGATCTGTATTAGAAGACCAAATGTTTAGGCGATCGAACACCTAAACATTGATCTACTAATATTGAAAGCAGAAAATGGCGAAAGGACATTTTCACGCAGGGAAAGATTTCCCTTGGCCGTTCGCCGAATTTTGCTATTTCCCTACTCTTGAGCGATCTCAGAGTTGGTATATTTAGTTGGGGGGCTGCATCGGGGTGTGTGGGGGTGAAATCCTCCATTTAATTTAGATGTAATGTTTTTTGTGTTGTGGCCGACAGACGTATTTCCCTGGGACATTCGACATTGTGTGGTTCGATATTAGCAGATCGATGTTTAGGTGTTCGATCACCTAAACATTCGGTCTTCTGATATAGACCCGTGAAATGCAGATGCATCCCTGAATAGGCTGAGTACCTGCCCCCCCCCCCTGGAAGAAAGGGACTGAGCAAGGGGGGATCAAGAAAGAACAGACAATGTTTATCTTGTTAGACAATCTTCTTACCCCAATTAACAGGTGATGTATTTAACAGGGAAGCTCTTTGATGGTCCAAATTTTTAGTTCAGTCAGAACAAGGGAAAAGGTTGCATTTTAATTGCTAGGGCAACTTACATAACAGAAATTATACCAAAATTTTAAAGCATCTCCACCAACTATAAGGCTGGTACTGAAAGGAGACTCGGTCATGGACTGCAGTACCCCTGGATGCCTAGTGTGGTCTATGCATTTACGAACGATTAGGGATCCCTTAATGGCCAAGTGGGCAACCCTGGGTAAAAGTGACATGGGGCCATTAGCTTGTCAATAAAAAGTACAGGAATGGATCCATATGATATATACTGTTATTTTCACTAGTGAAAAAATGTATGTTAGTTCATGTTCAAAATGGACCTTAAAGGGGTAGTCTATAGATAAATACCAAAATGGCAGACTAATCTGGTGTGAGAGACTAAACGTATGCAGAAAAATCTAGTTACCATGACAAGCTGGCACAGGAACATAGCTGCATAAAGAAGTGGGTGGCCTAATATCATAGGGACAGAGGAGGTGGCACATGGTCTAATTGGATTAGGGTTATTTAAACAAAGTTTGCAACCTAGTGGGCCAACAACAGAGGACTATGGCCCAGCTTCTCCCTACAATTAACACAAAGACTTCTTCTTTACGGAAAATATGGTTGGCAGCCTGATACTGCTACACCTAAAATGTTGATCCAGTCTTTAAACATGACTGGCCTCACATGGATAGCACCCCCTCCGCCAATGGCAGCATGGCAGTTCCTTCAAATCCCAGCAACATCTGTCTGACCTTGCATTTCCATTTATACAATTGCCATACCCTAGGAATGTACACTCCCCTTTCCTAAATTACATCTTTTCCACTGAAGTATGCTACAATACTTAGAGTTGCAACTTTCTTCTTAGGTAATGGGGACCATTGATCCCCATGTGGTCATAGCACTTACTGGGTTAACTTTTACTCCTCAAACAATACTGTTATTTCTGGACAATTCCTACACCAGGTGTCCAAATCAGGCACCAATTCAGCATGGACACAATTCTTACCCTTACCTCTTTACTTGGAATTGAGAAATACCAAACATCACCCCATTAGACGTTTTATCTTTCTCATAGTTTTGGTTTATTAGTGTTTTTTTTTTTAATTTCAGTGTTTTAGCTTTAATTGTCTTAAGACAGAAGTGGTGAACTTCAAGACACCCATGCAGATGGACAATACAGTTACAACTACTGAATCCTACACAATTGCACTTTATAGGCACTTACACGAGTGCATGGATCATGCTATCCCAAACAGAACCGAGACACTATCCTCCAAAGAAAGGAAGCCAATCTGGTGATCCCCTGCCATAAACAAACTGTACAACAGAAGGAAGAAACTGTTGCAAAAGAGAGTAAAATCCCATGAGTGGAGGAGCTCCCTGGTCAGTCTCAGTAAGAAGCTGCGATCCCTGATAAAATCCTCCAAAGCTAGTTATGAAAACAAAATCACCACTGATTCTAAAGACAGCCACAAAGCATTCTATAGCTATGTCAAGAATCTCAATGGCAACACTCAGATCTGCTCTGAGGTACAGCACAATGGCACAAAATATACAGACCCAACTGATATTGCCAACATCCTGGCAGATAGGTTCAGTGCTAACTTTACCCCCCTCTCACCCCCTAAATGGCCCATCTCTATACCGGAAGAATGTAAAGTTCCTGTAATCACGGCTGCACAGGTAAAAATCACACTCTCCAAAGCCAAGAACACAGCATCCATGGGACCAGACAACATCCCAGGCTGCATTCTACACAAACTACAGAATGAACTGGCACCCCACCTAAGTACCATGTTCAATCATAGCCTCACCTCAGGCTTTGTGCTCTCTGAATGGCGCACAGTGACGGTTATCCCACTCCACAAGGGGGGAGCCACCATGGAACCTGGAAACTACCACTGCATTAGCCTGACGAGCCTGGTCTGCAAGGCCATGGCATGTATCATCATGGAACTTATAAACAAAGACATTAGTAATCCCCAAACTCTGGACCCCACCCAGTTTGGGTTTGTAAAAGACAGATCATGTCTCCTAAACCTGATAGACTTCTTTGAAGCAGTCACCAAAGCCGTAGAAGGGTAAGGTGGTTCACACAGCCTATCTAGATCTTGCCAAGGCTTTCAACACCATCCCCCACTCTGGAATTATAGAAAAACTCACTAAACTAGGTATAAATCCTATGTCACAAGATGGGTTGCCAACTGGCTCACTGACAGAACCCACACTGTGAAAGTAGCAGCCTCCAAATCCGACTTAGGACCAGTGACAAGTGGAGTACCACAGGGTTCAGTTCTGGGTCCTGTCCTGTTTGGTATCTACTTCTCTGAAGTACAGGCTAACACAGAAGGTCTTTGGCTAATGAAGTTCACAGATGACTGCAAACTAGGAGCCATAATTGAAACTTCTAACGATGTGGACATCCTACAAAAGGGCTTCACTGAGACATATGCTTGGTGTCAAAGCCATGGTCTCAAGCTCAATGCCAAAAAGTGCATTGTCATCCCCTTTGGTAAAAACTCTGTACCCATGAACTACAACATAGGTGGTAGTATACTTAACACCGAAAGTGTGATAAGAGACCTTGGGACACAGGTGGACAATAGTCTGTCCTTTGATAATCACATCACCACAGTAGTCAGAAAATCCTTCTACATGGCACACCTCATCACAAAAGCTTTTCTTCCAGAAAAAAAGAGGTCACTGTTCCCCTCTACTCATCACTCATTGGACCCATTACAAAGTACAATGCCCCTTTTGGTATGTACCTCACAAGACATCTACAACAACTGGAAAGACAGCAGAAATACCTCACAAAGAGGATTACCGGCCTCAAACAGATGCCCTATGCAGACCATCTCAAAAAACTCCAGGTTTACTCTGTCGCATAATGCCTACTCAGAGATGATCTCTGCCTAACATACAAAGCTATGTAAAACCCAGAGCTGTTGGACATGCTCCACTTAAAGAAATCCCAATCCCTCTGAGCTACACGCTCTGGGGACCTAAACCTTGTCAATCCAATAAACAGAACATGCCAGAGGGATAGATTCCTGTCCCAGAGACTTCCCATACTCTGGAATAAACTACCTATCTACATCAAACAAAGCTCCTCATTAGCACTCTTCAAGAAAAATCTTGATGATTGGATGGGAAATAGGAAATTCACCCTGGGGATCACTTCTGTGGCTCTGCTCGACAGTGGCACAGGAAAATAATTTTCTTGGGTGGCAAAAGCCAGGGTACCCTTTTGGCTGGGCTTGTATAGGCCCTAGGACTGATAGCCTGGTACCTACCTATGAACCTATGAAAACATATGAAAGTACCGGCAGAACAGATGTGCACATAATCATCCTCATGAGTTGCCTCCTTCACAGAAATTGTAAAAAATACTTTAAATAAAAATATACTTGCAAAATACTTGTTTAAAAGACTCTTCTCTCTCAAACAAATCAACGCAATGGACTTAGCTAGTATATCCAGTGGACTTTTTCTGTATTTTTTTCTGTATTTATTTGCTATATCAATTCTAGGTTAGTTGAAAATTAAAGATTGATTATACTGTCTGTAATATTTCTCAACTACAGTATATGTTTTTATTACAGGTTTTATAACAGTTTGCTAGTCAGTGTGAGTTAATTCTGTTAAAGCTATTAAAATGGAAATACATGGTGAAGATGTTGCTTGGACCAACCACCTGAGAAGCCCACACACCCCCACGACACACGCATGCACACACAGCAGGTCAGCACCAGGCAGGGGGGCCACCCACTTTTTATCCCGCTGTTCCTTCAATTGTGTTGTAGTGTAGAGCAGTGCTAATCTGCATGCAATAAAGATTATGATTACAAGAGCATGGAGTCTGTGACTATTGTCTGTCCTAAGACAAAACCATTATTATAATAATGCTTTTAAGGTCAGACCCTCAGGGTTATTTAGAACATCAGTGAAAGGGTACTCATCAGTGAAAGATTACTTGCTCTTTACAAGGATGAACAAACGTAGACTTTATTTTCGACTGGAAACAGACTGCCTGCCTTGCTTGGATTACTTTCGAATACTTAGTAATGCTGTAGATTTATATATTTTCAATTATTACTTTTTGACTTGACGAGTTTACGTTCGCTACTTCTACTACTATTGTCTAATCTGATTAAAATACAGTGATTAACTAGAAATATACGGACTGAAAATCTTCCACACAGAGAAGTTTCTTACACTGTTTTGTTTCATCCTTGTAAAGGATACATTTTAGGTAGCTCTCTTGGATTATGGATTTTCAGTTATTCTGCTGTCTGCAAGGTTCACATGAAGGTGCCTTCCTTCTGTGCAGAAAGGAAAATGACATTACACTAAATAATAGTTTGAAGACTTTTACTCAACTAGTCACACATATTCCTTATCTGAGAAATGAACTTTGCTGCTGGAAAACATAGTACTGAAAATTTTAATAATAATCACATAATATGCATAGTCTTTGCTTTAACAATACAAGAAGTATTCTTAAATTGTAAGTTTGAGGTGATGCATACTAACAAGTCATGGTGTTCATAGATTTCATGAAATGTAATAATATCCAAGTTAGATCTTGATCTGGTCAATAACCAGCAAAGAGCATCACTCTACTTTTTGCAGAATTAATATATAGTCTATGTTTGTTTAGCCATCAAGTTACATCAGAAACATGAGTTGAATAACAGAAAATCTGATGAAGAAGACAAAAACCTGCCAATTTTGATATCATATGTATATCTGGATAGACAGTAAATAACATTAATGGCTAATTAATTGATAAGATGGTTGACACGGTGCCTAGAGAGGAGTTGTGGTATTGTATGAGGAAGTCAGGAGTGTCAGAGAAGTATGTAAGAGTGCTACAGGATATGTACGAGAGTAGTGTGACAGCGGTGAGGTCTGCGGTGGGAGTGACGGATACGTTTAAGGTGGAGGTGGGGTTACATCAAGGATCAGCTCTGAGCCCTTTCTTATTTGCAATGGTGATGGACAGGTTGGCAGACGAGATCAGACAGGAGACCCCGTGGACTATGATGTTTGCAGATGACATTGTGATCTGTAGTGAGAGTAGGTAAGACCCTGGAGAGGTGGAGATATGCTCTAGAGAGAAGAGGAATGAAGGTCAGCAGGACAAAGACAGAATATATGTGTGTGAATGAGAGGGAAGAGAGAGGAATGGTGAGGATGCAGGGAATACAGGTGGCGAAGGTGGATGAGTTTAAATACTTGGGATCAACAGTTCAGAGTAATGGTGAGTGTGGAAGAGAGGTGAAGAAGAGAGTACAGGCAGGACAGAGTGGGTGGAGAAGAGTGTCAGGAGTGATTTGTGACAGACGAGTGCCAGTAAGAGTGAAAGGGAAGGTCTACAAGAGGGTAGTGAGACCAGCTATGTTATATGGGTTGGAGACAGTGGTACTGACAAAAAGGAAGGAGTCAGAGCTGGATTTGGCAGAGTTAAAGATGTTAAGATTTGCAATGGGTGTGATGAGGGTGGACAGGATTAGGAATAAGTATATTAGAGGGTCAGCCCAAGTTGGAAGGTTTGGAGACAAAGCCAGAGAGGCAAGATTACGTTGGTTTGGACATGTACTGAGCAGGGATGCAGAGTATAATGGGAAAAAGTTGCTAAGGATGAAGCTGTCAGATAATAGGAAAAGAGGAAGGCCTAGAATAAGGTTTATGGATGTGGTGAGAGAGGACATGCAGGTGGTTGGTGTGACAGAGCAAGATGCAGAGGACAGGAAGAAATGGAAACAGATGATCTGCTGTGGTGACCCCTAATGGGAGCAGCCGAAAGAAGAAGAAGAAGAAGAAGATGGTTGAATAATACAAGACCCAAAAATAAGCCCTGTGGTACTCCAGAAGAAATGGCTGACTAGCTGTAATATTGCCCATTCATCTTAACTCATTGGCTTCTGTTTACTAACCAGTGTTTCCCTTTTCCAATAACGTAGGGTTTAATTATTTGACTTATTAAAGGTTGTATTATTACAGTACGAGGAATGCTATCAAAGGTCTTTGAGAGGTCCAGATACAATACACAAGAGCTAATGCCATTATCAAGTGCAATATTGACTGTTTAAAAAATATCCTAGGTTAGATTGTGTTGAACATTTTTTAATAAAACCATGTTGATTCAGATCTGCAAGGGACAAGTCTTTCCCATTGTTACTTAATAGGAGAGTGTACAACTTTCAAAACACTTGTTCAGAATTGAGGAAAAGCTAATTGGGTAAAATATAGTGATAACATTGTGTGGCCTGTTCATGTATATTGGTAAAATATAAGTTACCCAGAGCTATAGTAGTTTTAAGTATCATGTTAAATAGCTTGGTTAAGTGGACCTTAAGACTGCCAATAAAGCAGCCTGGTATTAAATCAGATCCACCCAAACTATTCATTTTTACTCTAATTAGAGGAGATTTAATCATATCTTCAGAGAATTTAGGACATATTGCTGAAGACTTGTCAGTAAATAAAATATTCACCAAATAAATGCTCCTTGAAGTTGCTAATGATACAAAATAAGCATACAGTAGTTTAACAATGTCTTTGTTATCAGTAAAGATGACACCGTCGCCCAATATAGAACCTTTCTATTGTATGCATTCTTGTTACTATTAACATAATTATAACATATCTTTTAGTCAACATGCTTTGTCAATGAATCCTCATATTCATTGTTACTTTCCTGCTAGACCTCTTAAGTTCTTTGTATAGTTTGTTTAATGCTCCCTTGGCACTACAAGATCCATATTTTTTTGTCTAAACTGAACTGTTTATCATATTGATTACTGCTGCAGTAGAGTTAACTATGTGGGTTATATACTGCATAAGATATAACAGCCAGCCAGCTTCCAAATCTTCAGGGCACCTTCTATGTGCCCAAACTGTTAGTCAGCTCAAGCTGACCTGACTAAAAAGACAGGATTGGGTGCCAAGCCCTTCAGAGACAGATATATGCAAATAGATTGCCCCTACTTTGGAACACGCTTCCTATTTATGTTAAGCAGAGACCTTCCCTGGCCTTTTTCAAATGCAGTTTGGATCAATGGATGGGGATTCACAAATTCCCACCTAGTATAGCACTTATATCCCTTATGGACAGGGCAAATCTGTAACATACTCAAGGCACAGGCATAAACTCATGCCATATTCTTGCCCCTTGGGGCCACCTATTGGATAAAATTGGATTATATTTGCTAGGCTTGTATGAGCTCTTAAGCCACTAGCCTAGTAATCTCCTATAAACCTATGAACTTATGAGATTTCATGTTGTTGAAGTGAGCACTCCTCTGCAGGCTTTCAAGGATCAACGTTCAGCTTGTGCTGTACCTTTGCTGTGCAGATAAGTTCGCTTTGGGGGAAAATCTTCCACTTTTAAAATAAAAATTTTGTTTTATTGCACTTTTGTATTTACAAAAGTTGTTTTTCAACCAGGATTCTGTACTTTTTTCCTGTTGGTTTTAAAAGCTGTTTAAAGTAATTGAAAACTTTTTTTTCCTGTTGGAAAAAGTATTTTTTTTTTTTACTTTTTGGGGCTGGTAAAATATTTTAAAGCACTATTTTAAAGTTTTTGTACAAAAAGTAACTTTTAAAGTCTGTAAATTTTTACTGGCTTTTGCTGCTTGTTTTTTCTGGGAAAGAGGGGCCATTTTTGACTTGATCATGGAACAAACTGCCAGTCCCACAGTCAGTCCTTCTTCTAGCCTCAAAAAGATAAAGTCAAGCAAATAGGCTTTGCCACCACAACATGTTAGCAGTTTGACTCAGCCACAGTTGGGTGACTCTGCTCTGGTCATAGCTTGTTCCTCAGACCACTCATCTTTTACCCCAGATCCCTCTGGTGTAGCACCTGCAGCAATTATTGGCCAGGGGATTAGCCATGTCCTCTGGGGCTGTTGAGGTCTCCTCAGTGGGTAATGGAGAGACACTGTGGTCAGTTCTGGGAGAAGGAGCAAGGAAGACTTCCTTGTTTGGTCAGAATGTTGTATACATCCATGAGGAAGCTGCTAATGCCATTAATAAGATTGTTGGTCCCATTTTTCCTGCAAAACAAACAAAAAACCCCCCAGAAAATAAAACATGTATCTACTTCTCCTCAAATTTCGTTAAACAGGAGTTATTTACAAGTTCAGAATAAGGGTTTAATTCAGGCTATTGATCCTTTTTATAAGGTGGTTTTTGGCAAAAGAAAAACGGACACCTCTTTTCCTAAAGAGATTCAAGATTGTGAATCTGAACAGGAAGACAGGGTTTTCTCCTCAGGCTTCTGATTCAGACTCAGAGGAGAGTTCATTTTCTGATTATCCCTGTAAGGTTTCCCTTTTTCTGACACTATTTCTAAAGTGTGCTGATATTTTCAGTGGGAAAAGGCAGAGGTTTCTCAAGTTCATCAGAAAATACTATGAGCTGTTACAGAATGAAATTTCAGAACCTTCACCTGTTCCTCCAGTTCTGTCACATTTGAAAGATGTGTTTACTCTGCCTGGAGTTTTCCTGATATTCAGCCTGCTGCCTCTAAAACTGCAGATAGAATATATAAAGTTCCTAAATCCTTTAAGTCCCAGCATCTATAGCTTTAGATAACCCTACTGCTGCTAAACATTTACTTAATTCCAATCCTAAACATTCTGTCAAGAATGGGAAATAATTGATAAATATGGAAAAATAGTTTATGCTTCTGCAACTTTGGATTTCAGAATTTTGAATTGTCAAGCTCAGTTGTTGAAGTTTAGTCTAATTAACTGAGAAATATGAAAATAAATGTTTTGTCTGCAGTTTCTTCTTGTTAGGAAACATCTGCTTTAAATAATTAATTTTCTACTATTTTACAAGTCATACCTCATTGTTTAGAGTGTGTGTACGACTTATCTTATATTTCTAACAGGGCTATCATTACCGGTACTGTTTTGAGGAGGTTTGCCTGGCTGCACTCTGAGAACCTTCCAGATGCTGTGAAAAGTGAGATTTTAAATTCTCCTTTGGATAGAGATTTTGTTTTTCTCTGGTGCAGAGGTTTACAGAAAGTGTGATGAAAGGAGTAAGGTGATACAAAGAATCTCTAATATTTTTCAGCTCTCCCTTTCTAAAATTTCTGAGGACCTCTGTAGCCCCTCATCCAGTTTTGACAAAAAAGCAAAATAAACAGCCTCAGCAAAATGTGAGTAAACAGAAATTTAAGACTAAATGGCGGGGAGGGGGGGGGCATCCAAAAATAATCCACACCCCCAAACCAAGCACAGTCCAACAAATAAGAATGACTATTTAAAGGAACCTGTCCCTCTCCTACCATGCCAGTCCCTTTTCCTTTCTAGCATATCTGAGTCTCCACTTTTTTCTTTTCCAAGAGATAGTGTCAGATAAATGGGTTCTAAAGTGTATCCATCAAGGTTACAGATGACAGTGGGAGGGAATTTCTCCTTTCCAAGGGTAATTCCTCATCCTGCAGACCAGACTCCTTTATTTCTCCCCAGTCCTTCAACACATGCCATCCCAAGGAATGATAGAACCAGTTCCTCCATCCCAGATTGGGGAAGATTTTTATTCAAGGATGAATTTTTTCAGTACCAAAGAAACAAAATGCTTGGAGACCAGTTCTGGAGCTTTTTTTCCTAAACCTGTTTGTGATAATGATACAGTTCATAAAGCTGTCACTTCACAACTTGTTATCTCTTCTTCCTGGTAACACTAGTTTTAAAAGATACTTATCATCACATCTATTTTCATCCAGACTTCACGTGTTTCTTAAGGTTTTGTGTGTCTGAAACCAATTATCAGTTCTCTGTCTTACCCTTTGGACTATCCACTGCACCAATAGTTATAACAAAGTGTCTAGCTCCAGTTTGCACATTACAGGATATTCACGTTTTTCTATATTTAGATAACTTCCTTATCTTTATAGAATCTTTTTCAAAGTAACAGGAATCTCTCCATTGGGTGAGATCTCTTACACAAGCTGCTTTTCCAAGAGAACATTCAAGAGTCTTTTTTTGACTGCTTCACACAGGATTATGTTCTTGTGATGTCAGCCAAACACCTTAATTCAAAGAACTTTTCTTCCACAGGAAAAAATAGATCTATATATAGATCTGTTTTTAATATTTTCCACTCAGACATCAGACTCTGTGAGAGAATACCTCAGGATTGTGTGTTTCATTGTATCTATGATTCTTATGATATCCATGGCAAGACTCCACATGAAAATAATACAATGATAGCTGAAGTCCCTTGATCCAAGAACGAACATCCATTGTCTTTTCAAATACCAGTGCTGGGGTGTGTCAGAAGAGAATTCACTTGGTGGTGACAGCAAATTTGTCTAAATCCAGGTGTCCCCTTCTCTTTCCCCACTGTAAAGTAGCCAGTCACCACAGACAACTCAGACTTTGCTTATAGAGCATTTTCAGGAGGGACAAAAGTGCAGGGTGTGTGGAACACCATGGATAAATGCAAGCACATAAATATAAAAGATGTGCTTCCCCTGATCAAGGCACTCAACTCTCTGAATCATCTTTGGTCCTCTGGACCTATTGAAGTTGTTACAGGCAGTATCATTTATATGATACATCAACAAGCAAGGGGGGAATTAATTCATACACTGTTTGCATTCTAGCCATGTTAACATGGGATATAGCTTCGCAGCATAGTCTTACTCTACAGGTATTCTATATTCCATCAGAGCAACATTTTGTGGCAGACAAGCTGAGCAGGACAAGAGTAGAACCACATGAATGGAAACTAGATCAGGGGGTCTTGCAAGACTTGATCCACTGGTGAGAAGTTCCTCAACTACACTTATTTGTCTATTCTTTGAACAATCATCTGGCAAGATTCTGCTCTAGGACTCCATGCACGAAAGCCTGGAAGACAGGTATTTTTCATTCCCTTGGACAGGAATGTATCAATATACTTTTCTACCCTTTACACTGATAGTCAAGGTATTTCTGAAGATTCAGTAGGAATTCCCCCAAAAGTATTGTGATGACTCCCTTCTGGCTCAGACAATATTGGTTTTCTCTTCTTTTGCAAATGACTAGGGAAATTACCACAGGCTTCCTCACAGAATGGATCTACTCACACAAGATCATAGGTTTATAGGTTCATAGGTTCATACTAGGCTATCTGCCCTGAGGCAATTATAAGCCTAGCCCGATTCTGTATGGCTTACGCCACCCCTTGATTTGAGTATACTGTGCCCTTTAAGGTTTAGCTTACTGTGCCTCTGTCTAATAGTGACATGGGAGTAATCCCTGGGACAAACCTACGATCCCCCATCCACCTATCGAGATTCTTCTTGAAGAGATTCAGTGAGGTGCTCTGCCTCACATGAACTGGAATTCTATTCCAGAGCGAAGATCAGGGGTGTTTCATACCCCCTAACTCCAATCAACTTCAGTAGATGTCCTGGATGACAGGATCTTGTTTATTGAACATGTGCAGGAGGTACTAATGGAGATAAGAAAGCCTGATACTAGAAAATCATATATTATTACATGGAAAAGGTTTCGTAGTTGGTGACAATAACATAACAAGCACACATTCAGGTCTAGAGTTTCTCTGTATTTACAGTATGTCTGTGTGTTACTTTCCTGTTGCCATGGATCCTCCTCTTTCAATGCAACCTGATATAAAAATGTTTTAGAAAGGGGTTTTGCATAAGAAGCCTCCAAGGAAACCCGTGGCCCCTCCCTATGATCTTAATTTTGTTAGAAAAGCTAACACTTGCTCTATTTGAATCAGCTAAACTTATAGAATTTAGATTCTTAACATGGAAAACTATTTTACTGATTGATCTGACCTCTGCAAAAAAAAAAAATCTATCTGAGTTGCATGTTTTTATGGTGAATCAACCCTATTTCGTTTTCCATAGAGGCGGGGAATCTTTGAGAAGTAATCCTTCTTTTATACCTAAAGTGATATCCAAGTTTACTTTAAACTATCCATCTGCCTGTTTTCTTTCATGAACCTAAAATGAGGGAGAAAGGATACTCTGTACATTTGATGTCTACAGGCAACTCAGGTTCTGTCCTGACAGAACTAAATCTTCCAGTTACTGGATCAGTTATTTATTTTTTGTGAAGGTAAGAAGAAGGAGCAACCTGTGTCAAAGCACACTGTTTCCAAATGGTTGTTTCAGGCTATTACCTTTTGTTATACTCACCACAACAAAACCATTCCAGGCAGAGTCAAGGTCCACTCTCCCAGGGCCTTGGCTTCATCTATGACTTTTTAGAAAAGGTTGGATTCTAGAAGTATTTTAGAAGCAGCAACTTTGTCCTCTATTTATACATTTATAAGGCATTACAAGCTTGAATCCTTCAATAGGTCTGTATCTGGCTTTGCTAGGACCATTCTCCAGAGGCATCTGACCCTTTCCTTTCCACCCTCCCCAAATGTAGTAAGCTGGGGTAACCTACCCGTATAGCTAAGGCTACTGCAGCAATGATCAATACAATGAACACAGTACAGTTGTGTAAGTAAACCTACTATAACATTAGGTGGTCGAATGATCGATCACTTCTGCGTTAGCCACTGCCTCCCTCCATCCCACTTGGTTTTTGATTGGTTGTTTTTGCCAGGGTGTGAACACTTTCTTTTTGATGTTCCTAGCATTGTTCTTTCAGAGCTTAGCCTTCTACTGTCTGTTGTTACAAACGTTGTGCCCAAACTTGTGCTTTTGGGGGCTGGAGTTGACAAATTGGTCGGATGGGCGGAAGATGCCCTGAGGCTTCAGAAGCTGGCCAGCTGTTATATCCTATGCAGGATGTAACCCATATAGCTAAGGTTAGTCCAGCAGTGATCATTTGCACATCTACTGTCATGGTTAGTTTAGTTACACAACTGTACTTTTTTTTAACAATTTAAATTAATTTCTTATTCCGCCAAGTAGGCTTAACATGCTTTGGGCTAACAAGTTTAACTGCTTTACAGGAATTCACAATTATTTGACAGGTAATTTCCAATAAACCTCATACAGAAGAAGGATTGTGCTGAAAATCAGAATTTCTATCTAAATCTTGTATACTGTGAATTGAGTAAAATAAAATATTTTTTGTAGCATTGAGAAGCTATGCTTGTGCTCAGTCATATACACACACATAATACATTCCTGTAATTTTTGCTCATAAGGTCTATAATTACAGCTTTGGCACTAACCTGTATTTACCAGTAATGCCTTTTAAGTGGGAGGATTTTTTAAGTAGATGATAGTTGAACTAAGTGTCTCCTATCCAATTGATAATGACATTACAGTTACATAGCAGTACTATTGTCAAACTTCATTCCCAAGATATGGAACAAAATACTAGCCCCCATAACCTCCAACTGCTCTATAGCTCAATTCAAAAATCTTCTAAAGTTACTCTTAACTGAAACATGGCTCTGCTCTTGCACATGGCCTGGCTAGTTTCTGGTAACAAGATTTAGCAGTTTACCCCTTATCAATGACCACTACTTTCTAGTGAATTGCATATGTTATATATGCCTGTATTTGACTATGTATATATCTGCAGAAAATTTTAACATGAGTCATATACTTGTATAGTGTATTACTCCTTTGATATCTGTCAATTATTTACATACATCAATTTTGTAAAGGTCTTCTGGAATGTCTCTATTTGTTCTATCATGTAATAGGGGGTTCGTAGGTTTGTCCCAGGGATTACTCCCGTGTCACTATTAGACAGAGGCACAGTAAACTAAACCTTAAAGGGCACAGTATACTCAAATCAAGGGCATACAAATGCCTTCTATGAACACCTCCAGGACTGCATGGATCAGGCAATCCCAAATAAAACCAAGACTCTTTCCACAAAGGGCAAACGTCCAGTCTGGTGGACCCCAGCCATTAACAAACTTTACAATAAGAGGAGAAAGCTATTACATGATAGAACAAAATCCATAAAACGGAAGTCACCCCTGATCATTATTAGTAAAAAATATGAGCACTCATAAAATCAACTAAGGCCAATTTTGAGAGAAACATTGCCATGGATTCAAAGGACAATCATAAGGCCTTTTTCAGCTATGTTAGGAACCTGGGTGGAAACTCCCAGATATGCTCAGAATTAGTCCAAAATGATACAAAAATCACTGAACCCACAGACATTGCCAACATACTGGCAGACAGGTTCAGTGCAAACTTCACCCCCCTCTCCCCCCCTAAAGGAGAGATAACTATCCCAGCAGAGTGTAGCCTCCCAGACATCTCAAATGCGCAGGTGAAAGCTGCTTTCTCTAAAGCTAAAAATACAGCATCAATGGGACCGGATGGTGTCCCCGGCTGTGTGCTACACGAGCTAAATGAGGAATTTAACCCGCACATAAGGCAGCTGTTTAATCTCAGCCTTACCACAGGATACGTGCCCAAGGAGTCACGTACGGCAACTGCGGTCCCACTCCACAAAGGCGGTGCCTCTACGGACCCTGGTAATTACCGCCCCATAAGCTTAACAAGTCTAGTCTGCAAAGCTATGGAGAGGATCATAATGGAGCTCATAAACAAAGATATAGGGGACTTGCAGACATTGGACCCGACCCAGTTTGGCTTCGTCAAGGGCAGATCATGCCTTTTGAACTTGGTCGACTTCTTCAAAACAGTCACCAAGGCCATTGATGAGGGAAAGGCAGTCCATACAGCCTACCTTGACCTTGCAAAGGCCTTCGACACAATACCCCACTCGGGTATTGTAGAAAAACTTACCAGCTTAAATGTAAACCCATATGTCACAAGATGGGTTGCAAACTGGCTTAAGGACAGACCCACAGGGTTAGAGTTGCTGGCGCTATGTCAGACTCCAAGCCGGTCACAAGCGGTGTCCCACAGGGCTCGGTCCTTGGCCCCCTATTGTTCGGCATCTACTTCTCAGAAGTACAGGCCAACATGGGAGGACTTTGGCTGACAAAGTTTGCAGACGACTGCAAACTGGGCCATAGTGGAAAGTGCATCGGACACGGATATCCTTCAGAAGGGACTCACGGAAACAGATAGCTGGTGCCAGAGCCATGGCCTGAAGTTAAACGCCAAAAATGTATAGTCATACCCTTCAGGAAAAACAAGGTAACCCCAAGCTACCATATAGGTGGCAATCCACTAAGCACAGAAGAGGTTATCAGGGACCTGGGGACCCAGGTTGACAGTGGCCTTTCTTTTGACACTCACGTTGCTAAAGTGGTTAGAAAGACCTTCTACATTGCCCACCTGATCATGAAAGGATTCACATCCAGATCTAGTGAGGTCATTGTTCCCCTGTACTCTTCACTTATCAGACCAATGATCGAGTACAATGCCCCATTCGGGTTGTATCGCACCCGACATCTGCAGCAATTGGAGAGACCCCAAAAGTTCCTCACCAAAAGGATAAAGGGACTCCAAAATCTGTCATATGCTGCCAGATTGAAGAAACTCCAGCTCTGTTCAGTTGCATACCATCTGCTCAGAGGTGACATGTGCCTGACATACAAGGCCATGTCCAACCCGGAATTAATGGGCATGCTCCACCTCAAAAAATCCTAATCCACCAAAACCACTAGAGCAAGCGACTTAAACCTTAGCACGGATATAAATAGGACATGCTGGAGGGATAGATTTATCACTCAGAGACTTCCTATGCTGTGGAATAAAATCCCGGTCCATGTGAGGCAGAGCACCTTGCTGGCTCTGTTCAAGAGAAATCTTGACCTGTGGATGGGAGATCGTAGGTTTATCCCGGGAATCATCTCTGTGTCACTGCTGGACAGAGGCACAACAAACTAATGGGCACAGTATTTTTTCATATAAGGGGTGGCGTAAGCCACAAAAATTTGGGCTAGGCTTATAAATGCCTTAGGGCAGATAGCCTAGTATAAACCTATGAACCTATGAACCTATAAATAATTTGAACTATTTTTTTTGTATTTTGTGGTTTATATTTTAGTGCTTTGTACTCTTTTCTGTACTTTATCAACATCTCTTACACTGTTCAACATTTTGTACTTTTTGGAGCTTTTCTCCCTGGGTCTCTGCTGAAAAAGGACCTGTGTCCAGTCAGACTTTCCCAGTAAACAAATGAAAAATAAAATAAATAAATAAGTGCTTCACATCATCATGTCAGCTTTTATGCAGCCATGTTAGGCTTGTTTCTAAATCATCCTAAATGTTATTGTAAAAAAGTACAAAAACATTTAATTTAAATGTACTTCTAGCCACAATAGTCCCATTCTGTACATCTTGGAAAGTTTTAAAAAAGTCAGTTATGTCGAGTAGCAATTTGCACAGGGTTACTAATTTCTTAGTATCTCCTTATATTGCTTTCAAATGCCAATGAGGTCCGAGTTAAAATAATATTTTTACGGAACTCTATCGATTTCCCTGACTGAGAATAAAATATTAATATTAAACTGAATCTCTTTGGGCAACATACTTTACAAATACTTAGCAAATAGTTGTAGAAATTGTAGTTACCATAGTAACAAACTATCATTACAAGACTTAAGATTCTGTTTAAAAGTAAGACATTTTATGAGACTATAAGGTGTGTCTGTCTCATTAGGTACTTTTTATAAGATATAGACTATGGTCATCCTGACCCAGGACACAAAACATTCTGGGTATAGAGACATAAGATTAGAGAGTCATGTAAAGACTACAAATTACTGATATCCCATTTGATAGTTGTTTAATAGTTAAAATGACTCCCTATTGAAATGTCAGCATTTGTAACATTGAGTGTCAACACACTGAAAAAAAAGACCTAAAATCCAGTCTTCAACATCATTCTTCTCCTTTAAACTTCTTTTTTTGCTGGGAGGAGGGGCAAGCCTCACTGAACATGATGATATGTGGAGCAAGCCCAAACACCCCCAAACTTAATATAGCAATTCTGAGATTGCTGTAATTTGGAGAAAGGGCAATATTTTGACAAATGGCAACCTGAGACTTGATATATGTATGCCAATTTTTTCGGCTATTCAGTTTCCTTATTACATGACCCACTCATGCAGGTCCTGACATTTCAAATAGTTGCCAGCTAAAACATTTAGGATTTGCGGAAAAGCTGCAACCTGCTACAAGTTCCAGCACTAATACATTGCAAACTTGAGACTGACAGAAAATGTCTCACTTCAGAACTGCATTAACAGAGGAACTTCTATAATTGTTATAAAAATACATAATTAATAGAATATCGAACACTCTTGTGAGGCCTTTAGAGTTACATGGTCATGGTATATGCTAATTTTAAGCAACAACAAAAAAAAAACAATACCTAAAGAATGTTGAAGATTGTGAGCTTCATAAGAATTTATATGCAAGTCTGTTGTGTGGGATGTTACAGTGGCCCTAAAGGCAAAGTCTGGCAAATATACTAAAGCATCAAACATTAATGCTTAGTAATAGATTATCATTACCCTGCTACAGGCTATCCTGTTTATTCTGATTACAAATCTGTGTCTGTCACAGTGGAGTTTTGCATGTAAATTTATTTGAAAATATGCAGCTTTAATATATGATATTTAGATGATCTTCTCAAATAGATGCTCAATGCATTGCATTACTAAAATGTTTATGTGGGCAGCTGATAACATGCTGTCATGTTACACAGTCATTTACTGACATTTTTAGACAATGGGAGTGCTTTGTCTTATTTTAACTCTACTGCAAATAATATGTGCATCCGTGCTGAAATTATTAACTGAATCTACAAGCACTGGATAATAACAGTAGTTCCCTACATAAGAAAACAGAGCAAAACTTCCACTTATTATATAACGCAGCACAGAGCAAATAACAAGGTTAGATCACATGACAAGTAAGTTATGAATGCATGATGTAGTACTCTAAAATATCCTTGCTTCATGTGTTATGTTGTACCTGCCAAGACAATAGGGCCTACAACTCAAAAATTGTGGGACCTTGATTTTAAATCAGATTTGCAAACTTGTACCATTTTATTTGTTTTAAATACTTGACAGACAAGCCAGTGGAAGATTAAGGCTCACTGGATTTAGAAATGAAAACTCACAGCAGAGACACAGTGCTGATTGTCATATTTATGACATTTTAGTGGAAATGATTTAACTATCTCATATGTCTGAAATGAATGTTCATTAGACTATCCCTGACACATATTCTGAACAGGAAGACTACCTCTGGAAAGGATATGCACAGTAGTGTTTGAGCATGGCTAGTCATTTACTTAATCATACTCATACTTATACACCAGTTTTTATAAATGGGCAATCCATTCATCTCCTTCCCCATCATTGTCCTTATAAACTAATTTATACTTAAAAAAACATGCTCCCAAAATTGCATGTCAGTAATAATAATCATTATAGACCTTCAAATGCAATCAATTACTGATAGCATAATTCATTATGTATTCGCATTTCTGAACTACTGAAAAATGTGCACTTTCCTAGACTTACTGCTATAGCAACATTTAGAGTTGATATACTTTTCATATCACAGACCCGCATTCTGTTACAGACCTGACATAACCAAAAATTATTTGAATACTGTGATTTGTTTTCTTTACCTTGTGTTTTACTTGTATTCTGCTTTTAACTGCATATTAAAACTTGAAAAGAGACCACTTTTTCCCACCTTCCCAAACAGTTACTATTGTGTTCTGAAACACCACTGTCTTTCTAGCTGCCTGCCCCTTATGTTAATTTGAACATATATCTCATTTCCTCTCTGCTTTTACTGGCTTGTGTAAGTAAGCATAAAATTATCATTTTGTGAAATCACTCCCCTTCAAATTTATTGGCCATCCTACTGTATTCCATAGTACCAGAATACAAAAGTGACCACCCCCTTTCAATCTATCTTGCTGTTTTAAAAATAGTGACTCTCCACTAAAACTTAACTTTTTAGACAGGGAAAACTTAAGTTACCAACTCTCACATCTAATTCCTCTAGTGCACACTGCAGTGTTTATGATATACCCTTTTTTCATCTTACCTTTAAGCACCTATTGCAAGACCACCAGTTATTGGAAAGCCCACATTCTGCCTCTCAGTAGTTATCTTGGGATTAGGGCTTCTATTTTCCCCTGGTGAGAGAAGGAGTGCAGTTACATTATTTCCTGGAGACTGATGATTACCAGAAAGCTTAATAACTGCTTTATAGGTGACAGCTTGGAATCTGTGCTTATATTCTGATCCTGGTGAAAGTAGGAGAAAAGTGCATTGATTGCTGACTCTTTCTGGTTGGAGTCCCTGTGACTAGCACTTGCTCTAAAACCTGCACTAGGAAGCCTTAAACTGATACAAGCACTCAACTCTCCTTGTTAATAAGGAGAAATTAATCATAGGCACTAAATAGTCTATAATTGCAAAGTACCTTGCCAAGGTAAGGGAAAGCAGCTCTTGTACTTTACAAAAAAAAAAAGTACCTAACCAGGCATGTCCAAGGGTCAGCTTCCGGTGGTTTCTCTTGTCCACCTGGTGAATCTGGACATACTGGGGCAAGGCAGCAATTGCCTCATGTACACAGACAACCCTCTCCTTCTACCACCCAGCACTACAACCTGCGAGAGATGCATTTACATAGCCAAACTGGAAGCAAAGCTCTCTCCACCCAAGCTTGTGCTAGACAAACAAGTGGAGAAGGTTAACACCTGCACTACACCTCAAGCAACACATAGCCCTTCAAAACCCTTACCACCGACACCCACACATAACAACACTAAACCCACATATGCAGAGGCCCTTAACATTAACCTGCCCAAGCAACAAGGACCTCTGAAGCTGAAACGCAAACAAACACCAGTTACAACCAAAGTATCACATGGCTCACAACACCAGTGTGCCACCCAACAACAGCCCCTAAGGCAAGACAATGTACCAAACACTTTAGTCACAGGTGACTCTATAGTCAAGCACAATGATGTCCCACTCACCAGGCTGAACAAGGAGAAAATTACAGTCAGCTGCCTATTGGGTGCCAGGATCCACCACATAATGCATGCACTCAACTCACTCCACAACAAGTATAAATATGACTCTGTCATTGTCCATGTTGGAGTAAATGACTTGAGACGTACCTCCCTGGACCACATGAAAAGAGACATGGAAGAACTCACAGATCATGTGGCCCAGGCAGGTATGACCCTAGCCCTGAGTAGCATCCTGCCTTCGCCCAGAATGATACCACAGTATAAGGACAAAATGATTGACTTCAACAATTGGCTAAGCTACTAGTGTCATTCAAAGGGGATCCAGTATCTGTCTGCCTGGGATGACATGATCGACAAACCATGATGCTTTACCAGAGATGGTCTGCACCTGTTGCCCCTGGGATTCAGGTTACTTGCTAAGGATCTTGCCACCCCTATAGTGCCTTTTTTAGGCAAGGCTCAAAGGACAAAACCACCACTGTAACAGGTACAAGTATGCAAAATCTGAAGGTAATGCTACTCAATGCTAGAAGTCTAAACCTCAAAATGCACTCTCTCGAGGCACTGCTAAAAATGGAGAACATCGATATCTGAGCAGTAACTGAGACCTGGTTCGAAGCTCCAGAGAGCACCCCTGCAATACCAGGCTACAACTCTTACCACACTTTATAGACACTAAACCAGGACTGAAACACTAAAGCTGGAGGAGTGTCCATATTCACCAAGGATATTCACACCTCCAGGATAGTTGCCCAACACAATGTATCCGAAATTCTCCAGGTGCAACTAACACTAGGTAAGACTGCAATCCAAACTGTAGCTTATTACAGATCCCCCACCTTGCCCCAAGATTCTCACTACACCTTTCTAAACATACTGGAAAATATTAAGATACAACCAAACAATCTAATACTGGGTGATTTTAACTATCCTGCATTAACTGGGAAAACTATTCGTGTATCAACACTATGCCTAAAGGTTGTTGGAATTCATAAATTCCAATGCCCTGGATCAACTAATCCATAGTCCCACCAGGGGCTCCAATATCCTGGACCTGGTCATTACCAACATGGGAAATCGATGCTCCACAGCAGTGGTCACCCCCTCATTGGTTAGGTGTGACCATAAGCTAATCACCTTTGACATCCACATCTGAGCCCCCCCCCAGTAAGGAAAAATCCATAAAAACTTCACCAAGGCCAATTTCATGCTACTCAAGTTAGAAGTGACAAACTTCATCGCACCCATGCAGATGGGAACTGAAAGTTCGACTGCTGAATCCTACACTAAAACACTGTACGAGCACATCCACTCATACTTGAATCATGCTATCCCAAATAGAACCAAGATGCTCTCCTCCAAAAAAAGGAAGCCAATTTGGTGGTCCCCTGTCATAAATAAACTATACAACAGAAGGAAGAAACTGTTGCAGAAAAGAGGAAAATCCCAGGATGCAAAAACCTCCCTTACCAGCCTCAGTAAGAAGCTGTGATCCCTCATAAAATCCTCCAAAGCTAGTTACGAAAATAAAATTGCCAAAGATTCCAAAGACAACCACAAGGCATTCTATAGCTATGTCAATAATCTAAATTGCAATGCTCAGATCTGCTCTGAGCTACAACAGAATGGCATTAAATATACTGATCCCAAGGACATTGCCAATATCCTGGCAGATCGATTCAGTGCCAACTTCACCCTCCTCTCACCCCCTAAAAGGCCCATCTCAATACCGAAAGATTGACAAATTATGGTAATCACTGCCACACAGGTAAAAACCGCACTCTACAAAGCTAAGAATACAGCATCCATGGGACCAGATGACATCCCGGGCTGTGTACTACATAAACTACAAAATGAACTGGCACATCACGTAAGTGTCAGGTTTAATCATAGCCTCACCTCAGGATTTGTGCCCACTGAGTAGCACACAGCTACAGTTGTCCCACTCCACAAGGGGAAAGTGTGATAAGAGATTTAAGAACAGAGGTGGACAGTGGTCTTAATTTTGATAATCACATCACCACAACAGTCAGGAAATCCTTCTATGTGGCACACCTCATCACTAAGGGCTTTTCATCCAGAAAAAATGAGGTAATTGTCCCACTGTACTCATCCCTCATTAGACCCATCATAGAGTACAACGCCGCATTTGGTATGTACCTCAGAAGACATCTGCAACAACTGGAAAGGCCACAGAAACACCTCATGAAACGAATCACAGGCCTAAAGCAGATGCCCTATGCTGACCGACTAAAAAACTCCATCTATACTCTGTCACATATCGTCTACTCAGAGGCAATCTCTGCTTAACACACAAGGTCATGTCAAACTCAGAGCTGTTGGACATGCTACACTTAAAGAAATCCCAAGCCATCAGAGCCACATGCTCCAGGGACCTAAACCTTGTCATCACAATGAACAAAACATGCTGGAGGGATAGGTTCCTGACCAAGAGACTCCCCATACTCTGGAATAGACTGCCCATAAATATCAAGCAGAGCACCTCCTTGGCCCTCTTCAAAAGGAACCTTGATGACTGGATGGGAGATAGGAAATGTACCCCATGGATCACATCAGTCACCCTGCTAGACAAGGGTCCAAGGAAGTAAATATTGTGGGAAGAAATAGCCAGGCAATTGTTATGGCTAGGCTTGTATAAGCCCTAGGGCCAATAGCCTAGTACCTACCTATGAACCTATGAACAAGGCTGTTGTTATTGGTGCTATTTTGTTCCTTGACTTGTCAAAAGAACATGTTACCTTCAACCTCAGCTCCTTAAGCCAGATTGCTGCTGTGAAGATGATTGGGGAAGATGGGTGAAGGCTGCCAGCCTAGCCAAATAGAATTTGCTACATAATTCTGGCATTTGTAAATATAAATATAAAATACAGGCTTGTTTCTTAAAAGAAAGAAAACACTGTAAAATGTGAACTTCAAGATTGAGGCAACATTGCCATCTGCTAAGGAAAACTAAGCCAAGCATTTTAAATGTTCTTTGAAATTAAAATTATGTTTTGTATGTCCTTTGAAGTTAGAATTTGGAGTCGATGAGTCTGGAGTAAGCATCCTGCCTATTGTTTTAAGGCTAAAGTTAATGACCAAAATTTACATTTGGGATGTCCTTTATTGCTCTAAGTGTAAAAGAATGCAAATGTAGTTAATGTGTAGCCTGGGAACTCCAGGAAGGGTGAAAAAGATGAAGTAATGTTTATCAGGACTGGAGTTTCAATTTAAACAGTGAGAACCAGAGATTGTAAATCATTTTGATCTTGGATATCCAACTTATTAGCACTCTGCCTGTGTCTTAAGTAAGTTATCTTAGAAGTGTGTTTTCTTGTAGTAATAGCTAGGAAGTTAGAAGAAAGTTAGACTAAGTATTTTTTCTGTTATGTCAGAACTGTACTACAGAATTATTTTAAGTTTCTGTGTGATCTCTGAACTCTTGAATAGCCCTGTGGTATAGTAGCATTGTCTTGTGTTTTAATTATTTATTATTAAATATTTTAAAAAAACTTTTACCTGTGGCTGGTTTGTGTAGGGATAAGTTAAGCTCTAGAGTACATTGCATATTTATATAGTTTATTGTACAAGACCACTCTAATAAGCCTTGACTGATTAGTCACACTTACCAATTGGATAATAATATTGCACAGTAATAATTGGACACCCTTTTAAGGGCCTTTGGGTAGCTGATAATTATTAGCTGGTGGTGTCAGTAATTACTACCATATAGTCTGGGTAAAGGGGCACAGCTGGAGAATCTGTCAGCCTTTCCCAGGAGTATCTACGAAGTTGTATCAATACTTATCTCAAAGTGTGTGTGTGTGTCAGCTACTTGGGCAGGGACAAAAAGCATTGATTGGACAGAGATGGTACTGGAGGTTAGCTTGCCAGCTAGGCTGAGATCTGTACCCTATAGCTGTGCCAGTGGGCAGTCTTATTGGGGACCTGGGGAGCAAGGGAGCAACCAGCCCCAGACTGACTGTGATCTCTGTGTGCACTTAAGGGAAATTGTACTTTACTGTGTGTATTTGTTATCCTTTCCTCATATATGAGACGTCCTCTCTGGTTTTAGTGGTGGGGATTGAGGCTCCTTGATTGCTGGGCCAGGGCACGGGTGTCACATTGTGGTGGCAGTGGTGGGATCCACTTCACATTTTTGGTGGCGGTGGATATCCACATCACATGTTAATTAGTTGGCAAATACTAATTGGCTTGTAGTGGAGTGGGAAGAGTGAATCCTGTTGCTTATGTACAGTGAGCTTTGAAGGTGTTTTGTACTCTAAATCAGCCATGCAGTGAATACTCAGAGTTCAGATCACAATTGTTTTATTTCTTTTGTTAGCTTAGTTAGTCAGGGTGAGCAGGCAGCATGTCAGCAGAGGAGTATGTAAAGCTAACAAGGAGCCAGCTGGTGAAGATGTGCCAGGCTAGGGGACTGTTGCATGGAAACCTTACTAAGGCAGACCTGATTGCAGCCTTGGTTAGAGCTGCATCAGAAAACAGCATCCAGGAGGACAATCAGACTGGCAGTGGAGATACACTATCCTCAGAGAATGAACAGCTCAACCTTTCTGCAAAGGACAATCAGACTAGCAGTGGAGATACAATATCCTTGGAGAATGGACATTTCAACCTTTCTGCAGTGGACTTAAAAATCCAGCTGGAGCTAAAGAGACTTGAGTTGGAGGCCAAGCATTTGGAGATAGAAGCCGAAGAAAAGGAGCATCAGAGGAGAGGGAAATGCTGACCCTTCGCCTGAGTCATGGAGGTAATGGGGAAGGGAGTAACTGGACCCCAGAAGCACAAAAGATCAGTACATTTCTTCCACAATTTAAAGAGGGGGATAACTTTGATAGTTTCATTCATATGTTTGAGAAGGTATGCAAACAATATAGTGTTGACCAAAGGCTCTGGGTATGGTTCCTGATCCCCTTACTCCATGCTAAAGCTGTAAATGCATTGGTTAAAATGTCTGACATTGCATGTTTTGATTATACTGCTGTAAAAAATGTCTTTTAGAATGTTTTAAGCTAACATCTGAAATTTATAGTAAAAAGTTTTTTGAGCATAGATGCAAGGCAGATGAAAGTGTGGGTGAATATGTTGCTGAACTGAGCACTTATTTTCATAGCTGGGTGAGCGGATGTCAGGTCACCACTTTTGAAGGGCTGGCCGACCTTTTGGTGAGGGAACAAGCCCTTATCACTTTGGCTGAAGACATGAGGATCTGGTTAGCTGATAGGCAATGTGCTACTTCAGATGAGTTGTGGAAGAAGGGAGATCCATACCTGGCCAGCAGGGCAGCCCTGCACAGGAAGGGGACCCCCCAGTACTACTCATACATCTAAAGGAACCCATGAACCCATGGTGGGCAGCAAAGACTGCCACAACAGAATCTGCCAGTAACAGGGGAAGCCACTAGTCCAGGTACACATTCAGGAGCTAGGGTTAAATGTTTTGAATGCAACCAGTGGGGCCATGTGGCATACAGGTGTCCACTAAGGCAAGGTGGGGAACCAAAGGTGAGAGAGCCAGTAAGTGGGAAAGACAAAAGGCAAATAGTAGGTTGTCTTGGGACAACAAGGGTACCAAACTACCACCAGAGGCTATATCCTGTTGTAGTGAATGGCAAAGAGGCCAATGCCAAGAGAGACACAGCCTCTGATATAACCATTGTAAAGCCTGCAATGGTTACAGAGGAGCACTACTTGCCTGGGCAGTCTACTCCAGTCAGGGCTTTAGGAGGTATCCTATTCCAAATACCTTTGGCCGGGGTTCACCATGACTGGGAGGGTGGAAAAAGAAGCCAGCAAGTAGGTGTGTTTGAGGATATACCTGCAGATGTCCTGATAGGGAATGATTTTGATAGTGCAGTACCCTGTGCTTGTGCAGATACATGCAGTCAGGCTTGGAGACAAGCATGTGGGTCTGGTAGCCTAGGGGAGACCCAGACAGACTGCATACTTGCAGCCAGGACTGGTGAGATTGTTACTTCAGGGAGTGAGCCACACTGTAGCAGTGAGATTGAAGGTGAGTCACAGCTGCTTGTGGGTACCGATGTTCCCTTGGGCAGGGTAACTGCAAATGTAGAGGTGATAGTAGTACCCAAGCTGACAGTGAGACACTGCTGTCAGAGGATGCCAGACTTCCTGTGGAAGGGTGCTGGGAAGGATTACAAGGAGAGAGATGAGACAGGCTCAGTTCTCAGACACTACATTGCAAGGCCTGAAGTGGGTAGCTTGGGAGGCAGCTGATTCTCAAGGGAAGGGGGAATCTGTATACTGGGACAAAGGGTTTCTGTACAGACAGCGGACCCCTGAGGGAGGGCTAGAAGGTGAAAGAGTACAGCAGTTGGTAGTGCCTAGAGCCTACCATCTGATGCTTCTAGCCATAGCCCATGATATTCCCTTTGCAAGTCATATGGGCATAAAATGTACAAAGAGGCATATTATGCAGAACCTCTATTGGCCTGGAATTTCCAGTGATGTAACAAGGTACTGCAGGACCTGTGAGCAGTGCCAAAAGGTAGGCAAGGCAGCAGACAAGGTGAGAGCTCCTTTGATGCCTTTGCCTATGATTGAGGAACCATTTTAGAAGGTAGTTATGGATATTGTAGGTCCTCTGAGTACCCCAAGTTCCACAGGGAAAAATTATATCATAGTGGTAGTGGATTATGCTACATGATATCCTGATGCAGTGGCTTTGTCTTCCATTGAGGCAGAGAAGGTGGCAAATGCTTTGTTAGAGATTTTCAGTAGAGTGGGTTTCCCAAATGAAATACTGTCTGACAGAGGTGCCGATTTCATGTCAGACCTGCTCACTTGTCTGTGGAAGTCCTGTGGGGTGAAGTACATGAAGACCACCCCCTACCATCCCCAGACTAATGGTCTTGCTGAGAGGTTACATTCTACAATCAAGTCCATGCTACAGGCATTTGCAGATCAGTTTAAGAGGGAGTGGGACAAATATTTGCCCCATCTGTTGTTTGTTTACAGAGAGGTTACCTAGGAATCCACAGGTTTTTCACCCTTTGAGTTTCTGTATGGGCATAGGGTGAGGGGAGCTCTAGATTTAATTTGAGATGAGTGGGAAGGTGAGTGCGAGTCTTACAAGGAGTCTGTTGTGGCATATGTCCTAAACCTCAGGACAAGGCTCAGAGAACTCATGGTCTTAGCCCAGGAGAACCTGGCAGAAGCTCAACAACAGAAAAAGGTGTGGTATGACAGGAATACTCAAGCTAGAAAGCATACTGTGGGGCAGCAGGTGATGTTTCTCCTTCCTGTCAGACACAGCAAGCTGCAAGCAGCTTGGGAGGGATCCAACAAGGTGGTAAGAAAGGTAAGTGATGCTAACTACATGGTGGAACTCCTAGGCAGATGGCAGGGGCACAAATTGTACCATGTTAACATGATGAAACCTTACCATGATAGGGAGATCCTGGTGCAGAGCATTTGCAGTGGATTGCAAGAGGAGTCTGAGGGAGACCTGGTAAGTGATCTCTTCAGTGAGGCCCAGACTGACACCTCGGTGGAAGGGGTAGCAATGTCCCAGCAGCTATCTCCTACCCAGGTTTGAGAAATCTGAGCAGTGTTGCAGGAATTTGGTGACATGTTCACTGGGAAACCAGGGTGCACCCACCTGGTGCAGCACCAAGTGGATACAGGACCCCAAAGGCCTATTAAGCAGATCCCTTATAGGGTGCCTGAGAGTGTCAGACAGACACTGAGGGAGGAGGTACAGGAGTGTTGGAACTAGGGGTGATTCAAGAGTTCAACAGTCTCCGTGCCTCCCCAGTGGTGCTGGTGCCAAAGAAGGATGGCAGCACCAGGTTCTGTGTGGACTACAGGAAGTTAAATAGTCACACAGAGTCAGATGCTTACCCCATGCCTAGGACAGACGAGGCCCTAGAGCAGCCGGGTGGGGCCAAGTATATTACAACCATTGATCTTACCAAGGGTTACTGGCAGGTACCCTTGACTCCCAGTGCTAGAGAGAAGTCAGCCTTTGTGACTCCTTTTGGCTTGTATGAGTTCACAAAGATGCTCATTTGGGATGAAGAATGCCCCAGTGACTTTCCAGAGGCTGGTAGGTAATATCCTAGCAGAAGCAGGAGGGTTTGCCCTTACTTAACTAGATGATATTGTCATCTACTGCCATTCCTAGCCAGAGCACCTTCAGCGTGTCAGGGAGGTGCTGGGAAGACTACAGAGGGCAGGGTTGAACATTTAGCTGAGCAAATGTCAGGTGGTATGGCAGAGGTCTCCTACCTAGGACATAGAGTGGGGAGTGGTAAGATAAGGCCAGAACCTGCCAAAGTGGAAGCCATTCAGGCATGGCCTGCACCTGTTACCAAAAAGCAGGTGAGGGCATTCTTAGGGACAGCAGGGTACTACAGAAAGTTTGTCCCCAATTATAGTACCATAGCTGCTCTCCTCACAGACCTAACAAGGAAGAACAGGCCAGATAAGGCAGTGTGGACCCCAGCATGTGAGCAGACATTCCAGAAGCTTAAAGAAGCTTTGGGAGGACCCCCTGTGTTAGTCAGTCCAGATTACAGGAAATAATTTGTTGTGCAAGTGGATGCTTCGATCTATGGGGTGGGGGCCTGTACTTAGCCAGATTTCTTCAGAGGGAGAAGAGCAACCAGTGATTTATCTCAGTTGTAGGCTCCAACCCGGGGAGGAATGCTATGCAGCTGTAGAAAAGGAATTTCTAGTCATAGTGTGGGCACTGCAGAATCTTCAGCCTTATCTGTATGGAAGAAAATTCACTGTTATGACAGATCACAACCCTCTAACATGGTTAAACAGAGCCAGTCAGCAAAATTCCAGGTTGCTAAGATGGAGCCTGGGGTTGCAAGCATATGATATGTCAGTGCAGTACCACAGTGGGATTAGCAATGCCAATGTAGATGGGCTCTCAAGACAGGGAATGGGATAGGTATACCCAGATAGACCTAATCCTCTCAAGTGGCGTTTATCAAGGGTCACTTGAAAAACTAGCTTGAGTTTTCCAGGGAGGAGAGCTGTAAAGATTGGGGAAGATGGCTACCAGCCTAGCCAAATATAATTTGTTACATAATTCTGGCATTTGTAAATATAAATATAAAATACAGGCTTGTTACTTAAATTAAAGAAAACACTGTAAAATGTGAATTTCAAGATTGTAGCAACATTGCTATATGCTGTAAGGAAAACTAAGCCAAGCATTTCAAATGTTCTTTGAAATTAAAATTATGTTTTGTATGTCCTTTGAAGTTAGAATTTGGAGTCGATATGTCTGGAGTAGGCATTGTGTCTATTATTTTAAGGCTAAAGTTAATGACCAGAATTTACATGTGGAATGTCCTTCATTGCTCTAAGTGTAAAAGAATGTAAATGTAGTTAATGTGTAGCCTGGGAACTCCAGGAAGGGTAAAAAAGATGATGTAATGTTTATCAGAACTGGAGTTTCAATTTAAACAGTGAGAGCCAGTGATTGTAAAGCATTTTGATCTTGGATATCCAACTTATCAGCACTCTGTCTGTGTCTTAAGTAAGTTATCTTAGAAGTGTGCTTTCTTTTAGTAATAGCTAGGAAATTAGAAGAGAGTTAGACTAAGTGTTTTTCTGTTATGTCAGAACTCTACTATGGAATTATTGTAAGTTTCTGTGTGATCTCTGAACTCTTGAATAGCACTGTGGTGTAGTAGTATTGTCTTGTGTTTTAATTATGTATTATTAAATATTTAAAAAACCCTTTACCTGTGGCTGGTTTATGTAGGGATATGTTAAGCTCTAGAGTACATTGCATATTTATAGAGTTTATTGTACAAGGCCACTCTAATAAGCCTTGACTGATTAGTCACACTTACTAATTGGATAATAATATTGCACAGTAATAATTGGACACCCTTTTAAGGGCCTTTGGGTAGCTGATAATTATTATCTGGTGGCAGCAGTAATTACTACCATATAGCCTGGGTAAGGGGGCACAGCTGGAGGGAGAATCTGTGTCAGCCTTTCCCAGGAGTGTCTGTGAAGTTTTATAAATACTTATCTCAAAGTGTGTGTGTGTGTGTGTGTGTGTGTGTGTGTGTGTGTGTGTGTGTGTGTGTGTGTGTGTGTGTCAGCTACTTGGGCAGGGGCATGAAGCACTGGTTGGACACAGAGGGTAGTGGAGGTTAGTTTTCCAGCTAGGCTGAGATCTGTACCCTATAGCTGTGCCAGTGGGGAGTCTTATTGGGGACCTGGGGAGCAACCAGCCCCAGACTGACTGTGATCTCTGTGTGCACTTAAGGGAAATTGTACTTTACTGTGTGTATTTGTTATCCTTTCCTCATATATGAGACGTCCTCTCTGGTGTTAGCTGTGAAGATTGAGGCTCCTTGATTTCTGGGCCAGGTCATGGGCATCACAGCTGACATTGGACTATCTTCAGTTACTTCCTGGTCATTGACTGTCTACCTTAAAGGAATAGATGTGGCTTTCAGATGGGATCATTTTTCCTTTTCTGTCTCAAAGTCAGTCATGGTGTTTCATATTGCACTGGACTTGGCCTACTTCTATTTCCATTTTTTTTAAATATAGTAAAAATGTAATTGCATAACTTTATGAAAAACAATAAAACACTGAGATTGTACAGCAACATAAAATCACCAACAAGCATAATATCACAAACACATGCAGAACAAAACAATCAAAGAAAAAGAAAATTGCACACAAAGATGCAAAATCTCATCCTATATAATAACTAATCATATGCTTGGAATGAAATAAATATTTATACAAAAATAGTCCATAAGTCTGTCCATATGTACTCTTATTTCCATCTTTGTGAAAGATGTATAGGAATACCACAGTACTTTCACACTGACACACCATACTGACCACTCAGTGTTTCTTTATTTAGCCTTTTCTGTTGCTGTTGGGAGCACTGCTTCAGCATGTGTTTAACTTTGAATGCTTTTGTTCTAGTCCAAGACATTCTTAAAACAAGAATGCATGATTTCTGGAAATATCTGCCTTTAATTACCCAGTTTCTGATAGCCTGTTAACTCCATGCTCTACCCATCCATTGAAGCAAACTTATGTGGCTTGAATTACCAAATTATCTGAAGCACACCCAGTTCACAATGACTGGAAGTTTGTTATACTCCAATAAAGTTACAGAACTATCTAAGATATTGAGCAGGTATGTCCTCTCGAGGCCACTTTGGTCTAGGGGAGATAGTACAAGTCCAAGCATAAGAAGCAGGGAGGCATTGTCTTTACAAAAAAAAAAACAGAGAAAAATCTCCCTCAGATGACATAGGAACTTGTCTGCAAGCAAGGGTTCAAAGTGGCCATCAGGTCTCACTTTGCCAGTAATTTGAAATGTTACTGTGGCTGTGAAGTGTCAAAGAAGCTGAAAAGTAAGGTGTACAAGACAGTGGTGCAACCAGTACTACTGTATTGTACAGAAACCTGGGCAGTAAAGTCAGAACAAGTTGAAGAAGCTAGTGGTGATGGAAATGAAGTGCCTGAAAAGGGTGGTAGGATTCACACTGTGGGACAGATGAAGAAATGAGGACATAGGAGCAGAAGCCAAAGTAGCTCAAATTGTAGACAAGATCAAAGAGAACAGATTATGATGGTTTGGACACATGTGCAGAAAAGCAGAAGACAATCCAGTGAGGAAGATTTGGGGCAGACAGGAAACAGGTAAGAGGAAACGAGGACATCCAGTAAAGAGGTGGATGGATTGTGTGAAAGAAGGTCTGCAACAGTCAGGCATGAGTGCTGAAGAAGGCAGGAGTGTGGCACTAAATCGAGAGAGTTGGTGACAGTTAACAGAATACCCTGACCCCATGTGGAAAAAAATGTGAAAAAGGGGGCTGATGATAATGATGTTGATAATGATGACTATGGTTGTGAAGTTACTTGACCTAGCTAAATCATTGCAAACATGTATTTAAAATTGTAGCCTATCTATATCAATTTCTGTTGAATTATTCACCTCTTTTCTGTCATTTCTCTCATTTCTATTTCCTTCATATTTCTTTATTCATTACTGAGTATAGTCCTCTATATTCATTTGCTTCCATTTTTTTTCATTCTTGTGATTCTTGTTTCTTGCCATTATCAGATTCCCAAATATGCACATATCACAGAAATAAAGCAGAATCTTTACACCATTACGTCACTAAACGTAATATAAATATACATAGGATCACAATGTGAGAATGAGTTTAATACTTATGAAAAAATATCCCAGTGAACTTTTCAAGATTTAATAACTGTATTGGCTCTTAGCCCCTATTCCCAAATAAACACAAGGCATGTTTGAAGATGCAACCACATTATTTATTGATAAATAAAATACATACTTAAAATTTTCTGGCATTGACTGTAACTATCATCACTATAACCAAAAGTGAAACTTAAATCTTAAAGACATATTTACAACCACAAGCCTGTTTTCAGGTGGCATAACATAAAGACCTCCCAATGACCTGGTATTTACACTTGATTAAAACACACCACCAAACAAGTCCTGCTCATGCCATAAATAGCTTCCTGCCAGGCTGGTATCCACTTGCTCTTCCCTTTTTTATAGAAAAAGGAAACAGTTAACCAATAATTGTCATTCACAAGTTAGCAATGCAGACTTTGTTCACTGTTTAAATTGCTAAAGATCTTAAATAAATCAGATAGAAACTTTGATAAATTTAATTTAAGTAAAACCACACCAAAAATCAGATACATGATCTCCATCTTCCTTGAACTAAATTCAGTCTTTGTTGTATAAATCCCAAGTTCCACTATAGACATATCTAAAAAGGGGGTTACACTGGATATTCTTTGGTTAATTAGTCTTTTGGTTTTTCAATGGCTGAGAATCTTTGCACACCTTTCCAGCTCAACCTGGGAAGGATAGCTGACCAAACCATGAACATAAGAGAGTGTGTTTAATGATTGCCATGGAGCATATAATATATTAATTGCCTCTTGGGAATGAAGCGGAGATAATTCCCTCCAAACATCCAAAACTACCACATGGCAAAATCCTGTTTGCTGAATCCAATGCAAAGATGCTTGACAAATTGATTCCATTTTAGGTTAGGAACTATTCACTAGATTATTTCATATCTGGTATGATTTAAACCTAGGTTAGCACCATATGCATGGATTCCGTCTCTCTGGTATGCTTGAGAAATGAAGGAATGTCCAAGAATGAGGATCAACTTTTTTCCTAAAGGAAAAGTAGAATTGAATGAAATTGCTCTTGAAATGGTGTATGAAACCAAAATAGAATCGGGAAGACCAGCTGCCTAGCCTATTGAGGACTTCAGTGGACTGCGCTTAGGCTGCCAAGCCAGAACTTCACCCATTCCTAAAGAAATGGGAGGAATATACGTTATGATAAATACATTGGTTGGTTATGGCTCCTCTGAGGTATTTATGTAGAAAGAAAATGCTAATTTTAGAACCTTCATGACAAACAAAAATTAAATTATCATTTTGCCCTGGTGACAAATTCTTTAGTGTATTTCCCCAAGATTCTGGGCATGTAAGAGGATCTTTGTTTTTTGTAAGGAAACTTGGTGACCCAAGCCTTGCTGGTCTGTTTGAATCTGGAAATTCATACTATAACTGAGACCTGAGCAAAAACTACTTCAGATCACTTGAAGGATGCATTAAGTGCATTGACCCTAAAAACACTGAAATATAACTGTGTGAATAATGTAGCCAGCAGGCAGGCAGTATTTGTAATAGGAGTCAGAAATGGCATATAGTCATTGTAAAACTGATTAAGTAATGTTAAGCCTATAGGGTGTCTTTTGTTAGTATTGCAACCCTTTTCTGTCATCCACCATTTCAAATCCCTAACCACCTTCCAGTGTTTTGTCATATCAGGGATATTGACTATTCTGAAAAATAGGCTTATGTCTAATAAATTAACTCTAATGGATGCTTGCAAAAGGCCTAATCACTTGCAATGGTATATGTATAGTAAAATGATATGGAATGATGACTTGATATTCCTTCATTTCCAAATTGTGAAAAAAAGTGAGGAAAAGATTTGAATGAAGATATGTAAGCCTTCTTTGTGCCATGATTTCCAAAACCAAGTGGCTATAATTCTTCTCCAGTCTTCCATACCTTTTGAGGAATCGGAGTAGGGAATCTATATGTTCGATTAGCCAATTTATTGAATTTCTGAACATGTAATTGAGAAAGTAGATAAGCCAAAATGTTTTTGATCCATTGATGTGTTCAGGAGTAAATGATTATGGCAATAAGAACTAGTAATCTTGGAACAAATTTGGCCCCAAAATGTTTGCTTGCCTTCTTAGTTAAAACCTCATCCACTGCCTTATTATCTGATCTGAAAATTAAGCACTTGTTCTTGAGTTGTTCCTGATATATAAGTATTGAGACTCAGATAGAAGCAATCTCTGAAAATGTGATATCATGCCTTCTTTGTTTAGACCAAGTGCTGGGCCAAAGAGCAGAAAAAAACTATATCCATTGAAGTAATCTCCCACTCCAAATCTACCAGAAGCATCTGTAAACAATTGAATTGTTTCATTTGTCACACAGTCATCCCACCAGGAAGAACAATTTAAGTCCAAAAGAAAGTCAAGCCATAGCCTAAGGTCATTTATGACTCTTATATTGATTCCCACTCTGTGATTTTTTTGCTACATTCTCTTCGAAGGGCAACTAGTTATCTGACAAATGTTCTTCCCAGTATTATGGCTCTGCAGGTGAAATTAAGCAGAGCAAATAACTCCATAACCTGTCTTATGGTTACCCCCTTAGTCTGAAGAAAATCACTTACTGTAGTAGAATTTTTATTTATTAATTTATTTATGTTTTTTTCTGTTGGTAACTGAAAGCAACTTTGGATGGTGTCTACCTCTATGAATAAGAATGTTAATACTTTAGCAGATCATTCTATTTTTTTCATGGGCTAAGAAGATACCAACTGAACTACATAACAGCGTGAAATACTGAAATGCTTCTTTTATTTTATTCTTGCCCTCTCCAGGGATTAAGAAGTCATCAAAACATTGAACCCCAATGTGAGCTTGTTCTATTGCTTCCAGTACCATAAGAGGAAAGAACTGAAGGATTCAAAAACAGACTTAGCAATGGAAGAACACACTGGCATGGCAGTGTCAAAAATATAGCCCACTGAATTCTACTCCTAGCAAATTCCAATCCTGAATGTGGATGGGTAACAGACAAAATGAGATTTTAAGGCCACTTTTTCAATTCATGGATCTGAAATTTGTTTTATGATGGATACTGCATAATCAAGTAATGAATAATGAACTCTTGTACATTTCTTATCTGCACAGTCATTGACTGATTGTCCTAATGCATGAGATAGTTAATGTATAAGGCTATAGTATCCTGGTTTCTTCTTTGTAACCAGGCCTAAAGTAGAAATGAAGTATGGTTTGAATGAATGAAACTGAAATGGACCTCTTTATCCATCCCTTTGGGCATTCTTCTCCTTTGCCCTTAATTAATGATAAGTTTTACATGGCACGTAAATGTCTTCTGTATTAGATTTTATTGAGAAAATGTGAATGATGCCTGCAATAAGGAAACTAGGAACTGTTTCATTTGAGTAGTCTTTAGGCAGATCTTTGAAGATTTCTACTTTGATGGGGGAATGATTCCATGGTGGTTTATTTATCTCTGCAATAATAACAGGATCTATTGGAGCCACAAAAAAGACTTGCCCTGATCTGCTGGTAGAACTGGTTTAATTTGCCCTCTGTTTTGAAATTAATTCGTGTTTGTGAATATTTTTGAATCTTTAAATCAGCATTTTACTGTGGGATGTCTCCCTGTGCAAACATTGCAGATATGAGGAAATCTACATAAAACATAACCACAATTCCCAGAATTGAAGGCCTTGCAAGTTTTTCTTTTATTACCTGTAGAGTCTTCTTGGTGATTGTGGTCATTGTTTTTGTTATGTACATTGACACTGAGCCATATGTCAGCATATCTGGATTCCTTTTTAAGATGATTGTATTTAGCCTTCAATTTTCCTTGATCATAATAATACCAGGACAAGCCTTCTCTTAAAATAAAGGCCTTTCTTACAATAAGAAAGTAACTAACAAAGGGTAGCCACTGAGCTGGATTTCTCTATTGTTACCACTAGGTAATGCATAAATCCTAAAACCCAATTGTTCCAAGACTTGATTTTTAACTTATTAGGCTGGCATCTGCCATGGGCAGTGAGGACTTCTACTAAATCTTTAGAACCTTTAACTCAATCTTTATAATTCTTTGTACTCCTTCAGCATCAGCCAGGTCAAAAATATCTATATATTCTCCTTCCCAAATTTTTCCCTTAACAGATTGAGATATGTGTGCAGTGATAGCTAAAATGTTTGTAATGATTTCATGGTGATTGTCTTTGATTCTAGGGATGAAACTTATGATTTGTTGAGGTTGTTTTTGGTTGGCCCTTTGAAGAGTTGACAGCAATAGAGATAAAGATGGAATATTAGAAAGATATGTAGAAGCTATGCAATGACAGACCCCCTTCATTCCTTAAATTTGATCTGAAAGGTTAATATTGTTATTGAGCTAGCCTAGGTCTGCCTTAATCATTAAGAGCATCAATATAAGAACACAAATATTCATTCGCACCACTTGGCTATCCCCTTGAATAGTAGTTCTCCTGCTGTTTCTGTAGCTGAAGAAATATGCTGAATGTGATAGATATAGGCCTGTACTGATCCTTCCTTCCAGGTTTTTCCTGGCTCTTTTGGGGGCTGGACCCTCTTCAGGGCTTTCTGGTTCATTTAAGTGGATGGAAAGACTCTTCAAGTTCACGTGTGAGGATTCTAGTGTTTATTCATTGTTATCTGCTGGAAATTCTTACAAAAATAGCCTAGCTTCTTTTGAAAGGCAGTATTACTTATGCTTAATTACCTATATTAAAGCCCTGATGAAACTCCTATTAAAATAAATAAAATGGTTAATAACTGTACAATTGCACTGCCAGCATTAATATTCTTATTCTGTCATAAAATTCAAACAAACTTAAATGTATTTAAATATATACACAAGAATTGATCCTTGAACCTGTGACATGCTGAACTGTTGAGGACTGTACTGAGCTAGCTGACTTGCTTAAGGGCTTTCTTAACTCATTAGCACCTATGTGGTACAGAATGTCATGCCTCTTTTCAGCTTAAACACATATTTGCATTCCAAAGCATATTCTGAAAAATCAACTTAAAAAAGCATAAGATAATTGTTTTCTACTGTGGGACATCCTAGATTATCAATCATTGTTTAAGAGCCATTGTATTCTTAATGGCTCTGTAGTTAGAATAAGTGACCCAACCTAATGACTGAGCCACTTTTAGTAGCCTTCATGATGCAACAAATGATGAGACAAATGTGGAACGAAAGATAAAGAGAAATAAGCTCAGATGAAAAACAAATGGAATAATTATTAAATGCTGCTTTTTGTCTATGTGTGATGTGTTTAATGTTGGATTACAGGGAAGAAAAATCACTTTTTGGATAGAAAAACTTGACATTTGGGTGGAATTCTCCTTTAATTGTAGGAGCCTTGGAAACAGTGCGAGACAGACTGTTTTGTCCCCAAGAAATTCTTTTAAGAACTGGCCCAAACTTCCCCTGGGATTCATGAAGCTTGTACCAGGCGCAGGCATAGCTCAGCTGGTCTAACGCCAAATATGGCCGCTGAGCGATTCAGGTACAATCCAATTTCACGTGCACTACAAGCATACACCAGAGCTGCACAGCTCTCGGTGCATGTATGCTAATCACCCCATGCACAGTAGTGCAGCATGCAAATGAAGGTACATAGAGATTCATGAAGTGGTGCAGGCATAGCGTAAGCATACAGAAATGTAAACCAAAAAAAAAAAAAAACGGTTTACATTTTTTCAAACAGAACATCGGAGCCATGAAAGTGGACCAAACTTACGTATTACAAAGTTAACATATGCCAATGGCTAAATATACAGCCAATGGCATAAAAAACACCCACAACACATAAAAAATAGCATTTAATGTCATGGCCACACTAACGCAAAGTACAACTGCAGGGCATGTGTGCACAAATGGGAACACAAGGAAAATATATATAGATGTCATAACATTGTAATGTAACACAAATCATGATTTCACCATAATAGTCAATGGTATGCATGCTACACCACAACCAAGGAGCAAGGGTTGCTAATGGTCTGTGACAGTGTTCGGCACAGTAACTATGAGTTAGTAGCCAATGCCATGCAAATGAGGCAAGTAATACTGAATCACAAATGCCTTTCCGGCCTAAGGCTGTACCATACAGCGTAGCAGTATAACAATGAGGAGTGGCCTGGAGGTATACATGACATCAGCAGAGGGGTGTGCCATCGTAGCTGTAAGCACATTGGAGCATTGCTAATACTGGTTGCCCATTGCTAAGCAAAGCCGCAGGATAGGGGTGTGGATGTAGCCATAGCTTTGCTTAGCTGAGAGCACACAAGGTGACCAAAAGCGCATGTGTACACAGATGACAATGTGCTCAAAACCCGGTAAATGGCTACGCATGGCACGCACCGCAGCTGAAACAGGAAGGTTACGGGAAGACAATAAGGAAATGCTGCAGTAGGGTAATTGGAGTACAACTGAGTAATTAACACCTATTAACTCACAGTGGGCCATTGATGGTAGCTAACAAGGCTGCTAGTGGCAACCTGCAGAACAGGAAAGGGGAGGTGCCAGATTGCAAAGAAAAGAGAACTGTCACAGCAGAGCAAAGCAAACCTGCAGTAGATCGGCTATAGAACACATTTCGCAACACAATCCTGGGTTGGGAAAGTACAAAACAAGAAAGCAGGCTGCTGGATGCATGCCTGACAATGGGAGGAGAATTGGTTTGAAAAGTGAAGGCAAGGGCAAGAGGTGATCCATGGCAGCCAAATGTAATTCAACACCAAAGGCATCACAATAGCAGTACCTGCGGTAAAACACATAAGTAAGATACCCTGCAGCTCATATTGTACATACACACCCTATGACATCATCAGCTTCCAAAGCACAATAGTATAAAGTGTGAAGGCACCTCACACACACCTGTGTTTTCCCAAACACTGCACCATCGTGTAAACAGATGGGGAACTTTTACAATGTACATGTTGGGAGCTGCCATAGCTGTGATTCATCAGCATGTGTTGGAGACTGAAGGGGGTGTGGAGGATGATGTTGACAACCACCTCAGGCACCAGAGGAGGAGAAGAGTGTTCAGACCAAGGGTAACCTACCAGGGGCTAGATGATCTGGAGATAGTAGAGCATTACAGGGTGGACAGGGACATCATACAGCAAATCATTGAGCTGTGCCAGCCATGCCTCAGAGCCAGAAACAACAGAGGGGAACCCATCCCAGTGGACACAAAGGTATGTGTAAGCTTGAGAATACTAGCCACAGGTACCTTTCAAAGGCCAACTGGAGATATCATGGGGATCTCACAGGCATCAGCATCCAGGGTACTTCACCAGTTCCTGGATGCCATGTTACCACATGCCAATGAGCATATATACTTTCCCCAAACTCAGGAGGAGTTGGCCAGCAATATGTGCCTCTTCCACCATGTGGCAGACTACCTGGAGGTACTGGGTGCAATAGACTGCACGCACATACATATCAAGTCACCACCCAGTGAGCATGGTAGGCACTACATAAACCGCAAGGGATACCACTCCATCAATTGCCAGGTTGTGTGCAATGCCCAGGTCATTATCATGGATGTGTGTGCTGGCAGCCCTGGAAGCTACCACGACTCCCATATCTGGCATGCCTCACAGCTGTACCAGGTATTTGTCAGGGAGGACATCCCATATGGCCACCTTGTGGGGGATGCTGGCTATGCATTGGAGCCATGGAGGATGACTCCCATCAGAAATGCACACACACCCATGCAAGAATGCCATAATGAAGCACAAGCACAAACTAGAATCATCATAGAGCGTGTGTTTGGGATGCTGAAATCACAGTTCTGTTGCTTGGACATATCTGGTAGAGCCTTGCAGTACTCTCCAGGTACGTGTTCCCACATCTTCATAGTATGTGCCATGCTACATAATATGATCCTGCAGAAACAGCTGCAGCAGGGACATAATGGTGAAGGCCCTCACAGCCCACTGCAATTGCCAATGGCACCACAGGCACAGAGGGATTCAGACCATGAACACCCTGTGCCAGCCCCAGTAGGCAGATGGAGGCATGCCCAGTATGCCCATGCCTTGGCAAAGAGGGAACGTATAGCACATACGCTGACAGTGTAGGCCCCTATGGACTGACACACTTCTCCACCTGCACACACAGTAAAATGGATGGCACACACACATGACCACCTGTAAATTGTCATGTATTGGTGGTCTACTGTGTGCATTCTACATAGGCAGCCCTCAACTAGTGCACACACAACTGCTATTGGCACAAGGTAAGTCAATACCTGAACAGTAAATTAAGCTAACAGCATGTGTTGAAACTGTATGTATAGGTTCCTAGGTACATCGGTAGGTTCATGCCTAACTGTCAGAGGCCATTCATAAGCCTAGCCAAAATGTGTCTGCTGTTGCCACCCCATTGATTAACTAACTGTCCCTCTGTGGAGCAGAGCCAATTGTTCCCCACCCACTCTGCAAGGATTTCCTGGTGTGTTAATGAGGGGCTCCATATAATGTAATCAGGGATGTAGTTACAAAGCTTGGGGAGTACCCATGACAGGTATCTGTCACCCCAGCATTCTCCAGTTATGGTTGTGGCAACGTGTAGCACATTACAGTGTGTGGCTCACTATGACATGGATTCCCATAGCAGGAGCACATCCATTAAGCATCACTTGGACATACCATTAATAGGTATCATCCATATGTACACCAACTGAGTTACACATTTGTTTGCAGTATGGAGGAACAGTCATAGTGCAGTCTACATACTAAACACCATAACACTTGTACATATCCCAGATGCCCCATTGGTAAAGCCACTGACTGTCTCGTGCATGGTCCCAGTTTCACAACCTGCAAGGACTGTTACGTAATTCTGATGTCCTAAATAATGGATGTTGGATGCAGGTCATTAGAGCACGTTTAAGCACACGTTAGCGGGTTTTTGCACCAGTAAGTGCTGGTAAGCATCATTTAAACATGACTACATGGATATGAGCAACACAGGTCTAACCTTTGCTGAATATCATGCAGATCACAGGCAAAGCTGCCCAGAACCACTGAAATGTGCGTTATTTACCCTTGTACTAATAGTGCCTGCTCTGAGAGGTAAAACAACCACTGACAGGAGTAGAACACGCAGCCATGTACACAGTCTACACAATAACCTACCACTAAGCTACCTGAGATGTACCAACAGCAGATGTGTATTGTGACAGGTTAAAACACAAAAGGACAAAGTTCGGGAAATAGTATACACCGCCATGTACCCAACGAAAGGTGTATTCTCTCTCTCTCTCTCTATATATATATATATATATATACATATATACATATATATATATATATATATATATATATATATATATGTAGAGAGAGAAAGGGTGATAGAGAGAAATATGTTGATATGTATGGATATACATATATATATATATGCAAATATATAGATAGGTTAACAACATCTACACAACCATGGAGGTACATATAAATAGGATACTACCAAATACCGAATGCTTTACATACCGACACGCGTAATCACGAGGCTTAAAGACTGAAAGACCACAGTATCGGAACACCAGAACCGCGGGTACTATTATCATGATGTTAAGGGACATTTAGTTAGTGCTTCTGGTGCTGCAGTTCAGGTAGGTACTGTGTTTAAGTGTGTTTCTGATTGCTGTAGTGTGTGTAAGTGTGTGTTCTGAGTGTGGTGTGTGTTTCCGGGGGACTATAATGTGTGTGTGTGGGTTTGCTTCGTGTGCCTATTTGTGCTATCTCGGAGGTAGATTATTACAGTAGGTGTGGTGTGGGGGGCGCAGCCTCCCACGTGGGGTGTGTATGGGGGCATGGCCAGCTGGCCATATATAGTGTAGGATGGTTTGTTTGGATGTGATGGATAGCAGTGTGTCTGTGTGTCCATGTGTGTTCTGTGTTTGTGTTAGTTCCGAGTGTTTGACTGTCGCGAGTTTGAGTGTTTGGTATTGTGGGATTTGAGAGTCTGGGAATGGTAATGTGGTTGTTGGAAGTGTGTGCGTTCCTGAATCTGTGGATATGCCGTATACAGCGGTTGAAGTCTTCAAATATGTGCATAACATGGACCATAGCAATCACACATTCCGCCACGACCGAACGTTATGAAAAAGGATATGGAGAGTATATATGTCTATACACTATTACAAATATGTGCTATGGACATGAGCCAAAGATAGGGTTACCACCTGTCCCATCTTGCGAGGGTCAGTCCCTCTATGTGCAGTAGTGTCCTGACCAAAATGAGTACAAATACTAATGTCCTACAATCTGGAGACATTTGGCATGTTCCATATTTAATGTAATTGTTGCATAAAATAGTCATCTGTATCTAAAATACCTACATGTAACAAGAAACAGGATAAGCAAGTAAACCGCTGCAAGAATATTAGCTTTTATATAGGCATATATGTAAAGTTCTATACTTTGTACTGACCATGGGTATGTGTTGGCCTCTAAAATCCAATGTGTGTCCTGCAAATGTCCCACTATGGCCATTTGAAAAGGTGGCAACCCAAGCCAAAGAGGTTCAGTCACCAACACAACTCCAATGAGTGGAAATATCTTTGACAGAAATACACGAGACAGCTTTCATGTAGCAACATTTCATTACATACCGATGTATTTCCAAAGGGATTGAAGGACCAACATCACCTGCATGCTATACAGGAATCAGTTAACAATGGCTTAATGAATAAGCCTGCAATTACCATAGTATTAGTCTACCAAAGGATAGGTCTTCAAATAGGGAAGGAGCCCTCACACACATATCGAATATGTATAAATGCAGTTCCTACACACCTACATCTGCTATGTACATCCACCTACATCTCCCCCACACCCGAAAAAATTGCAATACAGACTGTAATAACATCACAAACATCCACTCACTCTATGACATCTGCAGAAGCCTTAACATACCTTGTCAGAGACACACTATAATGGCCCTATGTGAAATAATTGCTGTTGTACAATGGAACAGACGCCGATGTTACAGGGTTTGGTTGCAATAATCCCGCATCAGACGGCTGATATAACAGCTAGACTCACATGTAGAACTACATCCTCTAGCCATTACATACAATCCATGGGGGCCATGAAGTTAATATATCTCTGTGTGTCTCCATATAGCTGTTGCAATTCATCACAAACAACACATCCAGGCCGTCTTCCTCAAAGGTAGGGCAAAGGGACAACGCCCAAGTGGAGTATTCAGTTATACCCCACTGTTGCCATGCCATTGGCTAATGGAGTAGCTGCACAGCTGATGTGCATGTAATCATCTACTGCGGAACACCAATTGGTGGCAGGATACCACATGTTACTGATACCTAAGTATAAAAGGATGGCTTGTCATACATTCAAACCGTATGTACATACCAGAAAAATGTTACAACAGAAAACGAATAGGACTTATATTACCGTCAACTCGGGATACTAATAAGGTATGTAGAACACTCAGTATGTTAGTGTATGTAGTACCTGTTCTGTATTAATTAAAGTGTATGCAATGCATATAGTGGGAAAAGGTATTATATAGTGATGTATTGTTGAGCATAGTAATGTTCATAGAAATTGTGTGTACTACTGTGGGCCACAAGGTAAACACTTCATACACCACAAGGGATGCTATATAAGGACTTTAAACACAACAATTCCACTCCAGCCACTGTTAGTGGCAGGGTTTGTCCAACAAGTACGTGCCATAACGGGATAGTATATGTTGATATACTGTAACAGTAGGCATATGTATGGGCGTATAACTGAGAATAACATGTCTAAAGTGGTCCTGCTGTGCAGTTATGATTTGCATTGTGGGATATTGTGGCAAACATGTGAAATGTACAGTATTGTAGGTAGATATGTCTAACATTTTACATAGCATTACTGTTATGTTATGCAAACATCAGGTATGTCTATTGGCATGTACAATACACAATAGCAGGATACATATGACTTGTAGTCACCAGACAGTGTATCAGCATGATAGCTAATTGAAATGGAAGAGCTAGTCAATTATCCATGCACAAAGGACATGTAATAGCTTCATAGGTTCATAGTTATGTACTATGCTGTCTGGCCAATGCCATTCGTAAGCCTAACAACAGTATTTTCACTTGCGGCAGCTCCCTAGGTTAGTGTCCTGTGACTGTGAACAGCAAAGCCATTCATTTACTGTGCATCTGTACAGCAGAGCCACTGCAGTGATCCCTGGTATACATGTCTGTCTCCCATCCACCCATCGAGCTATCTCTTTTTTTTTTTGAAAATCTTTTTATTTTATTATCTTATAGACAAACAATACAAACCACAGAAGAACACTGTACAAACATCAACAAGAACTATATACAACTATACATTGCCCATATCATTCACAATATATACAACAGATAATACATTAAGGAGATATAATACAAAAATGAAAAGTGTTTCAGGTTAAAAGACAATCAAAGAATACATTCCAAAAATTTTCAGAACAGAACTTGTGATTACCTTTATAAAAGGGATACTTTTGTGCCCTAATATGCCTAATTACCAATTCCTTTAGACCTTCCCATGTTAGTGCGGCTTGGCACTTCCAATGCAATGAGATATAATATTTGATAAATATGACAATTGAAATCACCACTTTGAGCTGAGCTTTAGTAATATTATCAGGAGGGATATGTAATAAAGCAAATTGCCAAGAAAGTGCTGATTTTTCGTATCCCATTTTCTCCAGAATAACTTTAAGGGCACACCATAGTCTGTACACACATTTGCAACTCCAGAAAATGTGATATATATCGGCTACTTGATCCTTACAAAATGGACACAGAGAAGACGAGTTGGGATGAATTTTATTAATGATTGCAGGTGCTAAATACGCATTATTGGTGATCATGAGTTGCGTATAAAATAATTTTTTAAAAGGGATATATTTAATACTTGATTTGAAAGCCTCTTTCATTAGTGCGGGAGTTATACTCGGGTCCTTATCTGACCAGAATTTAGAAAATACTGGCAAATTATTAGATCTGATAGACATTAATAACTTATATACATTGGAAGTCATTTTCTTTTTTAGCAGAAGAAGTTTCCAAATAACCTTGGCAATTTCGATATTTTCTCTAGATAAGTCAGGATGATCATAGTATGGATTCAATAGTTCAAAGATTTGTCTAGTTATTAAAGTATATTTATTGGATAAATTGAAGGTTTGCCTGATCTTGGATAACTTCAGATGTTTGACTAAGAAAAAGTCTGCCATGCACTTATCCTTAATAAGGGGGAAATTGTCCAGATTTATCGAGTTACCATTTAGAGTTAAATTGGGATTTAGATGTATTGGTTGGAGGGAAATGAACGCCTGCAAAAGTTTTAGCGAAGACAATAGTTTATGAAATCTGATAACGTTATATTTCAGGCCTTAAAAGATTTTATATTTGTCTAGACTAACTTTGCTCAAGAAAGGTAAGGCGGATGGATTGAATTTAAGGGATCTAATATAATTGAAGTAAAGTAATACCCAGTTAGGGTGCCAGGCATCTGAGGTATTAATATAGTTTGCTATCTTAATAATTCTACTACTTTGAATAATATCATAGTAAAGTTTGAAGTCAGGAAGAGAAATACCACCCAAATCCTTCGGGTAAGTAAGTTTAGAATACGAAATTCTCACCGATTTAGGAGACCAAATAAACTTAGAGAAGGTTGAGTGTAATTTATTGAAAAAGTATAGAGGGATAATCGAATTAATCGAGTTGAAAATATTCAAGAATCTGGGAAGGATATTCATTTTTATAATAGTTGCACGTGCCATAAAGGGAAGCTTAAGTTGAGACCATCTCTTTAAATCCCATTGCACCTCCTTCCAAAGAGAAGAAATGTTCTCCTGATACGAAATAGATTGATCAGTTGAGAAAGTTACCCCCAGGTAACGAAGACTTGAATTAACTGGAATAACATCAGAGGAAAAATTTAGGGGATATGGTGATGTGATATTAACCGGAAAAAATTGAGATTTGTTTTTGTTAACTTTGTAGTTGGCAAATTTAGAGAAGATATTAATGGATTTCATGATTTTCTCTAAGTCCGAATTTGGTAAAGAGAGGTAAATATTTAGATCATCCGCAAATGCCGAGAGGGGGATACTAGTTCTAAATAGCTTGGGGATGATCTGATGAGTTTTTTGTTTAATAAGAAGGAAGAGAGGCTCTATATATAGATTAAATAATAAAGGAGAGAGGGCAACCTTGTCTCATACCATTAATTATGTTAATCCTCTCAGATATACCATTATTAATATGTAGTGTTGTATAGGCTTTGTGGTAAATGGTCTCAATAAATTTTGTGAACGATGTAGGAAAGTTAAATAGAGGTAGAATAGAGAGTAAAAATCTCATACTCATTCTATCGAAGGCCTTAGAAGCATCTATTGCTAGAGTGTACAGGGGTACCTAGCTAAAGACGAGAAAGTTATCATAGCTTCTAAAGCTAGAGTATGATCTGAGGTCTGTCTATTTCTAATGAAGCCCGATTGTTCTTTAGAGACTATACTAGGTAGCAGTACTTTAAGTCTATTGGCAAAAATTTGGGCCAAGATCTTTAAGTCTACATTAATAATGGATATGGGTCTAAAATTTTCCGGTTTGGTAGAATCTGCTTTACCTTTAGGGATAAGAATAGTCTTAGATGCATTGAAATGGGGATCACTTATACCCTGGTGGAGAATATGATTATAAATCAAATATAAAGCCTGTGAGAACTTGTTGGGATATAATTTGTAGAATTCTGCTGTGAATCCATCAGGACCGGGGCCTTATTCAATTTGAGGTTATTGATCACATCCAGGACTTCCTGAGAAGTAATTTCTTTATCTAACAAGTGAAATTGATCCGTATTTAGTTTTGGGAAAGATAATTCTTTAAGGGTATCATATAGCACGAAAAATCGATAGGGTCATTAGGTGAGCTATAGAGCTCAGTGTAAATTTTTGAAAGATTTTTATAATATCCTGTGTATCATGGTAGAGTTTGTCTTGATAAGAAATTTGAGAGAAAATGTGTGATGGTTTATTCTGATTAATTAGCCTAGCCAAGAACCTAGACGGGCATTGAGCCCAATCGGAATATTTGGCCAGCATTTTGGTTTCATGAGCTGATAAATTATCTGCCTGTAGAGATAAATAATCTTTCTGCATCTTAACTAACTGCGATTCTATCTCGCTATCATATTTGATCTGCAGTTTATTCTCCCACTCTGATATTTTCTTGCTCATTTCAGACTCCCTTTTATGATATAATTTCTTGAAGTAAGAGGCTTTATTTATCAGAATGCCCCTAATTACCGCCTTTGTGGAGGCCCATAATATATCTATAGGAATATCCTGGTCTTTTGATGCTTGTATAAATTGGTTTAAGTTATCTTCTATAATCAAAGCAATTCCTTCTTTTTGAAGTAGATTAGGATTAAGTCTCCACCACAATGGACTATTTCTACTGTTACACCTCTGATTGTAATCTAGGGAAAGGGATAACTTCGAGTGGTCAGATAAATTTCTGTTATCAATATGTAGTTCTATTTGGTAGTTAGCCAGGATCGAAGAAAGAAGAAAGAAATCAATTCTGGACCAACTCTTATGACAATTGGAGAAAAAAAGTGAAGTTAACTCTATTAGTGGGTTTTCTGTGTGATATAAATGGGTCAAGCAAATTGAAATCTTCCTTGAGCTCAGCTAATACTGACACGGCTAGTTTATTATAATTTGTATTACCATTCGACCTATCTGTAGTGGGGTTCTGAACGGAGTTCCAATCTCCTCCTATAATAAAATAGTGGTTGGGGAAGGAGGAGAGAATGTTGTAAATAACCATATAGAAATGTTGTTGGTTAGCACAAGGAGAGTAGATATTCAAGAATACAATGGGTTTATCAATGTGGGATAACTTGGTAGTAAATAAACACCATCTGCCGTCCTTGTCAGATTCACATTTAATAATATCAAAGGAATTTTTCTTTATTATTATGGCAACCCCAGCACTATTCGATTTAACTCCGGAGTCAATGATCTTTTTCACCCACGGCCTCCTTTTTTCGTGCTCCCATTGGTAGCTGAGCAAATGTGTTTCCTGAACTAAAATTATATCAGCTTTTGATTTAAAGCACATGTGCATGAAGAGTCTCCTTTTTGTGATCAGCTGTAATCCCTTAACATTCCAAGAATCACATATAATCATACAGCTACCTATTCAGTGGGGAATAATAAGTGTGGTATGGAAGTATAAAAGGAATAAAAAGACATGGGAAATATATCTCATAACCTGAAACTTATAAACTTCTATTAGTTGAATATGGGCAAAACCGCTAAAAGAAACACCCTTCCTGCCTAACAACCGAGCATAAACCCCTCTCCACAGGCCCGAAGGAAAGGGATTTTGGGAACTTTGAATTAACTAACCTAACATGAGGGTAAATCAAAGAACCCCCACCTGAGGGAAGTATAGACCCCCAAAGATCCCTAATCACCCTTAGGTCTAGACCGCTTATCCTCCCCATCAGGGTTAGGAATTCGAACCCAGCTCGGCATTTAAGAATTTGAACTGTGAAACAAATAGTGCATAAACCATTCAAAGATAACAATTGCATAAATAAAAATGACACATGTTAATAAGACAAAATACTATTTCTCATAAACGTAATGAAAACAATCAGCTATGAGAGAAAAATGAGATTAGAACTATAGCCTAATCCAAATGTCTAAAACTGCAACAAGACAATAAAAATGTTTATCTGAAACAGAAACCTCATAGAGTGTCATGTCACGAGACATACCTTAATTTTATGATCCCATAAATATCCCCTTAGTATAAAAAGGGACCATATATGCACTGAGTAACTGATCTCGGGTCAGTTCGAGGTTAATCTAAACAATATATTCATTGCTGAAAAAGCAACAACGCTGATAGTGATTTGTAGCTGGAGAAACTGCCCCACCAAAAAGACCCCTATAAAAGGACCAAGCATCTCGTGACTCCTAGCTATAAGGTACACATTGAAAAAACATAAACATAAATGAGTGAGCATTCCTATATAACATAAAATATATCAAGGCTGAAACCTTATCCAAACCAATCCCCCACTAGTACCTGTATAACTATTCCCAGCACGCAAATAAACGCAAAAATATAGGAATGCACTAATTTTAGCCTCCAAATAAATAGGCACACTGTAAACCCCAAACTTAATGGCGGCCTCCTCACCGAGTTTTCAGCCTTACAATTACTACAAAAAAAATTTTAACCAAAACTATTAGATGCTAGATCAAAGTTGGATCACAACAATATTATTAGGAAATTATTCTACTGAAATCTTATTATATTAGATGAGAGAGTAAAGTCTGCAGAATGGTATTCAAAACATTCCTATAACATAAATACTATAAGAAGACACTTATGGCTTTAACTACTTAGGAAAATGCATGAACAATACCTTCTACAATGTATTTAAACTAGTAGGAAACCCAGGGACAGATTATTCAATGAGTCAAACAAGAAGAAATCCGGTCCCAAACATACAATTTAAGAATTAGGAAACATTTTCCAAACAAGGAGCTACAAGTTCTGTCTTGTTTGACATATCAACCAGCAGTAACATCTGACACAATGCTACAGAAAATATTTTAAATTGTAGTACAACCTTGTTTCATGCTTCACCTATTTAGCATATAAGTACATATAAAAACAGAAGCCTTAACAAATCTTCATCACCCAATTAATTGTACAGTACTTGCTCAAAGAGTAAAAATAAAAATGAGCACATCTGACATGACATTTCAGATACCTCAAGCACTACAACACCTCTGAATACTGATAAGCAATCCTGTACACTGACATTTCTCTAATATTTGGCATGGGACTAGAGACCTGACAGCAGCAACCCCATTATAAGTAAATACATTGCTTGATTAATACATATTAATAAGGTATTAAAGTGTTAAGCATTTCTTAATGTGGTGTACTACTAAAATAAACTAACATTATACCAATTTAACAGAACAGGAAAACTTCCCATACCAAGACCTCAGGTGACAGTTTTGGTTGACTGCATATACACTTTGTATATAATATTTATGAAAACAGCTTGCATATACTACAGCATTAGCTCAAAGAGTAAAAATAAAAATGAGGACATCTGTCATGGTATTTCAGAGACCTCAAGCATTACAGCCCCTCTGAGTACTAATGTGAAATCTTGCACACTGACATTATTCCAACATTTGTCAAAGAACCAAAGACCTGCCAGTTGTAACTCCACTATAGTCTAAACCAATGCCTAATAATTACAGATTAACAAGGAATTAAAAAGTTAAACATTACTTAATGAAGTATACTACTAAAGTAAGCTAACACTATATACATTTTACATAACAGGAATACTTGCCATATCAAAATCAATAAACATGAAAGTTCCAAACAGCGGCCAGGAAAAATGTGAACCATAAGTTCCAAATCTTGCACAGTCAAGTCCAGCAGTAATCCAAGTTCCCGACGACCGGTTGAAGCCATTAAAAAAAAACAAAAAAGAGAAACAGCCTTAACAGACTGCATGTAGCTTGCTTTCACTATTATTTAAAAGGGCAACATCCACTCTATGGACAGAGTACTGATTTACTCATTTCTGAGCGGAATCGCCACTTTAAGAAATGAAAAAGAAGAAAAACTGCACAGCCAATCAGCGGGCGCCATGATGTGACACGTTTAGAGGAGACTATGAGCCCTAGCATGATGGGAAATGAAGTTCTCTGTGGCCCATCCACCATGCTGAAGCAGGCCTTCATCCTGGGAGTACAAAAATACCTGTTCTCGTCGTCGGGAGCGTTAAAACATGGATCGGAGCACTACCATGCCATGGAAATACATCTGAAATCCTCCAGGACACAAAGGTAAGAGTAGAATAGCTTATATCAGATCAGGACAAACATTAAAAACTTTGGAGAACACTTCTTTAGCTTCTTTACTATTTTTTGCTTCATATTTTGAATCTTTGAAGTTAAATAATAATGTATTTGGATATTTCATCTGGAATCTGATGCTTTTTTTGATGAGGAAACCACAGTAAGGAGATAATTTTCTTCTTTCCAGTTTGATAGGGGCTGGCAAATCCGGAGAAAGTAATTTTAGATTCTCTCCAAGTAATAGATTTCTTAGATCTGGCTGAAAGTAAGATTGAGGCAGCATGTTGGTAGTTTAAGATCTTCACATAAACATTCCTGGGATACTTATTTAATGTATTGTCTGCAACTTTTCTAAGGGCTCTGTGAGCTCTTTCAATTGATATTTGAGCAGTTAGAGCAGGATTGTCCAGTAAAAGGGAAAAAATCTCAGTGATGCATTCAGGTAGAGAACTGTGTGAGATAGATTCCGGTATTCCTCTTATGATGATGTTATTGCGTCTTGATCTTGCCTCAAGATCTAATATTTTGTTCTGTAAATCCTGAATGATAGAGCAATTGGAGTCACAGCTTTTTTGTAATTGATCAATTTTAAGTTCATTGTTTGAGACTTTTAACTCAGTATCAGAAATTCTGGTTAACAATCTGTCTAGAGAGTCACCGAAGGATTTAAATTGTGTGGAGAAACTTTGAATAGCCTCTTGGATAGGCTGTAGAGCTATTTTTAACTCTTCCATGTTATTAGGGTAGTTTTTATTTTTAGAAGAAGTAGTGTTCACTGAAGATTTAGACATGTCTTGTGGATGCTGTTGTTGTTTGCCTGTCCTGGCCCTTTTAGTATTAACTTCTTTTTCAGGAGAAGAGATTGCAGAAAACTTCGCTTTTGTAGTTTGTAAGTCCATCAAATCCGAAGCATGAGACATACCAAGAGTATTTAGTTATTTTTTCCAAGTAATCCAAGTATTTAAAAGCTGAAATATTTGTTACAGGTAGAATTTGTAGCACAGAGACAAATTGCACACCAGAAGCACATGTATGAGAAACAGCCAGAGGCCCAAACTAATCCAAGGTAATCTTCTATTTTTATACAAACAGAAGATGCAATCCAAGAAAAATACAAAGATAGAATGATAACCTCCGATCAAAGGTACGATTTTTTTCTGGGATAGAGTTGTTTTCTTCACATAATGTTGGTTAAAGATGTTGATGTTATGCAGAGCTGAGTTCCTACCCTGTTCACAGGACGGTAGCCATCTTGAACTCCCATCGAGCTATCTCTTGAAGAGTGCTAGTGAGGGTCCCTGCCTGATGTACATAGGAATCATGTTCCAAAGCATGATGAGTGTCCGGGTCAGGAATGTATCCCTCCAGCACTTCCTAGTCATCGTTGCATTTAGGTACATATCCCAGAGCATGTGGCTCTCAGTGGCGTTTGCTTATGTGGAGCATATCCATCAATATTGTTTTGGACATGGGCCTTGTATTTTCAGCGGAGATCACCTCTGAGTATGCGGTATGCAAATGAGTACAGTTGGGGTTTCTGTAGTTGGGCTGCATACATCATCCTTCAGAGTTCAGTATTCCTCTTGGTGTGGTAATGTTGTGGTATTTAAAGCTGTTGCTGTTGTCTCATAAGGTACATCCCAAATGGGGTGTTGTACCCTTTAATGTGTTTCATAAGTCATGAGTAGAGAGGCACAATGGCTGCCTTTGTTCTGGCTATAAACCCATTAGAGATTAGGGTAGCCACGTAGAAGGATATCCACACCACCTTGGCAATATGGTTATCAAAGGAGTGAATGCTATCTGCTTGGGTTCTAAGATCCCTTATTATGTCTTATGTATGTAGGGGACTACCACCTATGTGATAGTCCATGGGTGATTGGTGTAATCCAAAGGGGATGTCTATGCACCTTGTGGCATGCAGCTTGAGGCCATGTTATTGACACCAGGTATCCGTCCCAGTGACACCCTTATGGAGGGTGACTGTATCAGCTGGGGAATCAATCATGGCCCCTATTTTGCAGTTGTCTGCAAACCTATTCAGGGTAAGTCCTCCTCTACTGGCCTGTACCTCAGAGACGCATATATCGAACATGAAGGACCCTGTGACCGAGGACTGGGAGATGCCAACTGTAACTGATTTACAGTAGGAACTAGGGTATGCTGCCCTCACTGTGTGGGTTCTGTCCGTGAGCCACTTTGCATAACATCTCGTGACGTAGGGGTTAATGTGCAGGTGGATGTGTATGCTGACAATACCAGAATGGGGAATGGTGTTGAAAGCTTTTGAGAGGTCAAGATAGGCTGTGTGGACCTCCTTACCCTCATCTACTGCATTGGTAACTGTCTCAAAGGACTCCACCAGGTTTAGGAGGCATGGTCTGGCCCTAATAAATCCAAACTGGGTGGGATCAAAGGTTTGGAGGCCACTAATGTCTCTGTGAATGAGATCCATCCACCAATGTCTCTGTGAATGAGATCCATGATGATGTGCTCCATAGCCTTGCAGAACAGTCTAGTCAAGCATATAGGGCAATAGTTTCCCCTGGTCCATTGTGGCACCACCTTTGTGGAGTGTGATAACTGTTGCTGTGCACCATTCAGGGGCCACAATGCCTGATGCAAGGCTATTAGTGAATATGGTGCCCAAGTGGGGAGCCATTTCGTTCTGAAGTTCGTGGAAATCGCAGCCTGGGATGTTGTACAGTCACATGGATGTTGTGTTCCTGGCTTTAGAGAGTGCAGCTTTGAACTGTATAGTTGTGATGGCAGGGGCTCTGCATTGTTCCTGTATAGATATGGGCCCTTTAGGGTGTGAGAGGGGTGTAAAGTTAGCACTGAACCTATCTGCCAGGATGTTGCCAATATCAGTCGATTCTGTAATGTTCATGCCTTACTGCTGTATGTCAGAGCAGATGTGGGTATCACCATCGAGTAGTGATATACCTCTAAAACGCTTTGTGGTAGTCCTTGGAATTAGTCACAGTTATGTTTACGTAGCTAGCTTTGGAGTATGTGATAAGGGATCTCAGATTCTTACTGAGGCTGACCAGGGAGCTCCTCCACTCATGAGATTGTACTCTACTTTGCAACAGTCTCCTCCTTCTGTTGTACATTATGTCCATGGCAGTGGACCACCAGAGTGGCGTCCGTTTTCTGGTGGGTACTGTCATGGCTCTGTTTGGGATAGCATGATCCATGCAGTCGTGTAAGTGCTAATTACGTGTCGTTGTGTATGATTCAGCAGTTGTAACTGTATTGTCCATCTGCACGGGTGTCATGACGTTTACTACTGCTGTCATAAGAAGCCTGAAGTTGGCTTTGTAGAAATATTGTACTGTGTTTTCTTTAAAGGGTGTGGTGCCGGGGTGTGGATAACAAAGGTGATTAGCGTACGTTTGGATCTGACCAACGCGGAGATAACCCCAGGTGTGGAACACCAGTCACACATGTTGGTAATGACCAAGTCCAGGATATTGTTGGCCCTGGTGGTGATGTGGATAGGTTGATCCAGGTGATTGGAGGTTATGAATCCAAGAAAGCATTGGCCTAATGTGTCGGTACATGAGTAGGTATCCCAGTTAATGGTGGGGTAGTGTCAGTCGCACATCAGTAGTGTCTGTTTGAACCCTACTTTCCAGTACACCAAGAAGTGAGGACCGTTAACCGTGGGGTATGGTGTGGGATCTGTAGCAAGCTACAATTTGTATAGCAGTTAGGGCTAGATTTAGTTGCACTTGGGTTACCTCTGATACATTGTGCTAAGCAACCAGCCTGGAGGTGTGGATATCCTTGGGAAATATGGACATACCTCCGCCGTGAGTGTTCCAGTTCTGGTTACATGACTGAAAGGTATGGTATGAGTAATAGCCTGGTAGTGCAGGGGTGCTCTCAGGAGCCTAGAAGCAGGTCCCAGTCACTGCACAGATATTGAAGTGGTCCATTACAAGGAGTGCCTTGGGTGAGTGCGTTTGAGATGAAGACGTCACGCATTGAGTAGCAATACCCTCAGGTTTTGCTTGCCTGTTCCTGTTATGGTGGCGAATATGTTATTTGAACCATGCCTAAAACAGGCACTGTAGGAGCAGCAAAAGACTTAGCCATTATCCGTAATCCCAGGGCCGACAGGTGCAGGCAGTCTGTGCCAAAGCATTGTGTTCTGTCGACCATGTCATTCAAAGCAGACACATACTGGATACCCTTGGAATGACACCAGAAGCATAGCTAATTGTTGAAGTAAATCATTTTGTCCTTGTACTGCATTATCAGTCTGGACGATGGCCGAATGCTACTCAGGGCTAGGGTGATACCTTCCTGGGCTACAAGATCGGAGAGCAATTCCATGTCTCTTTACATGTAGTCCAGGAAGGTACATCTCAGGGCATTCACACTAAAGAATGACACAGTCATATTGTACCTGTTGAGGAGTGACCTGAGTGCATAGATTATGTTGCGGATCCTGTTACCCGACAGGCAGCTGACAGTAACTATCACCTTGTGTAGCCTGCTGATTGGGACATCAGCGTGACCGCCTATAGAGTCACCTATGACTAGTGTGTTGGGTACGTTTTATCACCCTATTGGCTGTGGTTGATGGGCACACTGAGTGTGTGGGCTATAAGTAATTGGTGTTGTGATGAGGGATGGGGGCTGCCTGCATTTCTGCTTTGGAGTTCTCTGTTGCCTAGACAGAGTAGTATTGAGAGGCTCCGCAAATGTTGTAGTCTTACTATGTGTGGCCTGTGGTGCTGGAGATCTAGTGAGACAATGTGATGAGTGTGGTATGGTGCAAATGTTTAACATCCCCACATGATTGTCAGGTTCAGTCTGGGTTGTAGAGAGCGTTACCTCCAGCATGGCTTGATATGTGCATCTCCCACGGGTTGTAGTGTTGTATGTTAGGAGGGGAGTATTGACTGTGTACACAAGACAATTTTTGTATTGCCTCATGATGCCCATATTTATCATATAGACAGGCGATAACACTAGGAATTGACACTTGGACATGCCTGAATATTTAACTATTTCCCATTAGATATGTGAGGAAAGTATGTACAAGAGCTGTTTTACTCTAAGCAAGCAGGAAATGTAAGTACAAACAGTGTTTACATGTAGGTAATGAGGAGGATTGAGTGCTATAGTAATTAGTAGCTCATGAAGTGCGTACATGTTCTGAACAAGTGCTGAGCATGAATAAGCAATACAGATAGGGTGTTGGATAACATAAACACACTGCCCCCCAACAGGTATACAATCACATATCCATGAACACTACAGAGCCCCTGTAACCATAACTATGATGGTACAAGGTGCACTCAAGCTGCATGGGACCTGTCCACATCCCTGGTTGTATCATAAACATATGGCAAAACAGTTTGCTCTACACATACACATAATGCAAAACATAGCTTCATGTCAGTCTGTGAAAACACTGAATGGTGCACACCAACAGTTATCACAACCCACAAAGTGGAGACACCACTCATAATGGGAGGCACTGCACTACTACCCTGCTGAGTCTGGTCTGAAAGTCCATGAACCTTAATCAATGTATATGTTGTTAGCAGTACAGATGTAGATGACAGTACGGATGATTTCACACTGCATATCATACCTGTGACAGGTCATATGACATCATCACCCATACTGTGTTCCACCTACACTCAGTATACTAGATGTACCTTTGTATGTCACAGGAGTGTTCTTCCAGTGGGCTGTTGGCAGAACCAACACTACAAAAGGTGTCTGAGTAATATGTGCATATCACACCAGTGGCAGCTGCAGTAAAACAGGGTTAATTCGTTGAACTCCCCCTCATTGTAGCCCATACCACACAGACAAATGGGAGGCATTTGCCTATGTACGTATGTGAATGGTTATGACCTAGGAGCAATAGCTGACTCAGTGTTGTGGACAACATACAGAAGGGGCTTTGTGGGTGAGATGTGTGACATATGTGCACTATCTGACAGCTGGATATTGCATTGTCACCGCTAGGTTAATAACCTTGTACCCATGAACTACCACCTCGGCACTGTGTGTAAGGGATGCTGCTGTGCAGTTTATCTCCCTGAGCTAGTGACATCACCAAGCCTATTAGGTAGTCATAAGAGGCAACCCTAGTCATGACAGGGTGTCATCCATGAACATGGAGATGATTGTACAGCCATACTCATCACTCATGTGACCAATATCAGATCACATATCACCTTTAAGGGGTATTGGCCATGTTTGGATGGCCGACACCAGCCTTCACAATCCTCATCTCCACTATGTAACATGATGCCTACCCTGCATAAAGACATGTCCAACACTATGATGTTGGACATGCTACACGTTCATATCCTGATCTGAAATACATACGTTATGGACATCCACCTTCCTATTACAAGGATCGCCACATGCTGGACAGATCCTTGTGCCATACACGTTACATACTCCTGCCATACTATGCAACCCTGTCCAGCAAAGCTACACTTTTCACCTCTGTCAGACATGGTGTGATGACCGCATGGTAGATGTATCATTAACTGTGTGGATCAGTTATGTGGCACTGCTTCACCTGGTGCCGGAAACACAGCTGTCAGCTACAGCTAGGTAACCTTACATCCTAGGCTCATACATGGCCCAGGGCATACAGACTACTAGATGGCCTTGGCCGTACATGCTATAGTTGATAACCATCCCTGCAAATACCATCAGGCTAGCCAGTGTCCCATGTGTATCACATGTGCAACACAGGCGATATGTGGCAGGATGTTGAATTGCTGTACAGTGCCGTGTAGATGTATATGGCAAAACACATGCATGTAAAGGCTTGTGTGTACATGTCTGCATTGTCACAGGTCATGTCCATTAAGGCAATGTATGTGTTTATATGTGACATATACACAGCATCAAGGTCAACAGCATTAATGTGGACATGTCCAGGCATGTGCTGATAGGTAAGAACACCAGTACAGGCAAACAGACATGCCCACATCAAGACAGCATCCACATGGAGTATGAGCAATGTAATCAGGTGACACACATATATGATGATAATATCCAATCACCATTAGGTGTCACATGTGTGTGACACAAACATCTCAATGGTATCACTGTCATGAAGATTTGCAAAGACAGCTGTTTATATGTAATAAATGTGATACACATGTATGTGCAGCTGTATCTCTGTGCATCTCTGAGATACTGTGACCTGTCTCCATCATTATGTCTTCCAGGTATGCCGCGAGCAAGGCTCCCAGCCTACACCCACTTGGAGGATGAGGCCCTTATACCTTACCTCCAAGACAACTATGATGTCCTGTTTAGCCATGTGCCACAGGATGCACAGCAGCAGGATTACCTGTGGCAGGAACTTTGCAGGAGGGTTAATGACGTGAGTGGCCATAACCGCACATACCAGCAGGTGCACAGACACTGTATGGACCTGATCAGACGTGCAAAACAGCATGCAAATGCAATTGCCAGGGAACAAGGTGCAACAGGTGATGGGCCACCAACCCAGCCCCCCACTCACACGTACCGAGGAGCTACTGGCCAACCTGAGGACACCGTCAGAACAGCATCCACAAGCCTTAGCTGACATCGTGGAGGTGGGTGTCTCTCAACCACTGAGCCTGGAGTTTCCTGGTAAGTCACTACTGCACATATAACTATTATATCCCATATAGTTGCATGTGTCACTGTACAATATGTAATGCAACATCATATGCAAGGCATGTATACACACATGCCACATACTATAGTATGCTACTCTGTGTATGCACACATGTGCATACGCCATAGTATATCCTATTGTACTGGCGAATGTGTTAACATGCACATTGCACCTTGTAGCTGTCATACAGGCATGGATAATGATCATACTGCTGTGTCACCCCTGTATAGGTACCTCTGGCATTCCGCTAAGACAGCAGGCCATTGCAGGTGAGACAGTTATAAGTATCAGGCATGTTAATGCACAGATCTATTCGCCATGGTGCCAGTTAACACATGTACATATAATGTATGGTCCAGTCACAATATACAGGTCGCATCTGCAATCCATCACACTGGCTACCCATGTGCAATACTAACAAACAGTGAAATACCGACATGAAACTTCAGAAACTGTCATTGCTAGACATGTGGACAGCTGTGCATACAACGGTGGAGGTGTTGTTCAATGTAGGAACATGTACTACACATCAGAACTACACATGTGGGGTACACAAACAGTACTACACAGTGCGCTGGAGTATGGGCAGCCCACAGGATTCACCATTGTTGATTATGCCCCTGCTATGAGTGCACACATTCTGATGTGCCATCTGACATGTCCATGATGTGTAGTGGGCCGGCTACAACACTGTCTCACTATCCCATAAAACATACCCCACATACCAAACATACAACCCTTTGTCTGCATAACCCTGTGGACAGTGGAGTATATGACATCTATGGGTGTATGTCATATGGGACAACACAGACATGTAAGACAGACAGCCATCACAACCGTTTGGCCAACACATGTTCACACATGGCCATGGAGGATGGCCAGAGACATGTAGCAACACACAGTAGATGTGATGTGTTTGTGTGCACACCCTGTTGTACATTGGCTACACATGGTCCAACTATAGCCTTTGTTGAATGGTTATATTGCAGATGTGGAACACTGGACATCCTACAGGCCTGTGCACAGCTTGTGGAGGCGTAACTTCATTCGATCACATAAGATCTGTTGAACATCATGACTGTGTCACAGCATGACACTAGTTACCTGTACAGCATCCACATACATACACAGACAACCACATCAGGCCACAGATACAGTAAATTTCCCTTGCTGCTGTTGGACATCACTGTCAGCCATGCACCTTGTGTGTGTGGTACACAAATGTCATGTGGGACATGGTGTATTGACTAGTCTGCCATGTGTGGACATGGTTGCCAGGCAGCTAAAATATGTTTGCAGATGTGCAGGGGTGTCATCCATATGTCCTTTGGTGACCTGTGTCACACATTCCACATCATGGTTTAGTATGTATACACCTCAGCGACGTGGGTCACAATCCACAGTATATATGTATTGTGTATGCACACAGTCATGGCTATGCACTGTGTCTGTAATTCACACTGTATAGCAATAGAGATGCCTCATGATTCCATGCAATGGCACCGTGTCTGTACTTCACACTGTATAGCAATATAGATGCCTCATAATACCCTTCAATGGTCATGCACATCTGCTAAATGTGCATTTTATCTGTAGGGCGGACAGACAACACTGCAATGTGACACCATTACCCCACTGTATATTTGACAGGACACAATTGTGTTAAACATGTATGCATGTCAATGCACACGTCAGCAGATTACATGTCATACTACATGTTAATGTCAAGGTCATATGCCACACATCAGCCATGTGTACTGTTAACCTGTGCTGGTCCACAAGGTGTAACTCAGGAATGCATGCTTGCTACCATGATTGTGTGAAATGCATGGCTTCTGCTATGACACATGCTTGCTGTTGTGTGCAACCCAGGGATGTATGTTAACTACCACTATTATTGTCTGAGCTGCATGCTGTCTGCTGTATCACATGCATGTTGCATGCCTTCTGTCAAATCACATGCATGGTGTGTGTGTGTCTGTGTGTGTGTTCATCTGTGTGTCTGTGTATGTGTGTGTGTGTGTGTGTGTGTGTGTGTGTGTGTGTGTGTGTGTGTGTGTGTGTGTCTGTGTGTCTGTATTGCAAAGTAGAGTCTTTGTTTGCCTTCACAGGTGATGTAGGTGTGTTACCCTCCTGCGGTTAGTGTCCCCACGGACTCTAGCAGTGGTGATGATGAACATATGCTTGAGGCACAGGCAGGGTTGTCAGGGGCTGAATCTGTGCCATTGGTTGCCATTCCACCTATATCCCCCTCATCCCCGCACACAGATCTCATACCAACCCATACCTCATCACCAGTGGCCATAGAAGAAGGACAGTTAGCATGTGATAGCTTGGAACAGGAAAGTGTGGTGGCTAAGCAAGGTTTGTATTCACACCCTGGTGTCAGGCAAATGACTGGAGATGGGCCACACAGGCATGTGGCCAGTGCTGCTCATAGGAGGACCTCTGGCTGACATGCCCCTGTAGGACAGATCGCAGCAGCAGCTGGTGTCACCAGACGCATGTTTCAGGCTGTAATGGTGGCACAAGCACGTGCTGAATGGAAGAACAGAGAAGGGCAGAGGCTTCAGAGGGCTGCTATCCATTCTTTAAACGACAACATCCAGGCATTGGCAAATGCTCAACAGCAGATTGCTGAGGTTTTGGACAGACGATTGGGTGACATGGTTGGAATCCTTGACAGTGGCATGACAATCCGCGAGCGTGAGCTGAGGTGGAACATCTGGTAGGAGTGAGGTGTAGGGCACGTGGACGTAGGCCAGTTATGTCACCTGGTGCAGGTCTACGTGAACAAGCTACCTCACATGCCCAATCCCATAGTGGCGGTAGCAGCAGCAGTGCAGCTGGTGCTGTGCTGTCCATAACAGGACACAGCAGGCCACGTGCACGTGGGTCTGGACGGTCCCAATGGGGAAATGGTTCCAGTGGACATGTGTCATCGGACAGTACCCAATCTGCACCTCTGCCTGGTAGTGCCCATGCAACCACTGGCAGGCACAGGTCACGTGGCCGTGGCCGTGGCCGGACACAGTGAGCTGTAAAATCTGGTCTGTGCAGTCTGGAGCTGTCAATAATACCCCTGTGTAGGCCAGATACATGGCAGAACTGTGTGCACACATACACACACACCAGAAAAATCTGTAGGGCACCGCAACACTCACATGCATAACAACCACACATGGCTAGTTAGATCACAGGCCCTAACCCACACACATGATGTCATCCACTGGTGCAGCCTAGGCCCCTTGCAAACATCACCCTGTGCATATTATGATGCCTGTGCTGCATCCCTGTCATCCACACCATCAGTGCAGGGACATGCTCATATGGTCTGATGCACAGGGTGAACAGAATAGAGGGATAAGTGTAGATTACAATTGTTGTGTACTGTTGACACGCAGCAGCCATACCATGTAGTACAGGTTTAGAATGCATTGTTTTCTGTTCACAGTATGTGTCTTGGTAACAACAGTAACAGCATGTTGGTAATGATGTCCTGCTTCCATCCTTCAGGTCTAATTGCATGTGCCGTTGAGTGCTAGTGTTTGCAGTTTCCCATGTGTAAATGTGGACTACTCACAGGTATGTAAGGCAATACCAGCATGCTATTCATAGCTTCAACCTCACTCTTAGAAAGGCTGACATTCCAAAGATGTCTACACATCTACTGATCCAGGAGCATGGGAGCTGTGTACTAAGCTACAGTGACTAGAGACGTGACATCCATACCAGGTGACATCACAGGTACAGTTACATGGGGCGGGGAGTTTACATAGCGGTCTAGCTGATGACAACAGTAGAGGCCAGTTGATAGCTTGAGGCCTCACTGTGTAGCAGTAATACACATTCACATTACAGGATGAGAACACCCAACTATACACACACACACACACACACACACACACACACACACACACACACACACACACACACACACACACACACACACACACACACACATGTATTCAGACACACAGTAGCATGCCCACACTCACAGGGTCAATGACACTGTAATACACACACACACTTGATAGTGTTGAGGTGAGGACCCCTGCCTATGTGGTAATCACCATTACTGTACTGTGCACCCACATGACGCAACACAGAGAATACACATGTACAGGTAGTCAGTAATGCCTAAGATCGATGGCATCAACAGGGTAGTAGATTGCATCACCTGGAGGGGTTAGGGGTCCTATCAGTTCACTATGGTAACATACATCCTCACTCCATGGACCAGACAGCCATACATACATATACACACACACACACACACACACACACACACACACACACACACACACACACACACACACACACTGTGGAGTCCACAATTGAATGCACCTATGTCATGCACATGCAGATATCTCATGTGTGTGATACACACCCCACCCCTGCCTATGTCTTGCTTTCTACACTGCAGTATGTACAGATCTCTACAACAGTGTACAGGAGTGTGAGTAACAATTGGGATGTATTCCCCACCATACGTGGCATATATGGACACACAAGCAAACACACATGGCAGTACTGTGAATCAAACACCTGCTATCTTATGATACGTATGACAGGCATGCAGCAGTATCGCCTGCATTACGATGTGTGCTGACGCTATCTTTGGCAATTGTGCTGATATATGCACACGGGAAGTCTTAAGTGTTACAGGTGTCAAGTGATTTACAGTTAGTGACACCCTGACCGCTGTGTAGGTTGTATGTCTTCCCCTTCAATTAACAGAAACATAGCTTAGTGTTTGCACATGTTATGGTAGGATAGCTTGTGACACACCTGTGAGCTGTCTTCAGCAAAGATCCATCTGCAAAGATGGCCTACCACTTAGTTATGTCCACACATCCGTCCATACCTGATGTACATCTTACCGTACTGTCAGTATATCACCATATACAGTTGGCAATGATGGGTCTGCATTGCAACTGCATGTTGTATAAAGGCACCCGTCACCTGCAAACATCAGCTACTGCACACGCATGGTAGCTGAACGCACACCACTACATGTACATGTGTGTAGGTCCTACATTCCTGTCATTTAGCCATGTTTGTAGGCATTGCAATTGGTGGACATGTGTGATGACATACATGACACATGGACTGTTGTATGATATGATAGTTGTCATGGGTAACCAGTACAGAGGGAATGTTAACTCAGTCAACATTGATATCACACCTTATGTACTGTTAGCATTCGACAGCCATGGACCTACCTTCCATGTGCATGTGTGTAATTGCTGTTGCCACCTGTCTGCATGAAGGATAGCAACAACTATGCTATGTACATATGTGTTGTGTGTGTGTGTGTGGCATGTACATATCCAAGGCAGGTACATGTATGTCATATCCAAACATGAGGGTGTTTACTGGTGTACAGCAACAGTCATCTGTTACTGCTGTATATGACCCAGGGCCCCTGTTATGTGTACAGCTGACCTGGTTACGAATGGTATCATTGCATTGCATAATACATGATGCAACTGTGTCAGTACATGGGTAGTCTGCACAGTTGATGTAGAGCTAGGTACAGTCCACTGGTCATGGGTCACATGGTGTTGTACTAATATATGTTCTACCACATGTGTGGATGTGTGTTGCTGGTCCAAGGACATGGTGATGTCTGAGGGCTACATCCTAGAATGTGGCTTTTGACACTGTGATCTGCACCTGACACATCTGTGATGCCTTTTGAGGGTGTACTGGTTAGTACATGTGAGTGGCCTTCATGTACTTGGGGACACCACCACCTGGAGCGGTCTGTAAGGGTGTTATGGCCCACATGTCTGTATCCGAGGTATATGGTGGTATTGCTATTGTGCACAACTGAGCCTTCAGCCAGATGTTCCTCACTGCACAGATGTCAGCATTCCCCATTGTTGGATCTACATTGGGCAGCTGTGATTACGAATGCTACTCATCTAGCACTGTTTAGCATACACATACAATGAAGTTGTTCTCTAGGTGTCAGGGTGTTAAACTGGTCTCAGGACATTCGTCTATGAATGGCACTATATGGGTGAAGTAGGCACTCCTGGCAGGACATCACCACGGGTGGTATTAGTGTGCCAGGTTTAGATTGGTACAGCTAAGGTGACGGACAGCAGCAGACGTTATGTAGAAGACCAGTGTCAGATATATGTAGTACAGCGTTCCTGCTAACAATGACAACTATCGACACCGGAGTCCATTACAATGTGTTGTTCACATCTAACTGTAATAGCATGGCCACTGTGCCCTTCCGTGTTTAGAATCAGAGTGCATACAAAACAGTTCTGTGCTACTAAGTGTGTGAGCATGCCCAGTATAACATTGTGTAGATGGACACATAGTGCATTCCAAACGGCTGTGTGCTACTAAGTGTGTGAGCATGCCCAGTGACACCTTGTGTTGGTTATGTGCCTCTATGTGTAGGGGCATGGCCACTGTAACCCTGCATAGTGATAGTAGTCGTCCAGTCAACAGATGGCCATACCCCACTTCAGGATGGATTCCTACATTGAACACACTGGTTCACAGGTATGTACATTGTAACTACCAGCATCCATGTCGATGTCCACATTTTTAGAAGGTGATATTGACAGTCTTGAAAGGTGTAGTGTCTGTGGCACGGCTCATATCTATGTAGTATTGTAATAGTGGTCCGTAGATAGGCAGTTGTCCTGATCACACCACTGGTGTGTGTTTGTCTCCGTCTGCCTGGGGACAGAAATATGCTTTTAGACTGCTCACACTCCATACAATCCCTATTGCCATCTTTTCCATTGCTGATGATGTCACCCACCTAGAAGTACACCTCTGGGAATGCTGTCTTCCAGTCATCTTGGTAGCATGTTCTGTAGCTGCATAATGCTGTAGTGTGATAAGGTAGTTATGTCTGTGTTCTAATCCCAGCCATGCCAACTGTGTGTGTGTGTGTGTCTCTGTCTGCCTTGGGACAGAAATATGCTTTTAGACTGCTCACACTCCATGCAATCCCTATCGCCGTCTTTTCTATTGCTGATGATGTCACCCACCTAGAACTACACCTCTGGGAGTATTGTGCCCCAGTACTCTCGGTAGCGCGTTCTGTAACTGCATAATGCTGTAGTGTGATAAGGTCGTTAGGTCTGTGTTCTAATCTCAGCCATGCCAACTGTGTGCATCTCTGTTTGGTTGGGGGCAAAATATGCTTTTAGACTGCTCACACTCCTTACAATCCCAATCGCCGTCTTTTCCATTGCTGATGATGTCACCCATCTTGAAGTATGCCTCTGAGAGTGTTGTGCCCCAGTAATCTCGGTAGTGCATTTTATAACTGCGTAATGCTGTAGTGTAATAAGGTAGTTAGGTCTGTGTTCTAATCCCAGCCATGCCAAGCATGTGTGTGTGTGTCTTCATCTGCTTGGGGACAGAGTAATGCTTTTAGACTGCTCACACCCCATACAATCCCTATCGCTGACTTTTCCATTGCTGATGATGTCACCCACCTAGATGTACACCTCTGGGAGTGTTGTGTCCCAGTAATCTCAGTAACATGTTCTGTAACTGCGTAGTGCTGTAGTGTGATAGAATAGACAGGCAGGTGGCCTATTCCAAGGCATGACAGGTGTGTGTGTTTGGCAGTCATATCCTATGTGTTGGTATCTGTGAGGGGCTAATTCCAGGATGTGTTGAGTAGCATGTTTTGTTGTTTTCCTATATAGTGTCCATAAATGTCACAATTGGCCAAGAGTCTTGGTTGGCAAGATATACACAAACATTCGGCAATAGGTCTGGTGAATAATGTCAGCAGCCCTAATCTTACCCTTAATACAGTCTGAACCCGTGGGACGCACAGAAACACACTTGCCTTGATATTAACAGCAGTACATAATGCAGTGGGCGCATGTGGTTTCCTTTTCATTTTTGTCTAATGCTTTGGCGTCACATGCTTTGGTGTTGAGATATATATTCTATATCTACGTATGTGTGTGTATATGTATATGTGTGTATATATAAATATATATATATATATATATATATATATATATATATATATATATATATATATATATATATATATATATACATGGACATGTGGACATTAGCACACATAAATCTACATCATGGAATACATGTCCTATACTGTTGAATGCCTGTGCTGGATGATCTGTACGTGATAACCTCATATGTATGAATATCTGCCATGGCTCAGTAGTATAGCACATCGTCCGTGGTGCGCAGGGTCCCGGGTTTGAGTCATGCAAAAACCGGTTCTTTTGTTGCTGGGAAGAACAAGGGACACTGAATACGGTGATAATAAGGCACTTTTAATCAGTTGTGTGTGGATCTGCACGACAGTAAGCAGTGGTTATTTTTGTGGATGCTCAGTATGGGTCATGTAACTATGCATTAGAAGACAATACTATGCAAACGAGGTGGAGAGTAGTGAATCCTGTTTATCCCCAGGGTGTGATGCAGATCCCAAGAGTGTATGTGTATAGATAGCCAGGTGCAGGACTCGAATATAGGTGAAAACATGGGGGGGTGTCAGGCATACTGTACGTACATTGGAGCCCTGTGTCTCAGGATTGCTCCTGCCTTAGCACGCCTGAGCTAGGGGTGTGTCTATACCTGCCTAGTGCAATTGGGAGGGACAACAGCAGTAGGAGAATAGTCAAGGTGAACAAGCTGGGCAACCAGGTGATAATTATCACAATCAGCAGATTACAGGCCCAGCCCAACCCAGAACACTACTATAAAGTGAGCAAGCACCATACCCTCGGGTTTTTCCACACTCTACACCACCGGTGTATACATGCGGGGAAATATTACAAAACAATCCAATGAAATGAGAAGGGCTGCAGCAGGCAACATAGACCAACATGTGCAGGAGGCTGAGGGTGGTAGTGGAGTGCTATGGGGTGGACAGAGACCTCCTACAGCAGATTGTTGAGCTGTGCTGGCCACACCTGACACATCAAACAGGCCGAGGGAAACCCACCCCAGTGGATACCAAGGTATGTGTAGGCCTAGGTATACTAGCCACTAGCCACTCCCAAAGCACAACTGGGAATATCATGGGGATCTCACAGACATCTGCATCCAGAGTATTCCACGAGTTCCTGGATGCCATGTCACCACATGCCAGTGAGCACATACATTTCCTCAACACACGTGAGGTATTGACCAGCAATATCCATCTCTTACACCAAATGGCAGACTACCCTGGGGTAGTGGGTGCTATAGCTTGCACGCACGTATGCATCAAAGCACCACCCGGTGAGTGGGATAGGGCCTACATTAACCACAGGGGCATCCCCTCCATCAACTGTCAGGTCGTATGCGATGCCCAGGGCATTATACTGAATGTGTGTGCTGGCTGCCCTGGAAGCTATGACGATTCCGATATATGGCATCTGATGCAGCTGTACCACAGCTTTGCCAATATGGACATCCTCTACGGTCACCTAGTGGGGGATGCTGGGTACCCACTGGAGCCATGGCTGATGACACCCATCAGAAATGCACACACACTTGAACAACTATGCCATAATGAGGCACACGCACAGGCAAGACATAATTGAGCATGTGTTTGGGATGCTCGGGTCACAGTTCCGGTGTCTGGACACATCCAGTGTAGCCTTGCAGTATTCACCAGCTACATGCACCCAAATTGTTATGGTATGTGCTATGCTACACAATATGATCCTGCGGAAACAGCTTCAGCAGGAACAGCATGGGGCAGGGCCACACAGCCCCCCACCAATGCCAAGGCCTGTACAGGTACAGAGTGACTCAGAGGAGGAACTACCTGAGCCGGACCCAGTAGGCGGAAGGAGGCATTCCCAGTATGACCTGGCCTTGGCAAAGAGGCAACACATAGCATATGTACTGACACAGCAGGTACCCAGGGAATGTCGCCCACTCTGACTCACACAGACAGTAAAAGGGATGTCAAACATGACACTACCTGCGCTCAGCCATGTATAGGAAGTGCACTGTGTGCATCCAACATAGGCAACCCTCCAGCACCATCCTAGGGCCTGGCACACCATCAAGGTAAGTCAATCAACCTACCAATTGGCAGTTGTATTAGAATGTGTTGTTACCTGTAGCTATGGTATGGATGTGATCATGCAAGGGAATTTGGTGGCCGAACGTTAAGGCAGCGGACAGTAGACTTCCATAGTGGCATCATGACATCTGTAGCACAAACTGGGGTCACCATAGTAGCCAGTAGTACACAGGGTGTCCTAACCCACTGCGGGTAATGGGCTGAGCATCATGTGTGTCCATACAGCCCACACAAGTCTCAACCAGCTGGACAGGTGTAGACCAACACAGACAAATGCTGTACTATGGCCTCTGAATATGCCCAATGGATGACCCCCCCCCCCACAGACACACACAGACAGACTACAGCAGGCCAGGCAGTTGGATGTAGGTTGTGAAGGCTAGGACGTCTAAAACTAATATGTTGGTAATTAAAGCTAAGATCTGGAGTACACTGGTATGCCTCTAGCCAGCACAATAGGTAGGTCTTCACACTGAAATGGAGTACCTGACATACCAGTACAGTAGTAGCAAAAGTGTGCAAGTGTCAGTTGTGCCTCCCTTCCAACGTACACATGTAACAGTCAGGTGCGCCCTCCCCCCCAGTACTATGTAGGAATGTGGATACAGTCGGATGTCCCCCCACGCTGTGCAGAAATGTAGCAACAATCAATGCCACATGACCGATGGATACCCTGCAGACACAGCATGCCACCTGTCAGTGTACAATGCAGAGGTCGGCACCACAGTACTGACTACCTGGGCATGTAACACATGCGATACAGTTGACCATACTGGACATGCTCAAACACATGAAGGTATGACGGCAATGTCAGTCGACAACATGCGGAATGGTCATACTGGGCATGATCACACATATAAACACAAGACGGCCAGGTCTGCAAACACCAGTGGTCTGGACATATTTGCCAGTACATTGTTATACTGTTGGATGACTATGCTGTATGGTATGTGTGTGTTACTGTCTATTGTCTGTATATTTGCGATGGTGTATTGGTAATTCACATTAGCTGTGTGTGCAGGATGTTGCTACCAACACTTGCAAAGGACGGTTATTTGTTTGCGGCCAGAACAAGGCCATTGGATACGGAGTGAGTAAGGCACATTGCAGCAGTTTATAGTGGTTGTGCATGGGTTTGCATGGTGTTAAGCACTGATGACCTCTGGTTACAGCGTCTTACACTTGTTTAAACTCCACATTTCTTTAACAGTACAATACTCGCATGCTGGTAGCCAAACACGCTTACATCCGCTCGCTCCCTCACTTGCACATGTACCGACATTGGTGCTTGCATTTGTCACTCACGCTGAGTGGGTGCGATCCCTTGTGATGCCTATTACATCAGACTACATGACTACAGTATCGGGTATGGCTGACCATTAAGTTATGGCATGGCGTTCGACTGTATGGAATCGGAGGCCTGTCCAATGAGTTAATCATGTTATATATGTGTTCCTCATACAATCTGCTCCCATCTGGCTGATACATGGAAACTGATACTCTGCAATGCAGACAAGTAAATGTGTTTTGGGAACCACATCCATCTGCTGGGTCATGCTACTGCATACCTATTGTAGGTTTGCCACCTTTTAAATTGGCCGAGGTGAGACTTTAGGATTAACACCTGTCCCACTTTGCGTGGGACAGTCCCTCCTTAGGCATATGTGTCATGCGAAAATAATCTAGTCATAGCAAATGCCCTGATTACAGGACAATATTATATTCTACGTTTCTCTTAATAGTTGCATGTAACAGTTATTGTATATATGACACTTCTATATGTTATATGAAGTAGCATAAGCAAGCGGACTGCTATTAGACTAAGCTTTTATTTGTGCAAATACGTATAGTTCTGTACTATGCATGGCTGTAGGTATGTTCTCACTGGTACGTCTGACATTTCTATGGAGCAGGTCCCACTTTGGCCATTTGGAAAGGTGGCAGCCCTATAGGACCTATATGTAGAGATGTCAGATTTGGCAAGTCAACACATACCCAAAGCCAGTAGAAAATAGACTACTTCACTGGTTTGCATAAGTAAAGGTTATTCTTGTAGCATTATAGTTGTTAATACTGTTTCCTATAACATCTAGGTGTTTCAGATACAACATAATCATTTTATGCAACCACTACAGACAATATATGGATTCTTTGCCCTAAATCACAGGCCTTGTGCCATGATAACATTTATTTTGCAGGACACAACTGCCCAAAGGGGACTGGCCCTCGCAAAGGTGAACAGGTGCTAACCCCAACCTATTATGCTATCATCTACCTAAGGTGGTCATCAGAATATGCGCTTTCCATCACTAGCAGACCTCACATACGAATGGGGGAGAATGAACAATGAATCAGGGACACTGCATAACACCCTCAGGGACACACTTGGATGACTGAGACGATTAACCTGACACATTGACAGTCTCAGAGCATATGTATTCATACACATTTGTCGAGGTACATGCTGTTTATGACTCATACATGTTGTCATTAGTCATTACGTGTATTCTGCCACCTGTCCACCTAATTTCACTAGTTCTGGAAGAATTTAGTTTGGGACTGTGTTAGATTCTGACTCGTAATCACAGACGTCCATGATAATCGGGTACAGTTCACTGATATAGTCCCTATGGGTTCCCCCAATAGTTTACAGACTATCCAGTAGATGTGCTCTTAAGGTTTGGGAGGTATGGGCGTCTGCTGTACCCACATAGGAATATTAATTACTTCCACGGGGCGGGCCTAATACATCTCTGCCAGCCAACACCTGCACACTTAGGCCCATTATTGCATACCCATGATTCCCCTGCCTGACAC